>NC_132942.1:32467500-32780000 GCF_034638445.1 Ciconia boyciana | reverse complement strand
AGCTAAACGCCTTTGTGAAGAACTAAGCTGATTTTCTATTTTAAAATTCTTTTTTGGAATCATTAAAGCAATACAAGAAGAAGATGTCTCATACAATACTATGAAGGAGGCAAAGAGATCCCTTCTACCACGGGATCAGCAAAGTCACACTCCAAGAAACTTTTTTAAGCAGTAACTCACTTCATGAATCTAGCTAGCTCCTTCCTCGGCATTGCTTCTCTCTATGATACTTACATGATCACCAGTACTGCAGCATGTAAAAAAATCTCATACACCTTAAATTATTTATTTGCACAATATACAAGTATGGCAGAGCACCTTGCTATTCCCATTTTACAGACAGGAATGAGTAACGAGGGAAAACTTAACCACAGAATATTCTAGTTGAAAAACTATTTTCAAACTATTTTCTCAGTATTCTTACTCTTTTCTTTAACTCTCCTTTTGCCTGTTAACTTCAGTATTTGATTAAGTATCTCCCTGGTCTAGAGGCTAATCCTAAAAACTTATAGTACATACATAGCTACTCCCCATATGGTTTTCTGGATAGGGTACACAGTTGTAAATGTTTCAGAGATTGCATTTATTGCAATGATAGGCCTTTCAGATAAGGATGTGTGAAAATATATTAATAATCACAAAATGATTACAAAATGCACTTAAGTAGACAAAATGAGTTTGTAGTTGTACTTGCAAAATAAAATCTACTTAGTGACTCAGGCTTCTACACAGGTTCAGATCCCTCCTCCCACTCTGCACACGCAGAACAGGGGATTATGCATGGAACAGTCAAGGCAAAACACAACTTACCACCAAGCGTGTGAGATTACTCTCATCCTAATTTTAACAGGTTCAGTATTGTATGCTTTTTTCCCCTGTTGATATTTCACAGTATATCAAATACAGTTCCTTAAAAATATATTACTTGCAGTAAGTAGTTTAGGAAGAACATTATGCGTTTTGGAAAAGGCTACTCAAGCAAACGTCCACCCTTTCCAACAAGAAGCACGAACACACAGCTCAGACTTTTGGAGTATTTCAAAAGCATTAGCCTTTAAACCAAACAACAACCTAAGTGTCAAAGGTGCAGTCACCTCCATTAGTTAAGCTGTTCCTAAGAAAGAGCTTAAGATTCTCCCCTGAAAAATGCTCTGCATTTGCATTTCCTACTGGATTAAATACTATTTCCAAAAAATATTTGACATCTCCAGCAGTGCCAACACACACGCTTCAGAGGACACAACTCCTTCCACACGCAGTCAGGGTCCTGCTCCCCTTACAGAACTCCTTCGAGAGCTGCCTCGTCCTCCGTCAGACACAGCAGCAATCACCTCTCGCACGCGGCTTTTATTCTTCAGTTAATCCCTATCAACACCGTCCACAGCTTTTTTCAGTGTATAACACACCCTCCAAAGCCCAAATCAAAGAGAGGTGGCGACAGTTTTCGTACAAAATGCTCCCATCTGTGCTTTCAGCTCTTGAAGGTAGTCTCAATATACATAAACATCTAGCTTGAGACCAATTTTCCTCAGACTTTTATTTTACATTCATAGTCAATGTGATGCTCAGCTGTTTCTTAAACACCACGAGTGTCTCAGTCATTGCCTGTATATCTAAATATTGTTCAACAGCCATCTAGGTTACACTGGAGCACCAGGTTGCGATGCTGCTTTCCGGACGGAGCACATTGGATTGCTCCGTTAGGTAAGGACACTGAGCAGTTACACACCACATTTTATTTTAAAATGCTGTATAAGCATTAACTAATCTGCCCAGTACCCTGCGAAAGAGGTAAGTATTACTCTCTCCGATTTTACAGATGAAGAAACAGACAGTTTAAGAGATTTGCCCCAGGCCACGCAGCACGTCAGCGGACAGCTGGGATTACTGCGACACTCCGTCCCGGTCAGCCCACTGGGTCACTCGTGCCTCCCCTGCCAGCGGAACGCCGGGGCTCCCGGTCGGCCAAAGGAGAGACCTTCCCGCGGCCAGGCTGCTCAGCCAAGAAGGGGTCTCCCGGGAAAGGGCTCGTGCAGGTAACTGCAGGGGAAGCTCAGGGCTTCATGTTTTAAACTTGCCACTGCGCATCCTAAAAGCCTCCAACACCATTCACTGAATTTTAAAATGGACCGTACCTAGAGAGAAAAAATTCACTTTACAAACTACAGGGGTTTTTTTATCCATTGAGACCCCCAGAAAAACATCGTTAGAGAGGCTCCATAGTCTCCTCCTTTTACTACCCTGTGGCTTAAGCTTCTCAGAGCCTTTTAAGATGGATTGAACCAGAGGCTGTTGTCCAACTTTGTCACATCCAATAATCTGAGAAAAGTCTGACATGGCTATCAGGTGAACCCGAGTAGTTCCTATTTACATGTCTCAGCTAAACCGCTTGGAAAGATAGTTCAGCGCCACAGGCAAGCCAGAGTCTTTAGGACTGTTTTCCAGGACTGCCAAAAGGAAAAGGTATTTCAATCAGAAATCAGGATATGTAGATTTCCTCTGCGCAGCAGCCTTTGAATATTTACAGGCAGCAAGATTTCTTTACATTTAGATCATTTTTTCCCAGTTTCCTTATTAGTCTGAAAGGACTTGACTGGATTTCCTTACCCCGTGATTAGCCATTTTTAAGAAGCAGCCCTCTGCTTGCTACATATACACTGGGAGAGGAAAAAAATAATTGGGGAACACATTTCATATTGTTGAAATGAAGTCCACCGAAGCCAGATTTTACAAGACATGACAACGTACTAATGCCAAACTGACACAAATTCTCATCTATGCGTTTTGGCTTTAATGGGTTAATTAGCTTGGCTGGATACAAATTTTAATTATCTGAGTTTGACATTAATGTCCTTGGAGTGTTGTCTGTAAGGATTTGGGGAATCATAGACATTATTTTAGTTACTTCTGGAAACTGTGTGTTACACTGGGATTTAAATAGTAAGAACAGACAAGAATAGTGAGAACAGGTTGATCTATTTTGAAAAGTCAGACTTTGTGAAACAGGACAAACTGAGATGAAGCTGAAGCCTGGTCTACCTTGCTAGGTTCAGTTAGTCTTCGGGGAAGTCTCGTGGATATAACATAGAAGAAAAAGACTGGAAAGTTAGAAAATAATCTCCTCTGAGGATAGGTGACTGGACAGAAATTTTAGATTAAGTATAACGAAGAATTCTGTATGCAATTGAGATTTAGAGTTAAGATCTCTTCACTGTCTAACAGTTTCTCACGTAGAAGGTAACCGGTCTTAAGATGGTTATATATACACAGAGTTTTTATACAAGCCAGGGAGCAACCACCTACCTCAATTACTGAGAGCGGCTCAGTTCCTCCAGAGTGAGAACCGAGTACGTGCACCTGAAGGCAGTACCTCAGCGGTTCTCACTCTCCACCATGGAAATGCTGGGCTGCCACCATCCCATTTCAGGTGCAGACGGGAAGTTACATGGGAGAACCACAGAACAGCATTTTGCATGCAAAATCTTTCATCAGCAATTTCTAGCACAATTATGATTGACCCCTGAACAAAACAGGAATACCTATCACGCAGTCTGTTAATGGAGCGTGTTAATATTACTGAGGCTGGAGGTAAAGTATCATGCAATCTAATGCACATACTCCACTTCTGAATTCTTTGGAGATGGGAGGTATTTCCTTGCAAAAGTACAGCGCTACAGTACAATTACAAGTACTATTAATGGGTTGAGTTACGGCATGCTATTTTAAGTGCGTTACTTATTTTCTTGCTTTTAAGGGCCTGCATAAGTAGATCAATCATCTGAGGATTTTTAACTGTATTTCAATAAATATATATTTAATCTGTAACAAAATATTTTTTTAGCCAATAATTGTCCAACAAACTATCACAGGTTACTTGAAACAAGTAAGATCTGCAGTTCTGCAGAAAGCAGCATCTGCTAAGAGCTTTTCGAAACACCCTTCTCTGTTTTGCTATTCTTTTCTGTTCATTTTTCTAGAGATGCATTTGTTTTAAGATTCAAAAGAGAATCCCGATTGCTTTTTGCATATATGGATTTAAGCTCTCCTTGTGCTCGCAACAACATAAATAAATTCATTCTTTATAACAGCAACTGCACTAGTTCTTTAAAATGCAATGCAACCCTTTGTGCAGTAGCTTTGCGCCATTTAAAGACAACCTTCATTCTGTTTTCCATGTTCCCTTGGTATCAAAATCAAAGTCATTTGGATTTTCTTCTGTAAAAATCTGTATAGATAATTTGGCTTTAGGAACACTAAGTAAATGCAATGCATTTCTCTTTTAGGTTCACACACCTATGTAATTGCTAGAATTATACAAATACATTTAAATTCCTCCTGAAAAAGGAGGGTGGCATTCAGACAACTCCTCTGTTGCCCAGTAAGAATTACAAAAAGGTAGGGGCTTCTTTGAATCACAATATATAACTTACAGAAAGAAGTCTATTCTCCTTACTTCCACTGTGTTCTGGTTAAAATACCTAGACTGTGGTCCTGTGAGAAACCAAACACCTCCTGGGAACTGCAGAGCAAATTTAGAGCACTTAGCACTCTACCGAATCAGCTCCTAACTTAACAAGGGTAAGGAAGGAACTGATGCAGGTTATCAAACTAAAAAGTGATAATTGCAAAAAATGGTAAAAAAGTGTTCAAAAGCACAGTGAAAGAAAATTCTCCAGCATGCAGAAAAACAGCAGAATTTTTTTTAATAAAGAAAAGCAACAGCTAGATTTCTTTGTAATATTGCCTGCATTTTTTGCTCTTTTCCCCCCAAAAAGTGAGTAGGCAAGTTTGTGTTACATTCTTTAGAATATAAAGGAAGTTATATTCACCCTTGGATGAAACATTAAAACCTCTAAAGGCCTCACTCATTCACAGATGGGAAATGGAAAGCCTTCCTATCATATATTTTGGAGACAATATCCTTTTTTCTGGAAATGCTGATAAGGAACAAATTCAAACTGGTCCTCATCCGCCTGGATCATCTTATTTATTAAAAACAATGGTATCTTTTAAACCCTGTATACTAAGCTATCGGTCAATTTTGATTGACACAAATATTTGTATTAAAGGTTACATACTGCAATTTACAATTGGGTACTATCACAATACTGTATGTTAATGTAATCAGTATTTTCATTTCATGAATTCATTTGCAGCATGACACCGCAAGGGTATTCTTACATATACTGAAGACACAATTGCTAAGTAGTTCAACAATTCTCCTTTAAGTGGGATTTTTTTTTATCTGATAAATTTTTAACACAATAAAACCACTCCTAGTTCTGTGTGCATGTTTTCATTTCCCACCTCTTAAAGTGTTTAGACACTTGGAATACCTAGCATACTGAATTAATCCACAAATATTTACAAGAAAAATCTATTTAATTTCTTTCTATAGTAACTACCACAGGGACTATTGTAATGAAAAATTTCCCATCTTAAAGAATTAATGCGATTACTGATATAGAGAAAAAACATAATTTATATCATCACAAACACGTAAAAGATATAATCCCATATTCACAAAAAGAATCTTTATTCCCTCTTTGAATTCTGAGACAATACAGTCTTGCCTTGAGGAGAACAGAAATATTATGAAGTACCTTAAGCAAGATAATTGTAAGAGAAAAAACTACAATTGCATTATTGTTGTGCTAAACTGTGACATACTTAAAAAGCTAATTTCTTTTATTATAATGGAATTTGGTGTGCATATCCTTTAATCTATTTCACTATTTCTTCACATTTTTACACACAAACATATGTGTAAAGTGTTTCCCATTATCTGTACTATCTAGTTTAACAAACTGCAACAAATTTAAAACAATTAAAAATATACTTGGCAATTCCATAAACTTCACTAGATTTTTTTTTAACGGTTTTGGAACTAACTGAACATCTAGGATGTCACAAAAATGTGCAGCAAATGAAAGATCTACTGCAACTCAAATATTATTCGAGAAGACACAATCAATATTTTATGAAAAAGTAACATTTGACATGAGTGACTGTCCCAAATTTTACCAAATACATTTCAACCAATCACAATGCTGAACAGTTTGCATCTAAATCAAAAGCTAAGCAAACAAAAATGTATCCCCAAAATAGGGCTTTCTACAGCTATGTCAGTTAAAGTACATTTACTTTTAATATTCAGTACAGTCACCCTTCAATTATTCCTTTCAATTAAATAAATTTTAACCAAGAAATTAATCTGCTGTGGCTGGGCATTTCTCTGTTCCACAGAAGCAAACATTTTTTCACTCGTTCTCCTTTAAAAAGCAAATTTAACAAAACTATTAAGACAAAAAGGATGACCTAATTAGTACTAAGTAATATTTAAAGCTTTTATATATAGTACACTCTTATTGCCACCCCTAACTTTCAAGGCTTTATACTCACTGATATTGTTTGATTTATCTGGCACTACTACTGCTTAAACATGCAAATTCATATTGTCCCTTCTTGTATGCATCCAACATACACAGAAGGAATCAAACTGTAAAGAAAATTTTCTGTGAACCTTGATCAAATTGAGTGCTAGGGCAGTGGTGTCCTCAGAGGCAAACAGGGACCCCGCTGGTGAGCAGAGCTCTTCAATGGGCAGACCCGCGCAAAACTAGTCAAAGGCAATAAAGAAAGCTCCCCAGAACCAGCAAGAAACAACACTCAGAAGTGAGCGAGTTACAGGAATCTCTTACCCTTTACTACCTAAGAGCCAGTCCTACTAGAAAACGTAAACCCTGAAGAGATGCTTTCCCACTCCTCACCACTCAGGAGAGTGGGACACAAGATATGGTAAGCAATGAAAAAGTGTGTCTTGTATTTACTTCCTTATAACTCTTAATTGCTGTTAAAGCACTGAATTATTAGTGCCATACTAATTAAGTTCATTTTGGTTATCTGAACAGATTTGACCAGCTAGTTACGAAAAGATACCCCTCTAAATTAAATAGAGTAATATTGGATAAAAAAATGTAGGTCAGTGAAGAAACAAACCATCAACAAATATTGCCAGCTTTCTGTTCGGGAAGCAACTTCAGCATGAGCCTTTCTTTGCTCTGTTCAGATCCCAATTCCTATATATCAAAGCCTTTAAGCACACACTGGCCTTAAGCACATGCTTAAAAACAGCTTTGCTGTGTTAGGACCTTCCGACTGGCACACAGGACATTCAGGACTGCTTGCAATGTAATCCCCTGCAGTAAGCATGCCCTCTTTTCCAGTGTGTGTGACCTACTCACAAAATTTATGTCCAAAACAAAAAGATTATGTACTAAAAATCAAATCACATTGTGTCAATGTAATGATAATGCCCGATACACATCGCCCCGTAAACTATGAAGCCCCTACGCTCACAAAATGCCAGTGAAATCAGAAGTCATACCTGTGAAAATAACAACAGTACAATACACAAGAGAGACTTTAAACTAATACCTGTGCAACATCAGTCTTTCACATTTGTGCCACAAGCGGCCAATTCACATTATATAGCAATGGCCTACAGGTCTTTCACGTACATAACTTTTCTCTAATTAGAATAAACAAATAAAATCTCCAATATTCTCCTCTAAGTTGCCCTCATTTAGTGTGAAAATGGTTGAAATAGTTTAAGTCAGTTGTATTTTTTAAAGGAGAAAAGTGTATCTATGAAAGAATTTTTTTTTTTCAGAATTGTATGTACTAATATGGTTTTTATAATCCAAAACTGAAAATAGTCCTTTAAATAAAAAGTTTTTAGTTAGTATCAGTGTTTTGGAGCCTCCCACTGGCAGCCATCACACAGCTGAAGTGAACTATCAGCTGAATGGAGGGTTTATATCCAGGCATCAATGACTATTTTGCTTTAAAGAAATGAGTATTTCTAAGTTCATATTTTAAATGCAATTTAAAAGATCATAAAGGAAAGAATCCAGCATTTATTGTGTGTCTCCCAGCAGACTACTTAATGTTCAAACATCTACTATGCAAAGGTCAAATGATTTCACTGAATGTAACGGTGACAAAAATATTCTGCAGCACTGAAAAAAGTATCAGATGATCAAGGAAAAAGCTATGGACCCGAGATCTCGCAAGAGTCACAATAAATACTGTAGATTCAGTTCAGTAAGAAAGAAAATTGCAAAACTGTGTGAGGAGAACCAGATTAAGAAAGATAATAGGTAAAATACAAATTACATACTTTTGGTAATGTTCTTCATAAAAGAATATTTTAAAGTAATACAGCAAATGAATTTTTATAAAAAACCTTTTCTTACACAAATACTGCTTGCACAGAATTGATAAAAAAAAGTATTCAGATGGGGAACCTCTGAGGTAGTCTGCTGCAGGCAGCAACATGGATAGCTGAACTTATAAACAAAAATCCAATGTAAACAGTTGTGCTAGTGGTAACATACACAGGGTGAAGCTGCAGTGAGCACTCATTCAGGAATGAGACAGATTATAGGTAAAACCAATACGAAAAAATTTACTCAAACGCTTATCTGAAGCAAACAGCAAAGGCTAATAGGTACCAATTTATTTTCCATTTTATTGTGCTTTTCCTTCCTTGACATTTACATCAAATATTTTAGGCTCTCATTCTTTCTAACACAAAGAGGTTCCAAAGTGCACTATGCACACCACTTGCTGGCAGTCCTGGCTCTTCAAAGCCAAGATCCCACCACCAACTAAAAAGAGCTGGAAACACAACCAGGAATAGCCTATCGGCCTCTGTGAGCTACTGCTGCGTAAGACGAATTTGGTCCTCAACAATAGCACTTGATCTGGGGAGATCCAATGGATCTCTCCACACCAATGGATAGGAACATCGAGGGCAGGAGGCAGATATGCAGCTGAGCAGCAAGCAAGAAAAAAACCCAACAAGCAGGAGTAAAGCATGGGTAGAGGGAGAAGAAAGCTGGAAAATTATATGGACAAAGGGAAAAGAAAAACAAAAAAAACCCAGAGGACAAGTCAGCAAAGAAGTAAGAAGAGACAAGGAAACAGAAAATAGGGAATAAGGTAACTAAGAGCAAAAGTACAATGTGAAGTTCACTTTTCTGGAAAAGAATACAGCATTTCTCACATTAAAGAAAAGTGAAAGGGGGGGTTTTAGTTTGTTTTGGGTTTTTTTACTTCTGTGTATAATAAACAAATGAACAAATCTTGACTGATCTTGTATTCTAACATCTAACATCAAAACCTTAAGTTTGGTAACTTAAGCTGGTGTATCATTAAAAAAAAAGGCTCTGGCTAGATGTTTAAAAAAAATTAGGCATATCCAATAAAATACCAAGTAAAGATGGAAAATAAGGTGCTAAACTGATATTACATCTGAATGAGACTTCTGTTAGCTACCTCACCAAAAAAAAAAAAAAGTGTAGATGCTACTGATTTTATATATTAATACAAAGATACATAATTTTGACTATTAAATTATGTTCAGAAACATACATACGTTTTTTTCTGTGCTCAACCAGAGCAACAGCCTGCTTTGCTGAGCATTTCGAAAACCAGTTGTCCCCAAGCAGAACAGTAACTTCATTGGTGTGGACAAGTTTTCCTGGCATGAAGGCAAGAGGACCAAAAGGTACCTGTCAAAGGCACAGAAGAAACGGCTGAAAATCACTAGTGAAAATAAAACCTAGACAGTCATTCATGTCTTAGTTTTTAAAAGAAAAGTAAAACACTGAGTTAAAGAAATAAAAACTCTACAGCAGTTATTTAATGACTAAACTTGTTTTGTGACATTAAACTATAGCATAGCTGAATGCTCACATGGGAAACAAATTCATTTAATCCCAACATGTAAGCCTTGATAATAAAAATATTATCATTTAGGTGAGCTACCTATTTGTTATACACAGACTACATTCAATTCCTAATAAAAGCAAGTTCAGCTTTGCTAAAGCTTTTAAAATACTTAAATAGGTATGGTCAACTCAAAGATGAGTTGCTTTTCTCCGTATCTGTATTGCTAATAGTAAGTTCCTAGAAACCTCACTGTAAGTTTGTGGGGCTGCTAGCAGGATCGCAGACCGTGCTTAATCTCACTTCGTTTCATCATTCACCAGTATGCAGACCTCAACCTTCGAGCAGCGTGCCACCAAGCAACGCCCATCCTCCAGTGACCCTCCAGGCACACGAACCAATACACAGAACCAGAATACTTCAGACACATTGGTGATAAACACATTTTATAACTTTAAGAGGTGCTTCTTAAAACGTGTAACCCCTGTTTTAACACGTATTACAATGTATGGGACATTATTCTGATGATTTAAGACACCTTCCACAGCCCACACCTTCCAGACGGTGCTTGGGCAAGTCCTATCACTGAGGAGCAGCTTTGGCCACCCTCACTCCTGTCTCCTGCACCTGCATTCTTAGCCTCAGGCCTACTGCCACCTGCCTGGCTGCCTTTGGGCTTCAACTGCAAAGAAATCAGGAGACCAAAATCACATTAAAATGGAGGTAGCAAAAAGCTAAGAACCACATCCATGTCAGGTTTTCTCTTTCTTAGGGTAAAAAGAGATCTGTCTCAGCCAGTTTGTGTCAGTTCCTTCTGCTTTATTCCACTGCTGCCTTCTTCATATCCTCAGGATAGCCACTTGCTTTCTCATCGCGTTTGTGCTGAAGCAGAGCACTTGGCCTGGCGGATCTGCTTCCTTGGAAAGTGGTCTTCCATAGCTTCAGTATCCAGGAGGGTACCAATCACAGAATCATAGAATAGTTTGGGTTGGAAGGGACCTTTACAGGTCATCTAGTCCAGCCTCCCTGCAATGAGCAGGGACATCTTCAACTAGATCAGGTTGCTCAGAGCCCCTTGAATGCTTGAAACAATTCTGCAGCAGGCAGGATCCTGACATCAAGACTATGCAGAATGTGCTTTTCCTGCACATGTACCCTTCCTGACTTGGTTTTCAAGTAGCAGACTGTATCATTTGCCTGTTCACTCTTCCCCCAAAATGATGAAAGCAAAATTGAAAACATATGAAAATATCTGGCTAACAGGATAGGAACTATTTATATACATTTAAAATAGCAGATGTGAGTTGACATTGCTACTTTAACTAAGAATAAGCCCTATCTAGCTTTTTTAAAATAGGGTTTTTTTCTATGCTTTGAAACAGCACAATCTTTTTGCATTACATCATGTGGCCATGCATATACACATGGTGATGGGACTACACACATAAAATCCAGAGCTGAATCATTAGCACAGGACAGGGAAACACTCTCTTTTCCCACATGGTAAGTGTACTCCAACGCCGTATTACTAACAACTCAACTCTATACACTGAGCCAGGCTGCCAAGGAAGAAAGTAGTCAGGCACTTTGTGCTGAAATTAGCCATTCAATTATTTACAGTACAACCTCCCTCCCTTCAAAGATATATCTTGAATTAGACCTGAGAAGGGGGGAGGGAAAAAAGAAAGAGAGAAAAGCCGATTTGGTCAAAATTCTGGTGACCACAAGCCAACAGGGTAAAGTTTACCGAGGGAGCTGTGCAGCTGTTAGGGAAGATTCAAAGCACCAGAAAAGATCACTATGTCAATGTGAAGATCGGTGAAACAAAAATTAGCAGCACCTTTTTATGTAAAAATCAATGTTCTAGGGTTTATTTCCATGAATCAGGAAATACTATGGCCACTTTCTTCTCGACTAAGTACTGTAATTCAGTCATAATTATAGTTTTCTATACAATAGATTTACATATCAAACATGTCAGGTTTTGTGTTACCATTTATGTCATCAGTTCTCAGTTGTCAGTAACATTGTAATTTATAATGGATTTCAAAGAAAAGAGGAAGAAACAAAAGCAAAGGTTTAACTATTATCATAATAAATGTAACATTACTCAGTACTACATGGCAACCTGAATAATACCTCACTGCCAGTGCAGATACCTCAGTTACTAAAAATGTTAGCCCATTTCCTTCTCTGAACTCTACAGCGTACATACCATGATATCGTAGGACAGTTTATCGGGCAACGTACGGAGTCGTTCCTGAAGAGCCTCATAATCGCTCTCCACCTTCTTCCTGTTGACAAATTCAAGTTGATTCAATTTCATATCTAAAGTAAAGAGTCATTGTTTTTCTGCTAGTAGTTCAACAACACACAAAAAATACAGAAAAATAAACTATTTTACTCTTAAACACATATCACAGCTTATTTATAAAAGACTTGGGATGACAAACATAATAGCTAGATTATTTTAGAATAATATGTATGAAAATAGGGACATGATCATTTTAGATTGTGCATGTCCCCTTCTGAATTTGAATTTTTAATGGTGCAAATAACCAGTTCTTTCACTAGGACTTGGCACATCTCACTCCATGTTCAAGTTCAACAGTTATACCACCATCAATATTTAGAAAAATAACTGAAAATCCAGTTTACACTTTGTAAGAGGCAAATTCTTCAAAGTATCAGTTGTAATAAAGGATTCATGACCTTGGTTTGAGCTGACATAAATGGGCAAAAGTTTAATTAATTCTGATTTTCACGTGAACTTTGTGTTCCTACCAAGAGTCAACACTCCTGAAAGATGGCTTGACCACCAGGATTCTGTCGTATCTTCAATCCCTGACAAGGGACAAGGCAGGTGAGGAACATCCCTTCTGCTGCTCCTCTATCCAAAATGTAAGTAAGGCTCATGCTACATGTTACTACTCAAGACAGAAATGGCTTGGTGAACTTAGACAAATTATTCCCATGGTAGACACCTGGCTTTTCAGAGGACTTTGCAAGATACAGCATTTCAACTGCTGCAGGGATTTTCCTTTGTGTGCAAAACACGCAACTACGCTCCCTCTAAAAAAGCCTTCTTTTGTGAAGACATTCTTAAATACTTATATTTGGCTGGAAATAGTCTTTTAATGGACCAGTGCCATTCTGAGGATGGTCAGAAATCAGCTCCTGCATGAAGTAGCTGGCATATAAATGTCAGGTTTGATGATATTGTTTACTTGTACTTCAAAATAGAAAACATATATATGGTAGTAAATTCTGCAATAAAAGGCAACTGAAAGCATGGAGCAGCGCACTTAACAACGCTGACCCAAGATGCAAATTACAGGTTTTCTGAGGATGATTCAGGAAAGCAATCTATAAATGTGCTGAAAAAATGAACGTCATAGTTGATAACACAACTCTCAAAATATTATCATTGATTTTCTTAGATCCATAAGCAGAGTGAAATCTTCTTCAGCATTCATTATGAAAAATTATCTGATACTCCTATGTTTTGACTCATTTGCTTCCACAGTTGAACTTTGCTGTAATCACCCCACTTTATACCTGGAGTACTTCATATTTTAAGTTGCTGAACTGGTCCTGAAAAAAGGAATTTAGGTTTTTATGCCACTTGGACATTAAAACCATATTCCAAATAACTGATTTACAAAAGATGCTTGCTGCTGCTTTTGTTTGACAGCAGACTTCTCCCAGACATTTTACGCCAGTTTCTCTGTCCATTGTCCACATCACAGTGAAAATATAATTCAGTTCCTTCAAAGAGGAAGGACAAACTCATGAATCTTAACAAAATTCACTGAGATGTTTTTTTGGGGGGAAGCAATATAATGACAACTTGGTGTCAACAATAACAATCAATTACCTAATGATATTTACAGAATCCAGCCTTTGCCTCACAGAGATCTGTATTTGAGAAATAGACACTGATGCACTCCAACTACTTGCTGAAAAACAAACACAACCCCCCAGCCGAAGGTCTTGCCCATGTCTCAAATGCAAAGACAAGACTCCGTGGGAAGAGAATGGTATGAAAATCCCCCCACTCACAGCAGGATTAAACGTTCCCATCGTTTCATGGCTGAAAGTCACTCAACATTTCTTCATTAATCTGAAAAGAAGATACTGCCTTTAAGGTCTGACTGCTGCCTGTTACTGAATAATCTGATTAGGGTACAGCAGAAATCACTTGCTACAAAAGCTATTTTGCTTTACAGAGCAAAGTATGTTTCTTTTTTCAGTGGGACTACTGCCCTTTGCTGATCAAACCCACCACGGGAATCTCTAAAAGTGTGGCCACATCCTGAACTGGACCATCGAGATAAAGAAAATTAAAATCAATCCTTTTAATTAATTGGCCTGAAACAGCATTACTTAAGGAAGGAAGCTGACCCCGCTCTTCACCTACAGCTGATGGTCACACGAGCTCTGGGGTGTGCCGGCGCTAAGCTCAGTCCCCATAGGCAATGAAGAACCAAAGTGAACAGGGAGGATGAATACTGGGACTCCAGCTATGAACACGTCCCTAGAAGGGGAAACGCATGTCTAGATGTTTAATCCCATACCAGACCCATTACTGGATTCCAGGCTTTAGAAATATACCTCAAGAAGTGTACTAAAAAATGAGAAAGAAAATAATCTAATGGAAATATATTGAAGCTGAGCATTTTAAAACCCTATTGTTATTCACCCCATTCTATTTAACATTCTTCTGTGTCACTGACTACTTAAAAGGTCTTATATGAACAAATTACTCAGTTGAAACAAGAGCACTCAGCTCTTGCACAATCAAGATCTAAATAAGGGTCCTAAATTTTAAATAATTTTTTATAAAGTAAAGATTGTATGGATGCCGTAGAAACTGCTTTTCTACATCAAAGATACCAGTAAGTTAGTTTTTCCTTTTGTCATTCTGTGCCCAAAACCCCCAAGTTCATGGGGCCATGGCCAGAGTTTGCATAAAAGCAAACACCCGAGCAACTCCTCCTTCCTCAGCCAACCCTCCCACCCCGCTCCACAAACCTCAGCCGTTTTTATAAGAGGAAGTAAGTGTCACAACTTTCCAAACTTCTAAAAATCTGTTAAATTTTAAGGCTTGCTGTCAATTAGTTCATTTCTGAAAAATACCATCTCCTAGTGAAAGAACGTACATGCAGAATTTCACACAGGACCAAACTGGTACGGACACTGCAAAGCTCCTGAGAAAGTACGTGTGCTAGGGATATTCTGCCTGACTTCACCACAGCAGCACCAGTAGGCACTTCAATATTATTTCCCTTATTGAAAATTAATGCAGTCTCTGAATTTTAAACATAAATGAAACATATTAGTTTTAGATGATTTTTGCGAGCCAATAGTCAGAATTTAATATGATGATGTGTATAGATTGCCTTGAATTTTTTCCTCTTATCCAGTGCTTGCAGCCTATGTGCATTTAAACTAAAAACATTTGATACACACTAAATATAAATTATTTGCTTGGAGATCTTTCAGGCATGAAGAAAAAGCCTCTTAAAATAAATTTAAAATATTATATGCTTGATGGTGTATAACCAAAGGTTTAATCTCACCACTAAAGGGGCAGTTGCTGTGATTCTGCAATAACCCTGCAGACAATAATCAAGACAGCTCCTGTTGTTCTCTCAGTAAAATCATGGTAAACACAGCATGGATATATTGTAATTTGATATCTGTAAGATCAACTGTTATATCTCACAGTAACTCATAATATAAGATTTCATTCACCATTAAATGTACATTTTCCTCAGATGCCATACAAAACTATTATTTACTAAGCATGTTTTCTATTAACCATAGATTGCCAACAGAGAAAAAAGTGCCCAGAGATAATTTTTTTACATAACAAACCATTTCTTTCTAAGTATTACAAACTAAGCTTTATCACATACTTTACTGGGGGAAAAAAAACAGGAAAACATTACTTTCATGTTGTTTTAGCACATCTGGGGCGGCGGGGAGCAGAATTTCCCTACTTGCTCCATAGTTAAAAAGAAAACAAGAAGAATAATTAATTCTACCCTGGGAGTACCTTTTCACCAATCAAGCAAATTTAGCATTCATCCCACAAGGTTACTCAGGGAAAAATGACGAATGAGCTGGGTATTTAAAACAGAAGTATAAACACTGACGTTCAGTGTATTTGTGATTTAAAGTAATGATATCAGTGGAAAAGACATACAGTTTAAAGAGAGTACACTGCAATAATTCTGTGCTATGGCTAACTGTAATCCCCAAAACATGCTAGTAGGATTTGGCTATCACTAGAATAAATAGCAGTACTTTACTAAAATATAACCAGGTTACTCATCAGTATTTTAGGCATGTAATCAAACATTTTTCACTTACCAGTGCTGGATTTTTTCTTGGCAGCTAGTGACCACCTGTCATTAAAACAGATAACTACTCATGAAAAAACAAGGCTAAGCACACAGCTGCAATGTCAATGCATCAGAAACTAGAACAGTAGCTTTACAGATTTGGTGGTGTCTCTATATACATTTTTATTTGTCAGTGCAAAGGCATGTGAATGGTAGTTCTTAAGCAGCACACTTTATCACACACTAATGCAGACTGATAACCACAGAAAAAATTACAGCTTCTCAATTCATATTTGGGTACAATACCTGCTCCATAACTATTAGGTGACACACGATATAAGATAAGTAGTAGTTTGTGCAATCTGGAGATCTATTTTCAGTGTTATATGTTTGCAGAGTAAGAAAACAACATAACTTATAACAAGACATCAATGTAACTTCCATACTCATTCATTAGAAAACAAAAACAAATGAACCCCACAGCACCAAAAACATTTTTTCCTTTATCAGTACATCAACAAATGTTTCCGCTGGCCATTTTAATCTGAAAAAGCACAAATTAATTTTGTAGCGTTTAAATACAAGGATATCTGACACCTTTATGGACTGCTGGCTTCCCTTCTGTTCTTTCTGGGTGTCAAAAAAAAAGGAAGTTTTAATCTGAATATTTCACTTATTTCTTTACACCACAGGCTTTCCCAAGAGATCCAAAATAATTTGCAAAATAAAGCACATTGTTAAAATGAAATACTTTTTCTTTTTTAACTGTATTTTTTTAGACTATGTGGATTCAGCAAACAGACAAGATGCTGAAACCTGTGACCTCCTCTGCCATAATTACGTGGAGATTTTGTCTTTCAAAACATATTCTGATCTCTGAATAATGGTTACCAAAAATATAACACAAACAATTTCATTCAATTATATGAAATGCAATGAAGCCATCAGGCAATTAAATATGTCTAGACATCTTCACAATATAAGCACTTTCTAGATTTTTTTTTTTTTTTTTTTTTTTTACAAATTTCGTTTTTCCTATAGCCAAAATAATGCTAACATTTGAAAGCAATTAATGAGAAAATTTGCAGAGAAAACAATAACATACATTCAAGTACCACTGAAATCACTGGAGCAGATAATTCTTTTTTTTTTTCCAAACAACAGAATGAAAGACAATTTTTTTTTAGTTAGCATATGTGCAGCTATTGAAGAACAGATCTCAGACCCTGCACTTTCTACTCATACAGGAGTAAAAAAAAAAGGGACTACTTTGTGAGCTAATAGTTCTTTAAACAGAGTAAAGTACTTAAACGAAAAGGATCAGCTCTACATTTGTGGTTACGCTATTTCATAATCCATCAGGAAATTCAGCCAGGTAACTTGTCCCACGTAAGCCAAGTTTAAATTTATCATTTGCTTTAAACTCCTATAAATCAAATGCCTACCAAATATTTTCCTTCATGTGCAAGCTAACTATTTTTAAGGTTAAGAATAAATGTACGGACTTCTGTACGACATCAACTCAGAAATCTAATTCATACTATTCATATTAAGCCCATTTTAAGAGTAAAGTTTCTGTAAAAGGTATAAATCAGAGAGCGCAGCCACATTTGGCAACAATGCTAACACACAATGGAGACCACCACTAACAAGTAGAAGAATCAGAGCCTATCCTATCAACATCCTTCATTCTTTCAGATTTGGTAGTGATTGTGAAGTGCACAACATAATTAAGCATACAAAAATGTTTATGAAATCCTTTAAGAAAGTTCCAGTTTAATTGCCCCATTACAGATGAAGATGGAAAAGGCAGGAAGCTTTCCATTCCCAATACATGACTTTCCACGCATGAAGTGAGTTAAAAGCACAAAAAGAAAAGCCCTGCAAACCATAAGAGCAGCATGTTCATTAACCTCTACATGATAATCCTTTTGTAGCTGCATATTAACTAGTTACATATTCATAATCATTTACATTATTTAGAGGACCTTCTATGAAAATTTCCAGGCTATATCCATTAGCTACAATGTTAAAGGTTACAGACGACAGTCTACTTAATGTTTCCAGGAAGCCTTTTTAATTAGTAAATATGTAAATTGGGCACATATGATTTTTATGTTTTTAAAAAATAGTCCATCAGTAAAACAGTATAGGGGCATATGCTGTTTCCATAGCTCTTCCTTTATCCCCTTTAAAAAAAAAGAAAAATCAATAACACCAATCAATTTTAATTTAATTCTTCTTCTTTGATATAATCTCTCTTGAAGGGATACTAAAGGGTGGAACCAACAACAAACCTTTTCGTTTCAGTGGCCAGCATAAAATGAGACCTTTTACAGAAGTGCTAAATTATACCACCTTAAAAATATTTCCGGCTGCACTTCTGGAACTGAACTCTATTAAAAAATAGAGAGAACAAATATTGAAAAACAGATGGAGATCAATTATGCGTATGTCCTTTATTAGGTCAGTCACACTGTTTGGATAACAACTGGTTTTATCACAGCAAAGAAACAAATAGATAAATATATAAACAAATCTTTGATTCTTTGCCTTTAATCAAACATGGGAAAATCATTAGTCTATCTTCCACACATAATTTATGTCTAGAGTTACAATTAAAGAATGAAAATTCCTTTCAGGGTAAATAAAATAAATTACCTGTTTGTTTGTTCATTTGAGTTCAATTTGTCTGGACGCCTAGTGCCACCAACTATGCATTACTTTTAAGACATCGTAGTGGAATTGGTATCAATAAACTCTGAATTGTCCCCTTTTAGGCATAAAAATGTATGAGTTTGTGAATGCATGCGGTTATCAATGGCTTATCTGCATACTAAAATATTTATTAAACTACTCTTGCAGCAAACTTAACGTTACCTAATCATGGGTCTGGTTATTAAAACAGGATCCACTGTCGGAAAACACATTCCGTAGTCTTAAAAGAAAACAAATGGGAAAATATCTTGTTTCCTTCCTTTCCTCCAACAGCAACTTGTTAAAATTTAGTGCTTCTCAAGCCCCTGACTGAACAGAGCCATACCTGGGAGCTCCACAAGCGGCCACGCGGGACAGCCCTGGGAGAGCACATCTCTGTGTGCCTTGTAACCCAAAGTGTAACTCCTTCTGGATTAAAAGCCAAACTGTTAAAGCAGGAGATTACATCTTGGTTCTCTATCATTACTACCAGATTGAGATTATTTGCTGCTATTTTGCAAGACTAAATTGCTGCTTTCAGGGAATGTCTTGTTTCCAGGTTTCACAAGCAGAGTCACAGCAGAGCTGAAGGATCAGCTTTAGACCTGTGATCGCTTCCCAGGCGTCCCCCACTTCCATCGTGCCAATCTGAACACAGAGCAGCTTGCAGGCTAGTGACTCCAAATCACCCCCAAACAACTCGTATCATACAGCCAAACACTTTGTTAGCTGTCTGAAGGCAGAAAATTCTTTTTATCTTCAACACTTTCTCTCTTTCCAGTCTATCTATTTATATTACACCTTCTCTGGGATCTTCCATCTGAAGAGCTCAAAAACTTTTCCATGAATTAAAGCGTACAGCATTTTGGAAAAGCACTGCACTGATTTTACAGGCTGAGTAACTTAACCACTAACGCTGGTCAGGAACAGGGCTAGAAACAGGAGCCAGATCTCCTAACTCAGCAGCCAGGCACTACAATCACTTGCAATGTTTCCCGGGGTATGAGGACAGGTGAGAAGGATGCTGTAGCACAAAGCTGATTCTTACCTGTACGTGCCCATGGGTCTCTAACCTGTTCCCCATTACCCCACCTTCCCCCAGCAGGTCCTCACCCTCACATACAAGGGCACCTCTTTCTTCCACCTTGTTTTTCTTTACCTGTTGCTTCTGCATGTGCTCCCATTACTAACAGCTGAACGTAATTCTCTGTGGTGCTTCTGATTATCATCAGCAATGCACAAATAGTTCTGCTCTCCTCTCCAGCGCAAGACTATTTTGTTTTATTTAGGTAGTTCTCCAAGGTGGAGTGTATGCATGTGAGTGTCTCTACTAAGCGGCTAGGCACTGCCTACAAAGGTGATGGTTTTAGCACACTGAGGGTAACTCTTCTCTCATCTGTTCTGAACAGCAGTAAGGCAAGCTGCCAAGTCAGAATTTTATTTATGTCTCAGCTCATGAAAAATTATAAGCAACAGAGCTGGTACTGGTATCATCTGTAGACAGTTTTGGGTACCAATGCCAAACCTGCTATATCCAAGTCACACAGTTATGTTCAAGTCTAAAGAACTAGAAACTGGTATCTTTAAGATGAAAGTTCAATGAAAATGATGAAAATAAAAATGCCCCATCAGATTAGGAAGAGTTCCTAAACGAATGAGAGACTATTTCCACGCTTGGGTGTATAAACACGGTATAAAGCTGGAAATACGCAGCACGGCACAAAGCAAAGTTTATCTTTAAACAAATTGCAGGTTAGGCATCTAAGAAGCCAAGCAAATGTGTGCTGTTTCTACATGCATACTTGTATATTTTGCTTCAAAACTGCGGCTCGCAATCTGGCTGGTCTTCTGAAATTAGAAGCTAGAGACACAGATCTAATCCCAGCTCTGATTCTCTTTCTTCTATATGGCCTTGAGCAAATCACGACCTCTCAGTCTACATTTCTTCATCTGCAAAATGGGGATAATAGTATTAACCTACCCACCTCAGAGTGTTTAATGATGATTAATTAATGTGAGAAAAGCACTCTAAAGACGTAAGAGCACTATATAAGTGATAAAGCATTATTTACCACTTGAAAAGTAATCTGAATAAAATCAGATATGCAAGTAATTTGTTTACTTGTAGCAATAATATAATTTGTGACTATTTAATCTTGAATTAGTCTCACTTTAAACATCCCTTTCAATCACATTTCCAGTCACTTAGGGAAAATGACAGTATGGAATACTTTTTGTGGAAGCAGCGCAAGTAATGAGGTGGTAATTAAAGTAAGGGTCTAATAAAGTCGAAAACCAATGACTTGCCTTCAGGACACTGTCCCTGCCATTTGGGACTGCGTAAAGCTCTCAGTCTCGACCTTGGTTCTGTTGTTCAGAACCTTCCACGAACTACAGTGGAAGCGTATGCTGGTTTTCTGAAATGCAGATCCATGTTTGCAAGGCTCATGATAAATCCAAGATAATTTCCACTACTGACCTAATTCAGATGACTCCAACTCTGCACAGTTTTAACTGCTTAACCTTGTGCATTCAAGTATTTACTGCAGTTGATACATGCACACGAGCTGCCTTCATCTGCAAATGTTTGCAGTATCAAGACCCATTCTGCCATGCAACTCATGCATGAGATTTCTCTGTCACACCCCCAAACCCTAGAAGTTTACTGATGAAATAACCAGTTCACAATACGACTTTACATTACAGAAGAACACTAACGGGTGGTCAAATATTTAACCATCTCTTGGTAACAAGGATGTAACAAGCCACACGCAAAATAAACATTTAAAATGAATTTTCATTTTTCCCTCTAGGAAACTACACAGTACTTGCCTAAAACACAGCAATCACTGATGGAGAAAGACAGAATTAACATTTGCACAATTGTTTTTCCTAAAGCCCCATTTTCAATCAAAAAATGAAATAAAACTATTAAAAGTTCTTCAGTCTGTTGGC
The DNA here is from genome assembly GCF_034638445.1 of Ciconia boyciana. Classification (NCBI taxonomy): domain Eukaryota; kingdom Metazoa; phylum Chordata; class Aves; order Ciconiiformes; family Ciconiidae; genus Ciconia; species Ciconia boyciana. The sequence goes on along the minus strand of NC_132942.1, from coordinate 32,758,263 downwards.
ACACTGTATGATCTAATGGAAAAGGAAGAAGGCATTTCTCAGCTCTCATTTTCATTTATTAAATCATATTACTCAAAAACACTACATTTCAACAAATTATTAACATAAATCCCCCTTTGGGTGGAAACTTCTGCCTTTTGAAGAAATGTGTTTGGGAAGAATACTGCAGAAAAAGAGAGACTGAAAAAAATTTGAATCATGGCAAACATTTCTTTCTAAAGGAAAAAGCCTTATTTAAAAATATAACCACAATTTTTACCTTTCTCCACAAGAAAACAAGTGAAGATCTACTATTTTTGTATTAATTGTGCACACACAACTGGGTCTCTCAGCTTTGCAGAAAAAGTAGTGCATAACTATTATTTATCAATAAATAAAAACTAAGTTCTGATGTCCTGGTTTTGGCTGGAATAGAGTTAATTTCCTTCCTACCAGCTGCTATAGTGCTGTGTTTTGGATTTAGTAGGAGAATAATGTTGACAGCACACTGATGTTTTAGTTGTTGCTAAGTAATGTTTACACTGGTCAAGGACTTTTCAGCTTCCCATGCTCTGCCAGGTGCAGAAGAAGCTGGGAGGGGGCACAGCCAGGACAGCTGACCCCAACTGCCCAAAGGGCTATTCCAGACCATATGGTGTCATGTCCAGTATATGAACTGGGGGAGCTGGCTGGGGAGCCGTAATTGCTGCTCGGGGACGGGCTGGGCATCAGTTGGCGGGTGGTAAGCAGTTGCATCACTTAGGTTTTTTTGGTTTTTTCCCTAGGTTTTGTTCCTCTCTCTCTCACAGTTTTCCTTTTCATTACAATTTATCATTATTATTATTATTTATTTTATTTCAATTATTAAACTGTTCTTATCTCAGCCCATGAGTTTTCTTACTTTTGCTCTTCAGGTTCTCTCCCCCAGCCCACAGGGTGGGGTGGGGGGGAGGGAGGGTGAGCGAGCGGCTGTGTGGTGCTTAGTTGCAGACTGAAGCTAAACCATGACATCTGACCAAAATGATTTGGGGGGCTTAAAAATTCTACTGGAAACATCTAAGAATTATAAAGCAGACAGAAAATGCCTCATCTCTTCTTTGCCAGCTGGGAAATTCTGCCCTCTCAAGACTATTTTACCTTGTGACCACTGCTGCTGTTATAGGTCACGTAGACAAACAACCTACAGCTACCCTGCAGTAACTGCACACGCACACGTAAGCGTGGCAGCCCGCTCCCCTCTGACAGCCAGGCAGGCACTGTCAGCTCACATGAGCCAGCACCCTTCTTCCTCGCTTCCAACCACGAGTTCCCAACACCTTTATGCCGTTTTGCTGTTTGCCAGTCCCCTTTGGGAGTCATTTCAACTCACAAACCCAGCAAAAATCCCAACGGCAGCAGGACGTGTCTCCCTAAGTGAGTGAGTTTAATTAGCTCTGAACCAAGTGAACTGGTGCAAACGAGGAACAAACTGGAGTAAGGTCTCTTCTTTCCCTGGTAGCAAGTCAGTATCCATCTCATGTAACCTCACCTTGAGACAGAGCTAAGGAACTTGTAACTTAGTATTTTAGCTTACTTCGGGTAAACATATTCATGTGGCTATACCATATCCGAGCTAGCTCACGTACCAAGACAGCAGCAGACAACATAAGCATAGAATTCCCATGATCTAACTTACCAAACATCTCAAGCAGGTTTTGCAAGTTTTCATGCTGTCTATGGCACAACAACTACGCTGCAAGCAATACCTGAGTTAACTAGCTTAAAATTGACATGATCCATGGCACCTGCCTCACAGACATACCTTCAGGCTGTGGTTCAACGTTCAGCCACAGTCCTGAGTAAACTAGTCATCAACCCCTCCCTGTCTCCAGCTACCCAGTTCCACCATCTTATCCTTCCAGCCCCAACACAATCTGCTGGCAGACATTTCTGATGCTGCACAATCAACCACGTTAGAGAACCACACTGGCTGAAAAATAATCCAGGAAGAAAAAAGAAGCAAAAAGTAAACAACAAAGTTTGGTTTTAAGCCAGATCCCAGCCCAGGTCACTGAGCAGTGTCACAAATGTGCCCACCTAACATTGCTCAAAGGCAGAAGCAAGCAGTCACAATAAAACCTAAGATTAAAAAGTTGTTCACCAAATTAAAGTCATCTCCTTCCTGGATAACTCGCATGATCATTAATGAAATTTTTGAACAAGCAACTGAGACAGTTGCACACAACTGCTCTCACTTGGTATGAGCACGGCCACAGCCCAAAGGGCCAGTCCAGTTTCACCCATCGCTGGCTCTGCATTTCCCCTGCCACATTCGTGCTGGCATTTGACACGACTATTTTGGCACATGTTACTGGATTCCTCTTACCCCATGGCAGTCTGATCACAAATGCTGGTACAAAAGCGGCGGACAGATTCACCCTTTCTATGGCAGTCAGCTAATCACTCGGCTTACACTAACAGTGAAACCGCAGCCTATGCTAACAGACAAGAGGGACCGCAAAACCAGCAACTGCACAGTGCAGCCCCATGTCCTAATGCCCCACTACAAAAAAATTAAGTCTCAGTGCAGCTGCTGCTCTGAGGGCCTCAAGATGGCAAGCTCCGAGCCAGCATATCCATCTGCAAGTCTGGAACTTCAAATTAAAACAAAATACAAGTTCATGGCCTCAAAGGAGCAAATAAATACATTACGCAAGGGGTACCTGAGTCAATCTGAGAAGACAGATTAGAAGCATAACTTCTGGAATGGAGACCTGCAAAGATGCTAGAGATACTAAAGATGATTCCCAAACAGTAGTCTGGTCACTGCATGTACTCACAGAATCTGTAGACGTCTATAGTAGCAGCACAATTCAGTAACATTTAAATTTTGTGGATATAATCTCATCTACACATTTTAGTTACTGATGAGGCAGGACATATACAGACTTGCCCACTCCAGAATAAAGGCAACACTCTTTCAACTCTTTTGTGAATTGATTTTAATTACAATTAAAAAAACATTAATTTATTTCACAATTCTTGACACTATATAAACTAGTGAGTATTTAATTCATACTAATAAGAACATAGACAAATATTCACTACAAAAAGCAAAAGTAATCATCAGTTAATATCGGAGGAACAGTAAGTATTACATTGAAAGCTTGCAGATAATGACTGAGGGCTAATTCAAGCCCTTTTTACTTGAAAGCAGCGCATGAGAAAACATTACTGGAACACACTATTACAAAAAAGCACTGGACAGGGTGGAGTGGATGCCATCACAGGTTTCTGAAGAGGTACTTGTCCAGGTACCTTTTAAAAAGGAATATGGCAAATGAAGCTTCAGACAGGTCCTTTTTAAAAGGAGCATGCCAAACCAAGCTTCGGATGCTATGTTAACCTTTCTCAAACAGTTATTGTGCAAAATGAAGTCCTACTGCACTGGTGTCTCGTACCCAGGCTTTCTCTAGATTCTGTTAACTTGGATGCAGGCTGGAAAAAGTGCAATACCCTGGGAGACACTGCACTGGAAAGCACACTGAATCTCATCTGCTGAGTCTGCAAGCAAGCAGTTCCGGATTTCCAGTGGCTCCTGCAGCAGCGTGAAGTGTACAAGACCCTACTCAGTCTCGCTGCTCTTTTTCAGACTGCAGAAACAGCTTTAAAACTGCCAAGTTGCTGATTTCATAGCAGATACTACTTGAAAAAGACTTAGAAACAGACAGCCCCAGAAGTAATTCATATAGGAAGAAGAAAAACAATTTAAAAGTATGTAAGTTTATGATTCTGTGATTTGTTTCCCTATAACCCACCTACAAGTTGTTCAACTGTGAAAAAACCTGCAAGTACCCAGGATCTTGAAAACAATTTGGAAATTACAGAGCATACAGCTCCACCATTTAAATTCATAAAAATTAAGAATGTCATAACAGACAGTGGCCAATGAGTTACGGTAAAAGCTGCACTAAACCTAGTTGTGCTTTGTTGTCATGATGAGTGACAGGAGAGTCACATCCTTGTCCTAATTTTCCTAAAAGAAAAATAAAAAAATGTGTCTGTCAGTGTAATAAAAAAAAAAATTAAAAAAAAATCATATTGCCAGCTAACACTGGAATCCTTTAGATTCTCCATGCCTATGTTTGCACTCTACAAGTGTCTCTTGGGTCTAATTGGTGCTGTAACGTCTCCCATTACGCGTATCTTCATTGCATTGCTCAGAAACTATAGAACATATCAGCCCACTGTAAATTCACTGTCTACACAAGTCTTACCAAATCACACAGATCCGACTCGTCAACTTCCTATCAGTTAGTAATCCCAACCCATTTGATTGTAGGAATAAATGTATGTCAAATATTATGTTTAAAGGCAGGCTCTATAGCATGAGAATCCACCTATTTAAATATTCATTTTATAATTCCTGTACTAACTTGCAATAGATTTAACGCAGTATTTTCAGCTAACATATATTGCTTTTGCAAGTAATCCATGATACATACATTATATTCTTCTTACAGAAATATTCAAAACTTTACGCAGGCACTGTGCTTCCAATGATGGTCTTTATCATGAAAATTACTAGATATTCTTCTATAATTTATCCCCAAGATACACATTCTAAGTCATGTTTTTATACAAAGTGCCTTTCGTGGGAGCACTGAAAATTGCTTTTAACAGTTTGGTCTTACTATCACTACAAATTAACAAGATGAAATCTGTCCAACAGGCAAGCAGTCCTAAACAAGAATTAAAATTACTTTTCACCAGGGGTCTAAACCTGGAAGTTGCAGCCTCAATCAGATTAAAGATAGAAAGTCATGAACATCCTGTTCTTTTAATATTTTTAAACAGGAAGGAAGCCTCAGTTCACGTGTTCTCCAGGGTAGCTCTTTAGCACTTAAAAGCTCAGACTTGTAGCTGAACCAGGGTTGTACAATGGCCTAGGTGTTAAAATAATCAACCGTGAATCAAATATTATCTTTAATTCTGCAGATAGATAACGCTGTATTTCACTATTACACTAACGGTTGCCTTCAGACTAATGGGAATAAATAGGTTGCTTTATACTTAATCAAGTGTCACTGGGACAGCACAACATCACAGTAACTAAAAGAAATATATGTGCCTGCTTAAATGCCAGTATATATATAGTGCTGGCTAAATAACTTTACTATTTGTTATGAAGCTCATACTACAATTACTAGTTTACCAAAGCACTGGATAACTAATTCTCCCTCATCTTTGTGCCAAGACCAAAACATGAGCCTTCAACTTCAGTAATTTTGTGAGAAAAGTATGAATCTCTGAAAAGAGGCAGCTGAAATGAAAAGACCTCCTCCATCTTAAAATACAATATTTTCGTAACTGAAAATACTGTTGTAATCCAATTATATATATTCATTGCATAGAGGGAAAGTCTACTATATCTTCATCATGACACTCCATTGTAACCAAGATATGTAGTTCTTTAGTATAATTTCATATTGAAGCTGAAGCATACAATTTTTTTTAGTCAATTTGCAGAAATTATGTAAAGTTTCCCTATGATAAAATATGATTTTGGTACATCAGCCTAACAGAGGCTTAATTAATGGTCTCCTGGGCCTCTTTTCCACTGGAGCAGATCTGTTTAAGAAGAATCTTAAACTTGCTTACAGAGGGGTCTCACCATGAACTGGGAATAATTTTATGTAGTTACGACAGACATCCGCTTACACAGCAGACTGATTACTATCACCAATTATCGGCATAATGGGTTACTCTTCGTGCAGAACGGACGACGCAGAGTATTCCAGCAGATCCTCTTACTGTTCATCCACATTAATGGTCAGTTGGTTACACAGATCTTTTACTAACGATCTAGTGTGCTATTCAAAAGTAGACACATTTTTGCACACAGTATTCCAGACAAGGCACATTTTTTACACCATGTACGTGTTATTTAGTTTTCTTACTCTTAACTAAACCCGCATGTGACAAAGCAATACACACTGAAGATAAAGTCCTCCGTCATAACTGAGGACCTCTAATGTGCATCTTAGAAGCAGCTTTAAAAGATTGTTATCATATGAGAAAAATGAGCAGAAAAACTGAAAGGCGTGCAGATCTGGGGAAATCTGGCACTGGGAAATTACTGGCACAAGTAATACACTGAACATGACCACGAGTTCCACAGTGACTCCTGCACCCACACAGAGCTCACTGCAAGGCTCGGCCCTACGAGCCCAAAATCGCACTCGTTCAATTAGCAGGGCCCACTCGCCTTAGATCATGAGTGTAATCTGCAGGAAAAGGTCTCGCTGAGTTTTGTACTATGGCCACATGTGGAACGAACCTCCATATTCTCAGGAATCATTTCTGCAGTGGAGTTTGGCTCTTTCAAGCCCATTTCAAAAGTAATCGATGTCTTTTAAGGCAAGTCACGAGCAATTAATTTTTGATAGACCCGCTCTTCCAGTCGGCCCATGAGATGACACAGTTCAGAGACACCCGCTGGGCCTTGCACGGGGCCTCCCTGCAGGACCGTGTTTTAGAGAGGTGTGCGACTGGCCCTGCGACTGGAGGAACCACAGAGAAGCGGAAAGGGGCTGGAAAGCACACGTTTAAGAGAGCTGCGTATGCACGCTTTACGCTTACGTTAACTGTAACGGTCTCCAAGGCGTGTTAGGGCAAGTACTCCGACAGCAGAGCGCAGGGTGTGCGCGGGCAGGCCCGGAGCCTCCCCAGCGATCTCCCAGGCTGTCACTCCTGCTAGCTCCCGGCCAGCGGCCTCGCGTGTCTCGTTTTAAAGGGCATTTCGGCAACACCGCCGCTGCCAGCGCCGCTCCACGCCCCGCCCGTGCCCGGCCCCGCGCCCCCCCCGGCGCCCTTTCTCCCCGTGGAGGCGGTATCGCAGCGGGCTGGCGGGGGAGCGCCGGCCCGGCACGGCCCGGTCCCGGGGGTGCTCCGGGTCACCCCGCCGCGGCCCGCCTCAACCGCCACCCGTGACGTCAGAGCCGTCACGTGCCCGCCCGCCGCACGCAGGCCCCGGCGCGTGCCGCCGGGGGGCCGCCACGCCGGGGGGGCTCCCCGCCCCCACCCCCGCCCGGCCCGGCCCGGCCCGGCCCCCGCCGCCCCGAGCCCCCCGGCCGCGCCCCCCTCCTCACGCTGCGGCCCGGCCCGGCGGCCGCGGCCTTTACCTTTTCGTGCTCCTGGCGGAGGCGGCCCACCAGCGCGGGGCTGAGCGGCGAGGCGCCGCCGGGGGCCTCCATGCCCGCTGGGCCGGGCCGGGCCGGCAGTCTCTGAGGGAGCCGCTCCGCGGCGTGGAGGGGGCGGCGAGGGGGAGAGGCGGCCGGGCCGGGCCGGGCCGATCTCAGCAGGGCGAATGAGTCCTATAGAAGTGTTTGTGCAGGGCGAAGCGCCGGCTCCAGAGCCGCATCCACGCGGGGGCCGCCGCCGCTTGGGCCCGGGGCGCCGCTGCCGGGGGAAGCATCTCACACTCGCATTCTGGGCCGCGCCGCCGCCTGGGCCCGGCTCCCGCTGCGCCGGCGGGCCGGGAGAGCGCCGGCAGCTCGGTGCCGGCCGCCGCCTGCCGCCGCCTGCCTGCTGCACTCTGGGTAGCCAGCCAGCCAGCCAGCCCGCCAGGCGGCCCGCCGCGCCCGCGGGAGGCACCCGGCTGCGAGCCGCGAGAGGCGGGCGCTCCCCACCCCCTGCCCGGCCCGGCGCCGCTGCCGCCGGCCCCCCCCCCCTGCCGCCGCGGCGGGCTCTGGGCGGGGGGCACGGCCGCTGCCTCCCGGGCCCCGCGACGGGGTCGGGCGGCCCCCCGGGGGCGGTCGGCGGCCTCCCCTGGGGCACGGCCCGGGCCTCAGCCCGCCGCCCGCGCGGGGACCCGGGCTCGGCGCCGCTCCGGCCTGGCGGCGCTCGGCCTCTCCGGTGCCTGCGGCCCGGGCGCCCTCGGTCCTGCGCTTGTGCGGAGCGCAGGCCCAGGGCGCGTAGGCCTCGGTTCAGCAAGCCGAACCGTCGTCTGTGGAGTGTTTGGATCGGCCTACAGCAATCCTAGATGTGCGTAAACACAGAGCGGCATGGCTCTTATAGCAGGGAGGTGATGTCACAATCAGTGATCTGAGAATGCCTGCTCGGTAGAGTTTACATTGTCAGGACGTCTGACAGTGAATAAACAGTACGTTGCTGTGACCTGAAGGACTGCAAAGTATCTTTGGAGTCACTGAAATCGCTTAGAGCAGCACTCGGACTTGCCTGCGTGGAAAAGTTACCGCATGGGAAGCGAGTGGCAGACAGCCACTCTTGGACTACCACAGAGTAATTTACGTGCAGTAAATTCATTAGCTAATTTCGTGAATGGCATTAGACACGTCCAAAGTAACATGTTGGTAATGGAATGGAGCCATACTTCAACGGCATGCCAGATCACAGCACAGCTGAATACCTGAGTAACTTCACATGCTGCTGGATTGGCTGCTGCAATTCTAGCAGGTGTATTTTAAGTTCTACACACTAAACACCACGTAGGTGGGTTCGGTTATAGATAGACCTTGTGTTGACTGCTGCACCTTTCCCTTGAGCGAGGAGGCGTTTGTGAACACCCAGCATATGTATTTGCCAGCGGAGTAGAGGGGCTTATATTGTCTTCCCCACAGGCACTGGCAGGCGTGTCATAAGATGGAGGTACAAAGGTGCACCTTCCCTATGTTTAGGTCAGGGGTTTCCTTCTCCCGCAAAAGAAACGACGCTTCCTTTCCATGAGCAGAACTAACCCTGTATACACCACAAAACAACTGTTTATGTTATATACATCCCGTAGTATGTGCTGTGCACTTTTCTAAATCCAGGTTCCCATCCCCCTTAAAGAGCTTGTTAAAGCTCTACAGATGAGGAATTTAGAAACAATTTTCAAAGCATGGTTACTCAAGCTGGAAGTTAGCTTTTAGCCAGGCTTTAATACAGCTTCCAATATTGCAAATAAAAATTTGCAACTGCAGCTGGATAGTTTGGTTTATGAAAAAAATACATCCATAATCTTCAAGAATAATTGAAAGTTAGCTGAAATCTCTGGTACGTATTTGTCACCGAGGGATTCTGGATCCTCTGAATGGACAAGAGATGCCTATACATTGTCATTAGAAAATAGCTCACCAGCAAAAGAATATCTCAAGTTTAAACAGGTTATACAAATCTTGTGATCCTTCTAAATGCTCATAGTGAATAACTCCTTTTCGGTCTGCTTAGAACCTCTTCTAAATTTTTCTCCAGTTAACAGGGCCCACAGAGGAGATACTACAAACACAGGTCATTTTTAAATGCTCTAGTTTGATCCCATTTCATCTCAACTCGATTGGAGGACAAACCAGATGCACAACATAAAGATATCTTATTCAAGATTTTAATTTTTTGCCTGACATAAAAAAGCACTTAACTAACAAGAGGAGCCACAAAGTAGGAATTTTATATCACAGGACACTATTTTCTAAGTAGAATGTAAAGCCATGCCATCATTTCTCTTGTTTCCTGTTCCAAAGACTTGGCCATTTCACATGCCACTAGTACATCGTTCAGTCACTAAATGTATTGCATTGAAGACTTCTGACAGTTGGCCAAAATAAGAGGCTACATCATTATCAGAGTAATGACTGTATGCATTTGGTTGTACTGACGATAGTATGGAATAGTTTACTGGATCCTTTTGTACATTTTGTTTTTCATCTGCCAATGGAGAAATGTTCTCATAGTGACAAACAGATGGGAGACAGCATTTGCCAAAGAGGAGCACAAAGCCTGTCTTTGGGTCACATTCTTTTGCACTTATAACCTGTACAAAACCATTGTCACCAGTGAAGCTCTATGGAATATAAAATAAATCAAATTGAAATTTGGCCTTCTAAGCTGCAGATTTTTGTTTACTTGTTTACTACATTAAATCTTTTACATGCCCTACCAGATGATTTTCATAAAACCTTGGGGAAAACTCTGGAGAAATCTCTGTAATTAAGTGAGGGAACGGCAAATAAGCAAAGCTTACATGTTCTCTTGCAAGTGGATGGCTTAGCAGTCAGCAGATATGCCTATACTGTAGCCAAAGATGTGGCTGCTGGCAGAGCTCCTACCAGAACCCAAGCTAGCTAGATTGGATGAGCCTTTGACAATGAGAAATCAGTGTCATACTTTTGGTTTTGGTGTAAACAGGTCAGCTCTACCTGTGGGAGCAGAGGATTAGAAGCAAAGTTTTGGAGAGGTCAAGTTAAGTTTGCAACAGAGAACCTCACACCAGGGCTCTGGGTCAAAAGACATTCTCCTTTGGCGAAGAAGTCTGTGCCTTCCCCTGTACTCCTTAAACGTCGTTCACCACCACTCCGCAAAGAGGGCAGGCACAACAGGAGAGGAAAACAAGGAGAGGACAGAAAGAGGAGACAGATGAAGGAAAATGCCCCAGCCAGTCTTTCTGCCGAGAGAAACAAAGGAGAAACCATGACACCTCTGTTTTGTGAGACCAGAAACTTAGGTCTAAAAACATGGATTGCAACAAAAAGTCATGGATGAGGACAAGAGCGTGAAGAACCAGGTCATCATTGGAGTTCACATGTGTGCACATATACATGCAGAGCTACACAAAGAACAACGTTGCATTTGGATTGGCTGGAAAATGGGTACCGGGGAAAAGTGACAAAGAGGAGCTCATTGTTATCAAGTTGGAGAGTAAGTTACCCTGAGACAGACCTCCCGTGAGAGGAATGCATCTTTGGAAAACACAACGCGACCTACAAAGACCACCTCTGTTGTCAGCACATGGAGACAGTCTGATAACATGAACAGTGAATGAACTCCCCAGGCCAACAGCAGAGTCCCTGATCTGCTTTAGGAAAATTTCATACTCAGTCTTCTGGCATGAAATGGACATGCTAGAACTGTTGGATTTTTTCTTGGATCCATCTCTGAACTAAATGTTTTCAGGTGGTTTGGGTTTTTTTGTTGTTGTTTTTTTAAACCACAACTGTTACAGCATAGTACATCACCGTGGTTGTAGACAACCTGCCTTCTACAGGGCTGACTACAAGACTTGAATCAAGGCATAGCACTAATTCTAATGGACAGTTTATGAAATATATTGCTGCAGTTGGAACAAGAAAAGCCCCCAGTATCCTCATGTTAAAGCTAACTTATAATCAAAATGCCATAAGACAAGGTCCATCTTAGAATTTTATATAATTCTGGCTGTAACACTCACTGTGCATGTTCATTTTGAACTTTTAGCAATTCAAGTTCCTTTTAAAGATTAAAAGCCTTTCTTTGTTGCTATGACTTGCCAGGAGGATAAGTGCACCAGCAAATATTTAAGAATAACTGTCTCAGCTCCACCAGCAATAATTGAATTTTTTCCTAAGCAGAAGTTTTATTCTGAACAAGACCACTATTAACTTTCCTAATTAATATTCTTAAGATTGCAGATATCTCCTTTTGGAGCTTTCTCTTGCAAAAGAATTATGGCCATGAGTCTCCCTCCACCGGTAAACCTGGAAGGAGACCCAGTCCCTCTGGGCTCAGTGGAACTGCTTAGAGGAGTGAAGCTATGCAATGCTTGCAGAACCATGGTCAAAGCCTGCATCTCCTTCAGTCTAATCAGTGTGAAACAGCCAGTATTTTTTGTGTTTGGATGATGACAATGGAGTCAAACTACTAGACGCCTTTCATTGTCCAGGTGTAGAACAAGTAAAGTTTTTAAATGGTTGTTGGTCAGAAACATCAGCACATAGTACCGACATTAGCATATTCCTCTCTCCCACCTTTTCTCATTAGAGAAAGATAAGAGGCTTCAGGGATGACACCAACATGCTACTCATTTGTCAGCTACGTACTTAAACACCTTAACTCATGCTTAAATTGTAGTTTTAGGGGCACTAGGCGACAGCTAAGTATTTATTTGATCAGTGTCACCAACTTATCCTCTCCCTTGCCATCCATCCACCCAACTATCCCATGTTTAACATTGTGATATCTGAGAACCAAGCTGATGCGCCCTCAGGTTCAGTTTTTCAGCAGGATCATGTGTTAGGTAAGTTGATGTTCATTTGCTTCTTCTCTGCAGGGAGCACAAGGGGGCTGATTTTCTGTTACATTAAGGTTGAAGCTACTGGACCTTAAAGTCCATCAGTACAGTATGTTGCGTTTCTATGTTGGTAGCGATGAAGAAGAGCCTGAATTTGCATGTTCGACTCAGTCAAGATATGGAAAATAGTCAGAAATTACCCATACATATGCACACACATATACACATTACCACACATATCTGGGAACAGCTATTTAAGAAAAAGCTGGGACAGACAATAAGCTTCCTGGTGGGACCATCTATAGAAATTCTATTTCCTGATCCAAAAGGTATCTATGTAAAATACATGGTATCTTCGGAAGGCAAGATAGCCAACTATTAGCGTGCTTTATGTTTTAATCTTATAATGTGTTTGCTAATAATAATAATATAATTTATTTTTATGCTACTATCATGCAATAAAGCTCCAGGCCTCTCGCAGCAACACATCTGGCTGCATCCTAGCTTTTATACTGGGAGCGCTGTCCTGGTTGGTTGAATACATGAAACTTGGATGCTTTATTTGTATGCTTTGTAGTTGCCTCTGCCATCTTTGATTAGTATCACCTGGAAATCCCAGCTTTTCTGCGTGTAGTCACACCCAAGAGGAAAGCCTGACTCAGAAAAGATTAGTGTCACTTTGCTTTTTCCCCCTCATCTTTTCTCTGTAAAGGAGGAGAGCTTTCTGATCACGGCAGTGTATTAGTAAAGATAGCCTAGATAGCTGAATACCTTAAGGGCCTCAATCTCCTATGTACCAGGATTAAAGCTGGTATAACTCTGTTGACTTCAGTGGTGATTTATACCTGCATTAGTGAAAGGAGAAGCAAGTTCTGAGGTTTTTATGAGGGATACTATGAAATTTGTTCTTTTAGCTTGTTAAACAGACAGTACCAAATTCACATTTCCATTAAAGAAGAGATTGTGACATTAAGGGTGTCTTTCTCCCAAACTATTTGCTAAAATCATTTGCTGAGGTGATGATGGGGGTGGCAGAGCTAGAGCAGTGCTTAATACAGACCCAGGGAGCAGATTTAGAGGTCTTCCCCGCTGCAAATGCACGATTTCTTTTCTAGTGTTTGGACACACAAACTCTTTTCAGTACAGGAACCAGCCAAACACACACACACAGTCTGCACGCACAAACCAAAGCTGGTAGCACATAAAGTTTGTATGAAGGTCTGCATTTCACTTTCACAAGCTAAAATAAGGCTGTCAGACTTCAGCCCATTACAGTGTGTTTAATACAGGTTGTGCGTCACATCCAGGTACCTGGACCAGACCCATGAAGAATTCTCAACTAGAAGTGGCCTTGTTAAATACTGTTACTAGGTACATTTTTCTGCTAATTATTGATCAAGAGCAGGTTATACACCATTATTTTTTGCTGTAGCAGAGGCAGCCAGTTTGACACTGTTAAACTCTCAGAAAGCTGTTCCTTTGGTTTCCAATTTGAAGGCCCAAAAGGAGGTGTGCCTGCTAATTGGGTATTTCACACTGTCTTGTTTCAAAGTGATAAAGTGGCATTTCTCCTGGATAAGTGGATTCTCTTCTCTACACTGCAGCAAGCCAGCATCACAGCCTTAAATTTCTTCCCAAAGTTTTTACCTGAGTTTCTAGGGCTGAAATAAAGCTTGTAACTACAAAGGTTGGGTTTATCATTACTTTCAATTAATAACTTTGTCATTCCTTTTAATTGTAATTTCTTATTCACTTCAGGGAACTATTTACATATATTTACATATACTTACTTATACACTTTAACAAATGTAGTCATATGAGAACAGGGCATTTCCCTGACAAGCTTAAACCTGCTTTCTTATCATCCAATTTCCCTTTCATTTCCCCTTTCGTTTTGTTTCTTGACATTTATTCTATTCTAAAATACAGCATTTTGTTGCTAAAGACATCTTTGCTTTCCTGATATCCTACCAGTTTTGTTTAATTCCGCTCAGTAAAATCCCAAATGTTATTGAGCACTACATTGATCTTTACTAAGAAAACAACTGGGATAGGACTATGACAAACTGAAGGAAGCCAGAAACCACTGTCTTCTACTTATGCTGCTACAAAACCAAAAGCATTACGATTCACTCCTGCATGCCCTTTCTTAAACATCTAATCCCTCGTGGCTTCAGTGGAAGTACTTACATGATCACAGACTCTCCTCAAGGGAGAAGAATTCAGATGACTTCTCTAAGAAAATAGTTTCTCTGGAGGATCTGGGCTGAGGAGACTCATAGCAAAATTTGAACTCTTTTTTGCGTCACCAGATCAAATCTGGCCTTGGTAATAGTGAGAAATCATTACCATCTGAATTCTAATCCATGGCATATGTAGTCAGGGCTGGGTGGTCTCATTATAACTTCTAGGAGAGCAAACCTCATCTCATAAACCACCACTGCAGGTGGCACTTAAAATGGAGGTCTCTAGGCTCAGTGGTGTAAATCCAGCCCTTTTTACCACTGTTGAATTCACACGGCATCTTCAGAAAATAAAATGTAACAAAGTCAGTTAGCTTTGTATTTTCTGACCCCTGAAGATTTCCACTAGACGTTTATGATCATTATTTAGAGGAAGGAAAAAAAAAAAAAAGACTTTAAGTGCATATTTTGTGTGGAATGATGTAAACTACAAATATTTGAGCTGATCTCAGTGAGATGACCCTAGCCATTTAGGCTAGCAGTCATGGGCCCCAAAGAGGAGAATGGTTCCAAAGATGCCATCTGTGTTTTTAGGACACATGTACAAATAGATCTGGTTTTATACAACAAGTTAGGATTGATTAGACTCCTTCTATGCAAAAGAAACAGGTATTTCCACATCCTTCAGCATATCAAATGTAATTATCTAGTTGACTAATAGTTTTTGAGACATTCAAACTATTTTAATCAACCTGAACTGGGCACCGTATCAGTTTACAAGATGAGCCTTAATCTATGTCTGTTTACATCAATTTATTGTGGTACATTGCAAGAAAGTTACTGCCTGGCCATCTTAGCTCATTCCTGTTTCGAAGTACCATACAAACCTGTCCACTCTGCTCCAGCAACAGCTAGCAGACATCCTTGAGCTGGCATCTCCATGCTTTAAAATCTGCATGGAAAATTATAGCTCGCCCAAAGGAAAGCACAACCAACAGCCAAAGCATCACTGCCCATGGTGGCAGGACTGGAAGGACAGCACTTCCAAACACCCGCTCAACAAGATTTTTGATCAGTGGTGGTAGCTCAACGAAGGGCAGATGCACCAACGTTTACCATCCTCAGGAAGCAAAGTAGGTAGGGCTGTTTCTGCATGAAGAACCCCCAACTTTGGAGCAGACATTTGCTCTTGGCTAAAAATAGGCAGGCTCTCTTCTACAGCAAGGTTTTGACATGAGGGCCATGATAGGGGAGCTGCTGTTGATATATAAAAGCGATGCTGATGAACAGAGAGGGTATTATTGCAGTTCAGTGAAGAGCAGATACTATTTTTACTATTTGATTTCAATGTATTTTGAATTTTTTTTTCAAAAGCATCTAGAATTTACGAGACGTATTTATATATAATAAATCAAAATAAGTGAGGAAATGACAGAATAAGGAACTGAAGACTTTCAATAATATGTTTCATTTTAAAATTACAAGAGCACAAATGCACAAAATCTTAAAGGCCTCCATCCAACAAAGCACATATATACTTAATTTTAAGTCTCTCTACAGTCACGCTTTGCTGGATTGAGGCATAATAACGGTAAACTTCTAGGCCAAATTCTGGACTGAATTCAGTAGATGCAGATGTCTTTAAAAGGAAACAATATGTGTATGTAGAAAGCACATCTCTAGACACGCATGCCTGATCACTTGCATTCATGTTCTGAAATTGTCAAACATGAACATTTGTTTCCTCAGATTTAAAATACTTGCCTTATTTAACACAGAGCCACAGAGGTGCTTTGCTCTGCCAGCAGAAAAAAATAGTCTCTGCCCAGAAGACCTTACAGTCTAAAATTTAGATAGAAGAATAGCAGGTAAAAGATAGGAAGGGATGAGAATGGATGAGAGTTGGAGTAAGAGGCTCACACGGTTATTCATTATAGACATGTGCATTTTGTGGTTGCCAAGTTATAAGTTTTAAATATAGAAGTTTACTTTTATGTAGAAGTAATAATTATTAACAGAACACAAATCTTAGGGGGCTCTACAGATCATTTCGACAATCCAGAGCGAGTGGGAGTTTTGCCACTCATTTCAATAGAGTAAGGCTTTTATTCTGAGTCTCTACTTTAACCCATGTGTCCCCAAAAGAGTGCACACAAATCTTCATAGCCCACAGGTCTGCCCTGACCTGTATAGCTTGGAAACTTAGGTACAAACATCTGCTGATTCCCTGCTCTGAGAAGGAGGATATGTCATTCATCACACAGCTGTAAACAGCAGCATACCAAGCAGCAACAAACCCTTCTCCAGCCTTTCTTTATAGCCAACCCTCCTAATTAACCTTGCTATCATCCTGAAGCCAAGTAGGAGACTCTTACAGATACCTCACCTGCAATTCTGCAGTACTTTTCTGAGATGAAAGGCATGTGGAAACACAGCAATATAGGACCGCTAGGTAGGAACGGTCTGTGCAGATGGCCATGCTTGGAGCTCTCACCCGCTCCCACGCACCCCGGGAACCGCTAATGCTGCATACCCCTGGCTTGCACAGAAGAAGGGATTTAAAACTGTCAGGCAGCAGCTTTTGCTATTAACTTTCAGTTTTGAAACAGCTGAGAAGTGGAGGCTTTGAGGAAATCTGGGTCCGATTTTTATTTTTAGATAAACTGCCAGGGAGATAAATCACACAATAATGATTTTCAGTAATTTTTATAGGAGAACTGACAACTCACTGTGGTGACTCAGTATTTGCAGAGTACTCTGCAATATTGTGTAAGCACTTTAATTTCATCCTTGATTAAAAGAATTCAAGGGATCTGGGCTTTGTTCCTTTAGCCCTTTGGAGGTGTTTGAGCATGAGGTGGGAAGACGGTAGCAACGGACAGACTGTCATTCTTGTTGCAGCAGACACTTAAGGAATCATGCAAAGTTACATGGAGTTAATATTTTTCTAATATTTCAGAACTTGTACCCCACCTAAGTTACACAAAATTCACTTATTACAGAGATAGAAGCTAACCTTAATAAAGTCACTGGTAAAGTTGGAGTAATACATAGGTTGGTCATGCTCTTGCCCAGGTTCAATGGACCTGTTTGGGGTGGGAAAAAAAGCTTTCCAGAAAGATTATTCTAGTAGCAAAATACCGTTGTATTACTAGCAAAGAATTCAGTGCCCTAAGAAGCAGGGGGTTGGGTTTGTGTTTTTTGGGGTTTTTAACCTTATTTGTCAAAAAAGATCATGTTAAAGCCAAAGAGGAGGCTATGACGCCCCTCTAAACCAAGGCACAAGCTCCACAGGCTCTGAGTAGAGAAACTGGCATTAGTTCAGTGACTTCAACCCGGCTCCACGCTGTCTGAAAGGTCCATTCACAGGGAAGTTAATGCAGTATCTTAGCCTGAATTACCTCCTTTTTATCACTACCTCCATGCTATTTAGATATAGATTTTTTAGTTAAATGTACTTGTTAAATTTTAATGTTCTTTTGAAACACTGATGAATTCAAATACCACTATATGCAGCTTGCTGGGTCCAAAGTCACACAGCAGGTGTAGAGCTGTACTCAGCCATGCTGAAGTAGTTTAGCTACAGCAGAGGATCTTTTTATTTTCGGTATAGGCATGATGTAATAACCACCCAGCTCATAAGCTTTAACTAGTTAGCAGTGTCCCATTTTATTCTTACAGAACATTATAGTAAGCTATGGTTGAAGTGGATCTTCCCCCAAACTGCTGTACACTATGATCTGATTTGCTCCCTCCCACCAAGGCAGATGTTCAGTACCTACAGACACTCGGCTGTCTGCGCAAGACAGACATGCCCTCGTCCAAGGGTTTGCACAGGCACTCGCTGTCCCTTTTGCAAAGGCAAGGCTGAAGGCAGCCACCACTGAGCTTCAGAGTGCATTTGTAATGCTGCACAAATTCAGACTTTTGAGAAAACTAACTCTTAATATAGCAACAGTAGGAGCAACCAGATATTATTTGGGAATGAGAGGAGATACATACTAAATTCTTTAATTGCAAGGGTTCTTTTGTTGGGGACAATGCTTTGTTATGCATCCGAAACCCTGGAAAATCAAGGAACCAGTAGTTTCCTCTTGCATTCACAAGACAGCACCAAATATTTGTTGAAGTTCAACTGCCATGGACAAGGAAATACAATACATAAATCTGGAGGTGTTAAGGCAGAAAAGGACTGTTAGATCATCTATCCTAACTTACACAGCAAAAGCTACTACTACAAAATATCCTTGCATTAAGCTTAATACTTATACTTTAATAGCTTCTACGTAATGAAAGAATATCGTTCAGAGACATCTTGCAATGGTCTGAAGACACCAGGACAGGGAGAACCCATTGCGAATCCTGGCAGAGCGTTCCAGTGGATACTTTGAAACAGCTGCTTTATTTCCAATTTGAACTTCAGTTTTGAGACATTGGTTCTTCTGACACATTTCCCTGCTAGGTGAGAGAGCTCTCTAGTATCCTGTATTTTCTTCCCATGAAGGTGCTTATACGTTATAATTGAGTCACTTCTCAATCTTCTTTTTTACAATGAAATATAGAATAGTCTGTAGCCTTTAGAGCATAGGCAGGTTTCCAGAAGAGTTTATGAAGGCGTAGAGGAAGTCTTAATTTGATTACTTACAATGCAGTATCAGTCACCATCTCCCTCTTCAAACTTGCCAGAAGCTTTTGATTCCTTTTGGAAAAAGCTATATACTCACATTGAAAAGTAAGCATGTATCAGTTCAGATAGCCCTTTGTCTCTCAGCCTGTTTTTGTGGACATGAGCACTGTTTATGATAAACCAGTTTAGAATTGCACAGTAGGTAGAAATTTAAATCTTGTCTAAATCTAAAGCTCTAGTGCTACTTCTAACAGCAGCTTTTGTTTCACTGAAGTATTTTCTTTTCATAGAAGTGGATTTCAACTAATCTTACACTGATCTGAGAAAACCCTTTGCAGATCCCAGTGTCAGTACAGACTGTTTGCAAGGGCTTGCTGTGATTGTTGCCAAGATGGTCATTGGTGGACAGGGGCTGGTCCCCCCTCAGCATCTTCTGGAGGGGCTGCCTGGATCTCTGATATGGAGCTGTTTTCTGAACACAAGAGCCAGCGTGTTTTGGTTGGTGACTAGCACAAGCACCTGCATATGATCTTGTTATTAGAGAAGGAATCAGTGTGGAAAAGCAAGTTGCACCCTCGGCAGCACATGCAGCGTCCCCGGAGCCATGCCTCAGCGTCCCCTCCTGGGAGCCCGCTGCTGCGGGGCAAGCGCAGCTGCACAGACCCGCTCCCGGCCAGCCCTTCGCACAGAGACCTGCTCGCTACCGCAGAGCCATGCGATGGTTATCCAAATCCACCCCCTGCCCTCGCTGGCACCCATGTGGGGCTCCGGCCCCTCGCGCTATACCTGACAGCTCCATACAAAAGCCATTCTCCCCCTTCCCGCCTCCCCTCCCACTTTGCTGCCTGTGACAGCAGCTCTCCCTGCTCATCACCCGAGACCCCTTTCCCTGAAATCTAGCAGGGGGAGGCTTCCCGGTCATTTTTCCCCAGCACCCAGCAGCCTCGCTAGCCCTCACACCTGGCCTGTGACAGCCCTGCGCAGGGCCACGCAGCAGTGACGTGACTGAGCCACCGGTAATCACGGCTTGTAGGAGGAAAATGCTGCTTGGTTCCCTGACACACAGCACAACCGCTGGCACCGACGGCATTGCAAATCCTGTCAGGGCTTCCCTGTCTGGCACTAAAACCATACCTGCTATTTACAGATACCCCTTTTTAAAATTAGATGATTACAAATTAGAAAATACATGTCCTTAAATCTGAAAGTGCAAAAAGGGGTTATAAATACGCTAAGTCATTCTTTTATGTGACCTGAATAATTATGGGAACTGTAAGAGTTGCAATTTAAAAGGTTTTCAAAACACATCATCTTTCAAAAGACACATCAGTAGAAGGTCATCTGTGACCCCTGCATTGTGTGGGTTTTTCCGATAGAGTAGATAGACCTAAAGTAAGATGACAGCTGCCCTCCCATAATTATCAAGTAGGAAGCTGAAAGAAACTGAAAGCCACCCAAAATCTCAATATCAAAGTACGCTGAAATGGAATCAGCACGAAGATAAGCATTACGCTTAAATCTCTACAAGATGCTGTATCTGAGCTTAAAGGAGGATGCTGATTTTTAACGCAGACACAATACATCTGTAATTATTATATACTACAATTATTATAGCAGCATATGCAAATCTTGTACCTTGCAGTATGAGACTAGACTGCTCATGCAAATGACTAGTTTGTGCGGTCATGGTAATCAACGCAGGCAGGAGAAAACTGCGCGTGCATGTCCATCTTCCCGCATTTGGGAGCCCGGGCAGATCCACCCTTCTGTCCTATTAGCCATGTGCCCACCAACCTCACATCGGAGCAGCCTTTATATATTCAAAAATCAGGACTGTCAGTTCTAATGCTAAGGGACAAGTCCCATTGTCTTCTGGCATATCGCATTTTCTTTGAAATGACTTGTCCTAGATTTTTAGATTAAAAATAACAAGTATTAATTCATATATACCACATAAATTTTATATTAAAAAAACTTAAAACCATACCTACAGTACTTTAGTACCTGACTTGTATATTTATGTGACTATTGTTAGAAGTGACTAATTGGGTTTGATTAGCTTCATCATTAATATTCTGTCCATAATTTAACATGCTTCAATAAAATACCCTAAAGCAGTATAATGATTAGATTTCAGGAATATGTGTTTTGCAATTAAGTTGCTCTTGATTTTGATATGCAGATTAAGAAATGGTGGTCTCATTTAAAAAAAACTGCCCTTATTAACTCAGCAGTATACTCTGAAGATTAGGTAAGAAATCCAAGATTTTCTCTTTGTATATGCTAGTTAAAATGTATTTCAATCAAGCATATGTGGGCAAATCAGATTTGATTAGTTTAAGTTCACAGTCATTCTATCTAAATGAATAATGTGTCACCTAACATTGCAAAAATTTGATTAATAGTTTATCAGTTAATTAAAAATGGGGTTTAATTTTTCTTTTTTAGGAAAATGCAAGGTAGATATTCCTTGTCTTCATCATAAATGCAAATTATTTCAGCTTGAATCTATTGTTCCTTGCTCGCTTCTTAGCCAACTGGCAAGAAAATAAAGCTTTTAAAACGATCTCTTTTAGAGAGAAGTAGTAAAACTTTGTTTGCTTACACATATGGCTGCCAGTTGTCTAAGTTCAAGCAGGATAATCCGTGCACATCCTTATTCCTCCCCCAGCCTTGAAGGCGGCCTCGGACTGTCTTTGCTCCATCCCACAGCAGGTCTGGGAGGACTCTGCGAGTGAAGCGGCCAGGTAGGACCCCCTGAAGGGTTCGGGGAGAACAGGGGAGATGCCATCCGCTCCAGGGAGTACAGGGAAGAACCTCAGAGGGCAGGCGTTCCTGGCAGCCCTGGCCAGCCCCATGAGCTGAGCGCAGCAGCAGCTGACAGTCCTCAACGTCTCCTCTGTGAGTCAGCCAGGGTGCCAAGCCTCCCTCTTTGCAATGGCAACTCCTTGGGCCATTAGCCCGTCACAAGCCCAGAGGAGCACGTGGGCAGGATGGTAGATGGGAACCCAAACTAAGGGCTCCCGAGGAAGGGAGCTACTGGGGAGGTTGGGTGTCTGAGCACAGCTACTGTAGCTACTGCTGCACCTTGTCTGTATATATGTGTGTGTATATATATATGTATACACACACACACTCGTCCTCACTAGCAGCCCTCCATCCTGCTTAGGCAGAGAGGGGAGGAGGATGAAGCTGTTGGCGGTGCCTGCATTTGTGCAACCGCTCTATACAGGTCTGATCTGTGTATACATGTATATATATATATTTGTGGTGTATGCAAGTGCCTACTGGGAATACATCTTCAGCCTCGCTGCTGGTTGGACCTGGGAGCACAGAGCTGCAGCAGCCTCGCCTCTCTTAGGCTGTCAGATCCTGCTTGATACATTTTCCTCCGACATTATCTGTGCAGAACAACTTGGGAAGGAAGGGAGGGGGGATTTCCTCCATCTAAAAAGCTTAGGAAGTTATTTACAAACACCAACATTAAATAAATGATAGTGCTACGAAAATCAAGTACAGAAAGTTAAAAACTGGCGAAGTTGAGGTTTCCTTCAAGACCTCAGTTCGGTTACTTGGTGCAGCCACATCATATAGTTTTAATTATATTCTCCCATATTACACTTTCTACAGAATTTTACATTATCCAGTGCACAGCATGAATAGCGCTCTCTGAATTAGCAAGCGTGAAACATGTACATCTACACATGACATTATCCAAGTACACCATTTAAGATGCTTAGCAGAGCCTCTTTGAAAGATGCTCTTATGAGTCCCCATTAAACCCTAGGGAAAACAGCCAGGACTTCAGCAGGGAACGTAGGACAGCCTTCACACTGCAGAAGAGTCACAGGAGGTGCCTCTCATCACCCAGGCTATGCGTGAGACTGCTACACAGAGCAGCCTGTGTGCTCCCTGTAAGCATCACCATCAGAGCAGGTGATTTCTGTGGTAGTGGTTCAGCAGCTACCAAGAAAATTTGCCTGCATTTCTTCAAGAAGTCTGTTCCTTTATTTTTGCATTTGAATTTTGATGTCAAAACCAGTCCAGAATATTAAAGACAGCTACTCCAAAACCGCCGGCTGAGCTCCTCATGCATCTGAGCTCCTTTCTCCTCCCCTCCGGCACTGTCCTCCCTGTGGCTCGTGCACGCTGCCTCCAGTGCTCTGCGTATCCGGAATGTCCCACCCTTTTTTCTTCCACCCAAACATTTCAACATCCCATCCTTTTCAATCTCTCTGCAAATCAAACCTCTTTAGTCCTTATAATTGACTCTTCTGTTCCCTTGTCACCTACACTTTCCATACTTCATATCTTTATTTTTCTGCGTAAGGCAGCCTCCCAGAACTGATCAAGACTATTACCCTTTCTCCTTCTCTCTATAGCCAGTATTGCTGCCACATCAGGAAGAAATCAGCTACTTAATTACAGCATATGAGACAGATAAAATGCCAATTTCGCCTCCTATTTATAATGATCACTTAATTCTGCAGGCATCCCACAAAGAGCAGAATCTGCATGCTGGTCCCTCATATTTTCATATTGTTATTAATAATCTGAGCATGAGGGGGGTGAAAGACAGAAGAGACAAGATCATATTTGCTGCTGTAGTTCTACACTAGATATCGTAACTGTAGCACAATAACCCTGTTTGTGAGCAACTAAATGTATCTATATTAATGAAACTCTGCAAAGTGTCATGCTTTCCTGACATAAGCAGTCCCTTCTGACTTTATAGGCCATCTTCTGATTGATCAAGTAGAAAGCTAAAAAGGGAAAGAAAAGCCTTGTTTGATTATCCATTGGAAGAAAACAGTTAACAGTAATTAAACATAAAAATCTCCAACTGCAAGGGGAAATATACAATTACAGTGACATGCTCACAGATTATATCAGACAGAGGGCTACGAGTAACCCTGAATAATGGATCCATCAAGAAACACAATTCACTGCAGTGGAAGCTAGGAGTACTCAGACTTCTAAAAATCAGGCCCGTAAAGACTAACACCTAGACAACTGTGTCCCTAAGATAGACAGAAACTAATTGGTCATGGATAATAATATAACATGCTTGCCCTCCACCATTAATACGTGGCTATATTAATATATCATGGCTTGGTAACGTGGTATGACTGGGATCTATATCAAATGATTATGTCAATGGCCCATTAAGCAAATAGTATATTAAACCAGTAGAAGAGCATCGAGTGTTTGCTCCATAAATGGGTATATAACAGCAGGTTTAGGATTTAACTAGACTCTCCAATAAATGAAATACTATATAAGCTGCAGGTTAGCAACAAATTTGCTCTACCTCGTTGGTTTCTATATAGAAGCAGACATGAGGAGGCATTTTCTATCCTAAGATTTGTACTGTAGCCAATTAATATGAAATATTTTCCTATGAAAAGCCATACAAACATGACCATGTAATTCCCTTCTAACAGAAACGTTCCATTAACATTTCCGATAGAGGTCATCAATTCATCTTCATCACGTTATTTTCACCATGTCTGGCAGTTATCTGTAACACTGAGGACACCAAACATGCTTCCCATGCTTTTCCCCCCTCCAATGTTTGAGTTCAGCTTGCCACAGAAGTTTAATGATGATGGAAACTCCTGGACAGGCATCTGTGCAGCCTGGAAAGAGGGCAAGCCTCCCTTTCCCCTAGTGCCCCTGATGTTGAAAGGCAATTTCCCAGATGAAAGAGGTTTGAATTCTGTGCCCATTCCCCCTGAAGCCTTGCTATGAGGACTTCAAAACGAAAAAAACCAAATTCAAGTTGTAATGTGGGTATTTATCCATCAAGGAATGTATTAAAATTGCAACACTTGCATAGGTTGCCAAGCTCCTATCATCTGGCCAGCACTCCCCGGCCATGCCTGGCAGAAGCTGGACTTGAACGGGGGTGTCAAGGTGAGAGGCACCACATAACGGGAAAGTCACAGAAAGCTGCTTCCCTCCGACACCGGACGCCGAGCTCAGCCTCTGGGCACAGCGTTAGCCCTGAAGCCGCTCCGGCTGTGCAGGTTTTTGCTGTACGGCCTCTGCCAGTGACCTCCCACACTTGCCTGGCTTCTCACTGCCGCTTTCAAGAGGACCCTCACGAGAGGCTGGGTTGCTCTGTACCTCCCCAAGCCTTCCAGCCCTCAGCTTCAAACCAACTGCAAAGGAAACTCCTTCCACCTTATAAAGAAAACACAGGACCATTTTTCAAACAAACAGAAAGAAACTGCAGTTAAATTATAAATAGCTTTAAGCATGTCCCTGTGTACTGACCCACCAGCAAAGCACAGGGCTGATGCCCTTCAGCATGCAGCTAAGTCACGGCAGCAATCGCTCCCGCGCCAGCGCCCGCCCAACCTGCCGATCCTATATACAATATCAAGAGTCACCTTTTTTGTGTATCCTTTAACAAACTCGTGTAAATAAAAACCATGTGGGATTGATAGACACTATTACTCTATAACAAAGACTTCAAAAAAACAACACAGAGGATATGCAGTATCCACGGTTTAGCCCAGTTATTATAAACTAAAAAGGAATTAAAAAATAAACTACCAAGTCATTTGCTGCCAGCTACAGCTGGGGGCCAGGACCACATCTCCTCCCCCTGCACAAGCCAAGGAGGAGCAGAGCTTTGGGGTGCACAGCCCCTGCATCCCCGGGCTTGCCTGCTGCTTTTAGTCTGGTTCAGATGCCCATCCCAGTTTTGGGCAACTCATCAGGCTGCCTTTACCCATTGCCTCCTCGACAGCAGCTTGCCTCACCACTGCTCCCAGCCTTGCAACAAGCTGCTAGCATTCCCAGCACACAGGTCTCCCCACATCCACCCACCGTGACTGCTGCCTTAGCGGCTGGCTCTCCGTGCACCTCTGCAGAAGCCTCCCCACCTGTCTGATGCCTGCTCCCCTCCTGGGATTTTTCCCAAGCTCGCTCCTGCCAGCGTACACAAGTTACTGCTGTTCTGGTTCTCACACATTGAGCACAAACTGCTCCTCTCCACATGTGTTTTCTGTTCACCAATACATGGATCTGGTGACAGTAATCCTCTTTATTTTCAAAACAGTTAATGAATTCGGGCTCAATTTATCAGCAGTGTGTGTTAGCTTTCTGGCCTCTATGAACTGAGCATAAAACAGTTTCAGTCACTTCCGTTCACTGTGCACAAGAGTAAAGTGCTTGAAAAGATGCAAAATAGTGAAAAATCAGTGCAGTGTCTTTCTGCCTCACTCATGCCTGCCAATATAATTTAAAAAAATCAATAGATTGCAATTTGCATTAATTTTAATAAATTTGCATAAACTCAGGCAAATACATTGAAAGCTTTGTCCCTAACAATTTTAAAGTTATGCTGGAGCAAAACACTAGCGTCAAGAGCTCATTGCAAGCAGTTGCCTGGAGGGGTTGGTTAAAGCGGGCAAGTATTCCTCTCCATAGATGGTACGACCTGGACAGGCAGCATGGGCATGGGAGCAGGGCCTGACCCTGCCCCAGCAGCACACTTGGGAAAAACACGCACATCCTTGGCTACAGTTCAGCGCATGTGTATGTGTGTATGCAAAACACTATACACTGCTAGGTAGCCAAAAATGTAACTTCATGCAATGAGAAGTAAAGCAATCATTTGGTGGTAGAATAAGAGAGCCCAGACTTGTTTTATGACTGCAGCTAGGTTCTCAGGCTCAGACTTTGAGAGTAGCCTGTAATTATTGTTTCACTCCCATATTTTGGAGCCCAGCATTAGGTCCCTGAGGTGCTGATCAGCCCCAGGCTACCTGCAGCAGTCACTGAGCAGTAGATAGTTCAGGTGTGCACAAAAATGTGGTTTGACACTGGGAGAAGATTTGGACTTGTGCAGGCTAACAAATCTTTCTTCCCTTTGACTAAGCATCTAGGTCAGATCTGCAAGTCCACCTACTCCAGGCTCCCCCAGCAACCTCCAAAGCCAGTATTTCTGTTTTCAAAAAGGTGTCAGAATCATAGAATGGTTTGGGTTAGAAAGGACCTTAAAGATCATCTAGTTCCAACCCCCCTGCCATGGGCAGGGACACTTTCCACTAGGCCGGGTTGCTCAAAGCCCCATCCAGCCTGGCCTTGAACACTTCCAGGGATGGGGCATCCACACCTGCTCTGGGCAGCCTGTTCCACTGCCTCACCACCCACATAGGGAAGAATTTCTTCCTTATATATCTAATCTAAATCTATCCTCAGGTATATTTCTTCTCCCAAATCCATAACTGATCAGGTATAAAATTTGTTGCAAGACATTGAGATTGCTTTAAAAGCATCTGGTTTCCTGGCTCTCGGTTGTGTTCTTCAGCCAGAGATACATTCTGTCAGCCTATGGTATATAGCTGGACCATCCCTGCAGAAGGGACCATCCCACTGGTACAAGGCACCACACGCTTGCTGGCACGGACCAGGTAAAACCAAGCAGACAGGGCAGCACGGTGTTGGCAGGGAAAACCACAAGCTCCTTATCCATATCGCATATCCCGATATCAGCAGTTTGCAGCTCAGCCCTTCAGCAGGGCAGACAGACCATCGTGTCATCCCCCACAAGCCTCTCAGCATAGCAAGTCTGAGCAGAAACATGACTTCTGCAAGGTTTAAGCTGTGTTGTTCTGCAAAAATGATGTAGGTGACAGATAGGCATAGCACAGTGCCCTTAAACCTCAGTCAGCCAGCCACAGGCAATGAGCCACCACGCTAAAGCCCCTACCACTAACATTTAAGAGGGAAGAAAAATATTGCTGCTTACAGGCCTAAAAACAGAAATACAAAGGTAAAAATGGAGTAACTACTTTTCTGCAAAATGTGTAAAATATAATTGAGATAATAAAATCTGCAGTTGGCTGGAATATAGATAACAAATCTCACAAATACACCAAGGCCTTCAACATTGCAGCTAGACCAAAGAGGAGCAATACATTGGAAAAAATTCTTTCAAATCCAGTTCAGAGAATCTGATTTCTGATGTTCTTCAACACAGAGCTTAGAATAACTTTTTTCCCCTGTAGAAACTTACACAAAAATGACAAAGAAGGAAAAAATATATAAAAAGCCAAGAAATAATGACTTTTTAATCTTTGATGATATCTACTCAGAGGGTAACTATCTGTGAGGATTGCAAAGTTTAACCTATCATTTTCATAGTGACAACAATATTTATAGATTAAAGATTTATAGATTTTAAACATTTGGAACAAAACCATCTGGCTCTGCAATAGCCAGCCCCAGACTCAGTGCTTCAATAGCTAGAGCTCTTCTCACTGAAGAAAAGCCAAACCTCAAGTCGTCAACAGCATCTGGCTATGATAAAGCCTTGCTCCAACACCAACTATTCAGAGATGCACTGCTAAATTAGCAGGATGCGGCTGAGAAGTTGAACTGCATAAAGGGGTAGCTGGAATGTACATAGGTGGTACAGTAAGTGTCCTGAGGAGGCTGGATAAGGTATTGAGCCTGTGCCTCACCGGGTCAAGAAGAGGATTAAAGCTGGGTAGACACAGACTAAATTTTTAAAGTCTGCTCTCAGAGGGGTCAAACCCTCTCTGGGTACTTACAGATGCTTCCAGCTGGGGAGGCAGCAGCTCCTGGGAGCAGCTGGTGGGATGGTGCCATGCCAGGGAGGGGACCAATGCAGCACCTGGCCCACTTGCCCAGGGAAACCACCTCCACAACTCCCTCACCATCCCCATCCTGAGGTTGGAAACCTGAAACACCCCATTGCCCAAGCCTCAGCAGGGAAATGGGGTCTCCAGAGGCTCACTCACTCCCCACCCACAAGCCCATCACACCACCCATTTTGAAGCCACTTCTGTTCCTCAATGGTAAGGTAGAAATAAAAAACTTGAGACAAATCTCTGACATTTTATAACTGCATTTGCACTAACAATGTAGACGACACATTTATTGACATTGTAACAACTCCTCCAGGACAACAACATTTTTTAAAAAATGGAAGAGTAAAGATAAATCTCCCACAGATATTGCAATGAATCTTACACTGACATCCTAACAGCTCTGATTCAATCCTTGAATAGGGAAGAGCTCATTAAAAATATCTTCCCCAGTCACTGCATGGGGCCGATGGCTCCTTCAGCCCAGCCCCAGTGACTCCCGCGTGCAGCTGGTGATGCCAGACAGGAACAATTTATGGTTTCATGAATTTGATGAAGTGACATATACACTCAGATTAGTATGTTCATAAGAATTGTAAAGGTTTCAGGCCCAGATTTTGTGAACTACAAGTTTAATTGGCCCACAATTACTATGACTGCATATGCAAATTAGATCAGAGCAATTTCACATGTAAATGACCATAAATTGGGCACACCAAGTCTGCTGCGGACTCACTGCCGCTCTGCCCACATGGTGCATGAGCCAGCCCCCAAACTCCACACCTGCACCTTGCTGGTGCTCCCCTCCGGATCCCATCAACACAGCAACTGCTTCATATCACAATCAATACCACAGACTATTGTAAAATGTCTCTGAAAACTTAAGCAATGGGCAGGGAAAGCACAGAGTGATGCACAGCCAAGAAGTGGGAGGTGAGAGGAAGGGGGTGCAACCCAAAGGGTGAGCCAGCACCTCTCCAAGGAGGCTGCTTCTCTCACCATGTGAAATCCTAACCCAGGCCTCTGCCAAGGGCTTGCCTGTGCTGATAACTCACCAGCAACTAGAAGCAAACTTTACACTAAAGTTTTTCTTACAGACTTGGCTGCTCTTCAGAATTTTCACAAGTTTTCCAGACTTCAGCACCTTTCCCCCAGGATGGTCCCTCCCTCCTGGGTCTTGGTTCAAGGCAACGAATTCCCACAGCTAATGGAAACCCTGAGCTGTAGGTATGGAAGTTTAGACTGAGCCCTCAAGACAAGGTGACTCACTAGATTTGAACCTAGACTGCTGC
Organism: Ciconia boyciana; assembly: GCF_034638445.1. NCBI lineage: Eukaryota > Metazoa > Chordata > Aves > Ciconiiformes > Ciconiidae > Ciconia > Ciconia boyciana. Next base: position 32,728,534 of record NC_132942.1, on the reverse strand, counting down.
ATTTCCATCCAGGGCCTGGAGGAGGCCAGAGGGGCTTAAAGTCTGGCACACTCACTCCTGTCCAGAGTGCACCCAGCAAGCTCTAGTTATGTCATTAACTCAAGCTTTGCTCTTGTGTATGGGACAAAACTACACAAGGACAAATGCTATCAATCATTATTGCAAATGCAACAGTAATTCAGACAAAAGAATCCTTGCTGTGGGTTCAAACTGTATTTTTGGTGGCAGAGGAGGGCGGCTGGGGCACGGGTGCACTGCGGGGCAGCACCTCACCTTCTTCAGAGCCAAGCGCCTGCCTGGGGCAACCATTGTCAGGGCCAAGGGGGAGATGCTGAAGCAGCAGCACCTGGGGACACTCCAGGAGAGCCATCCCAGAGCCACTGGCTCCAGACACAGCCGCTCCTGCTCCATTCCCCTAAATATCTCATTTGCACACTGTTTGTTGTTGTCCATTTTAATGAAGAAAGACTTCAGATCTTCAGCTGTGGACTTGGAGCTCTTAAAAAAAATTGAAAGGATAAAAGCCTTATATTAATGAAGAAAAACAGAGCTATACAAGCCTGAGACAACTAATAACCTATGCAGAGCTATAAACTGATAAAGATTTGCTGGTCTCTAGTAAGAAGTGAAGCACCAAGAGTTTCCATATAATATGCTCTTAAGGAAGACTCTAGCATTCAGTCTATCAGAACAAGATGCTTTAGGCTTAGTTTGCTGAAGATTTTTGTGCCATTTATGGACCATTTCTGCATGTAAAACAGGAAATTAGTGCACTAAAAATGACTTATGCACCAAATTAGTCTGTTTTCATACCCACAAAATCCCAAAGCAGCTGTATTTAACTCTGACCCAAGTATTCACCTCAGGGGTGAATTACCTAGAGAAGCTGGAGTCAGATGGAAAAGCATTCGCAGCTTTAGGAAGGTTATTTTACATATTCACCAATAACTTCATTTTGTGGAAAAAAGTGCAGGTTTGGTGCACGTTGTGCCATGACCTGGGGTGGCAGGAGCCATTCCCATAGCACCAGATCCCCACAGTACTGCTTCACCTGACCATTTCTGTTATTCTCAGCTCTTTCCATTTTAGGTGAGTCCTAAAAATATATTGCAACTTAAAAAATAAATCCAGAGTACCCAACCTCAATAAGCTGCATACATAACAGCAGCACATTTCCCATGCCCTACTCCTGGGCTGCAAACCTCACCCAGGGACAGGCACACAGGTCTTGGGATCCCACATCAGTCTCCTTCCACATCATCTTGTGCCTGATGGTAGGGGCTGAAAGGTGCTTGGAAAGGAAAGATAAGCCTGGGCCGTGTTGCACAACAGGCTCCCAAACTGTGGGACCTTTTCCCACCCATTTTCCAGTCATTTTCCAGAAATGTAGAGATCCTCCCAGTTTCAGCAGGAGGCACCACTCAAAACTTGCCTGTAACCGTTGCTCAGCCTCTGGGTGTGCATTAGCCTTGTGGAGGTCACCAGTGAGAGCTGGAATGAGAACTTGCTTCTTTTGCTCCTTCTAACTCAATGCAATCTCCTCTGTTTACATCTGCAAGCTAGACTCAGCAAAAACATCCTGTGCAGATGAACTGTACAAGTACATAATAAATAAATAATAACAATAACAGTTTGTGTTAATATAGCACCTCTAATCCAATTATCTGAAAGCTCTTTGCAAATACTAATTAATTAAGTCTTGCAACACCCCTGTGACGTAGGTTGTTATTATTATCCCCATTTTACACATGATAAACGGGAGTCACCAGGATGCTGCTGCTTGCCTCGAGTGCACAGTTTGCAGCGCAGCCAGAGCAAAGCCTCAGCTGGGCAGAGCCTTCAGCCTGCACTCCAGCACCAGCTCTCGCTTTGCATGCACATAATGTCACTCTGAAAAAAGAGGGGCTGGGGAAAGACTATCACACTACAACAGCAGAAGGGTGGGAAACTCCCCAGCCATGATGACATACCACCAGAGCCAGCCCTCACACACACCAAGCACCAGGCTCCCACTTGCTGCTTTCCTGCTGCAGAGGACCCCCGCAGGACTCTAGAGCCACACGGAGGAAAGATGAGATCACACCTTACCTCTCCAGCCACCAGCACAGCATGGAGCAATAATTGTTTGCCTTGGGTCTACTCCAAGGCAGGGATTGCAAAACAAAGAGGTGCAGGGCAAGAGCTCAAGCCCCAAAATTGCTCACAAGAGCACAGGACTCTTTTATAGGCAGCTTTGGTTTCTTCCAGGTGCCATGAATTTAAGCATCCCCAGAAAAATCTGTAATTGATGACAGGTGGAGCCATTTGTGTTTAGCTAGGAAACGGCCCATGACAAAAGGGCAGGTCGATGGAGGCTGGAAGGGACCAAGTGCCTCCAAGCACTAGCCTTGCGCACGGTAGCTGGGGAGGCTCAGGCTGAGCACCGGCGCTTGCACAAATAATCTGTGCCAACGCCTTTTACATGTCTCAACAACTTCAATATTCACTTTATTCATCAATCCTTGAAAACAAATTCTAACATCAAGAAAGCAAATGATTTTTTTAACTTGCATTTTATGAAAAATTCATTGTTAAAAAGAAAGACAGTTGCTGCTCACTTTCTGCTGGAAGCAGGTTGGGTTACTTTACCTATTGGGAAAGTCAAGGCAAAACATCTCTGAGAACTACCCTTTTCGTCTCTCTTCTGACAGGGAAACACATCTGAAGGGCTTTGCATTTGTTGCAACTATTTTACACCCACACTGGTTTTAATTAACTGCTTCTGGCTGGAAGAGCTGCTGCAGCTCCCTGGACCAGCCATCCAAGTTGGGGACACTTTGGGGCACTTTGGGCAGGAGTGTGGCTGGAGCCAGACCTCAACTCATTTCAACTTACCCCAACGCCAATGAAAAGGTTCAAAATAGAAAATATTTTACATTCCTGTTGTACCTTTTCAGGAACATGCTGGTTCTCACCCCAGAAGAGCGTTGCTGTCAAACCCATCCCTGCTGTGCACTGAGCCATGGGCTGCTTGGTAGTAACGGGGGGAACCACCCTTTCATCTGCAATGAAATCCATCCTCCCCGTTTTTAACATCCAAGTAATAAAATTCACACAGCTAAATGAAAGATGTTGTTAATTATTTTACGGACTCATTGCCAATTCATTCTCTCCCGTGTTATACAGAGGTCAGTTAAGTGCCGCCCCTAGTCCCCTGCTTCCCCAGCAGCACTGCGCGTGCAATGCGGAGAAAAACGGGCAAGAAGGTGTATTGCTTTAAGTCAAACAAGATAAGGCGTGTTTGCCCGTTGATTACTAAACCTAGGAAAGATCAAACGGCTCCAGTGGAGGAGAACTGGGTACAGCAGCTCGTAGCAAGTGCTGTGGCTAATTCCAGACCAAAGGGGAAGCAGGATAAGAGGAAATTTATGAGTAAGCTCTTGAAGTAATGAAACGAAAGTAATGCTGATTGGCCTCATTTACAGCAGTTCAAAAGCTGATCAGCATCGGTGAAGTAGTGAAGGATCAACTGACAATCATTTCTGCGGCGAGGAGCAGAGCTGACCCACAGGACACAGCGCAGGGGGTGCAGGCACGGCGGGCCCCAGCCACCGATCCCCATGTCCCCTCCCAGCATCGCCCGGAGGTCCCACCGGCCCTGCCAAGGCACCAGCCCAGCTTCCTTGGGAAATGGGATACGCAGTGCTGTGTGATGACCAGAGCAGCTCACTGGCTCAGTTTTTTGCCTCTGTAAAATGGGGATCAAGGCTGGAGAGCAGGTGAGTGCCCCGAAGATACCTGCCGGGAGATGAGCACCGTGCACCGAAAGCGCTGCCCTGGTGCAAAGAGGAGCCCGTGGCCGGCCAGGCTTCGCAGGAGCAGGACATTGGCCGAGGTCCCACCAAGCGCTCGCTGTGTCCCTGGAGCTCGCGGGGCTGCCCAGGGCTGCGGCAGCTCGAGGTGAGCACAGGCCCTGTGGCACGGTCCTCCCTGCTTGCCCGGCGTGGTCGGGGCTGTGCTCAATCACAGCAGACAGTAACCAACAAAATCAAAATAAAAGCCACTGGGTCTTCAATTATTCTAGAGCCTATTTTTAGAATTAAGGAGGTTTCTCTCCAACGGTTTGTAGTGTGCTCACCCAGAAATGGGGCAGGGAGAAAGAGCGGCACATTTGTTACTAATATACCTTCACTTCAAGACTGACTTTGACCCGTGTCTGGGTCAGAGTTGTATGGGAATACATTATTTGTGAGCATGGAGCCATCTGGAAAACATGTGATACCGCTGAATTTGGACAAAACCATCTGCCCATAGGTTGCAGCGACGCGCTGATGGAACATGCAGTTTATGGAAATGTTTGTCTCTTCCTGGCTGATGTACTGTGTTATGACTAATTTTTGTAGGCCACATTGCGTTAAGTTGGGATGTGCAGTGAAAACAACATGCCTGATAAAATCTTATGTGAGACAATGAAATGTAATATGTACATTTTGAAAGTATGGAGAGAAAAGTGGCCTTGCCCACCTACACATTGGTTCAAGTCCTTATGTAAGCACAAAATCGCTGTCCATAAACCTATATGGCCAAAACCATGGTGCTTCCAGTAGCATTTCACATTCCTGGGGGGGGGGGCCGGGGGGGCACAAGATGAACCCCAAACAAGTGAAGTGTTCTTAAGCTTTGTATGTTGATGCTAAACACAGTGAGCTAGTTTAGTCTCTGTAATGCGGAGAATCCTAATCCACAGCTGCACCAGCTGTTTTACAGGACACGTTGGTTGTGCTCCCACTCCGTGGGGACCGAAACCCAAACTTTATTCGTGGGGAAAACAAAACCCCGTGAGATGACCAGGAGTTTCCCCGTGTCCATGCGGGCGCACAGCGGGACCTTGGTCAGCGGCAGGTGAGGCTCTCCGGGGCCAGATTCCTCAGCGAGGACTTTCCCGCAAGGGAAACTTGTTCGTTTGGGGCGGCGGGGATGCAGCGGCGTGGGGGCAGCCGTGGGCCTGCGGGAGCGGCGGGGAGGACGCCGGGGCGGGCGCGGCGCCGGCGGGCGGTCGCCCCGCGGCGGGGCCGGTCGGGAGCGGCAGGGCCGGTCGGGGCCGGTCGGGAGCGGCAAGGCCGGTCGGGGCCGGTCGGGGCCGGTCGGGAGCGGCAGGGCTGGGCAGCGCTGGCCGGGGCCGGTCGGGAGCGGCAGGGCTGGGCAGGGCTGGGCAGGGCCGGTCGGGGCCGGCCGGGGCCGGCCGGGGCTGGCCGGGACGGCGCGGCGCGGCCCACGAGGTGGCAGCAGACCCTTTGCAATGCGGCGGCCGGGGCGGGCGGGCGGGGGCTGCGCCGGGACAGCCCGGCCCCGCGCTGCTGGGCAGGAGAGCGAAGGCGCTGCCGCGGGGTGGGCTGCCTTCGCGTGGGCCTCGCAGTGCAGCCGGACGGGCCTGCCGCCGACACGCCCGCTGGCAGGGCTGGGGCCATAGGGCAGTACTTCCAGGCGGCGAGGGGGGTTCCCTGCGAGGTGTGCGGGGCTCGCAGGTAAAACGCGCTGCCCCGTTACAAGCCCACCTCTGCCGTCCGCCCGGTAGCGCTCGCTCTTTTCTGCCGCAGCCGGCACAGCTTGCTGGCGTGCTGCCGGTACGATAGGAAACTTCAGGCTGGTGAGATCTTTTAAACGTAACACCAGGAGAAAATTGTGCCTCAGGTCTCTTTACTTCCTAGGAACTGGTCCTCCGGGGAGGCAGGGGGAGGCAGGAGCACCCTGCGAGGCCGCCAGCCCGAGCGCGAAGCTGGGCGGCGCGGAGCCCAGGAGGTCCCTCGCCCACCCGACGTGCCGCAGGCGGAAAGAGGTCCTTGGCCCGCGGGGGACACTCGGGCATGTCCCACGAGGTGTGCACGAGGTGTGTCCCACGAGGTGTGCACACCTCCCACGAGGTGTGCACTCACGTCAGTGTACAGGGAGCCCTGCGTTAGTGCCCTGCTCTGGGAGCCGCGTCCTCGGGCGCCACAGGCGTGGGCCTGTTGGGGACCGGGTGGCGTCACGGCCCCGGCGGTCAGGAGGCCCCCGCAGCAGGGTGGGACGAGTGGGGCTGCTTTTAGCTGCAGCTACAAGGCACGATCAGCGATGCGAACCCAGACAGGGCACCATCAAAACTCAGCGGCTGGTAACCGTGTCTGGGGACCTGCGGGGTGATGGCAGATGGCTGAAGGGGTTTTTCTTTGTAAACTGAAAATGCAAACGTGGAATTGCTGTCCGCGCTGATTTTTTCCCCCCAAAGAGCTCACGCGCTAATAGAGACTGCTACACATCTCCTCAATTAAGCAGTCAAGACGTGCTGAATAATAAATGAGCACAGAAAGGCCTCGGCTGCAGCTGGGACCGAGTCCCCGGGTAACTGTGGCGAGTGCAGCGGGTGCGCGCCGCGCTGGCAGAGCACTCACAGCCCCCGGCTTTGCCAGGGAAACTCCTCTCCGAAGAGCCCAGCTTTCTCGCCATAGCCCGTGCCTTCTCCCTTGCCTGTCCCACCCAGCCTCTGGGAGCCTGCAGCGCCGGCGGGAAGGACCAGGCCCAAAGACCCAGGCATCCCACTGTCCCCGTCCTTCACCTCTGCTCACAGCTGCCAGTTCCCTGCCGCCTTTGCATCTCCAATACATGGACCACTGCCCGCTTTAAATGAGTTACGGGGTAAATATGTATACATACGAGAATAAGGTAAAAGTTAATTAAAATATATGACCTACATCAAGCAAGACCATCATTGTCTGTTATGTTAAACGAGGTGGATGAGTCCTCCATCCTGCTCAGTTTTAGCATTTATTTTTGGGCAAAGCGTCGGCACGGTGGCGTTTTGCTCCCACCTTGGGTGGCAATATTCCTTTGTTTAAAAGACTGTGAGGAGCAGAGAAGTGAAAAGAATGAATGTAGTTTGAAGTTATTGCTTGGGTGGGCAGGAGAACATGAAAATTCAAAACATCCCAGCAGCCTATAGATGTAGGCAAACTCGTGGCTGTTCAGGCAACTGATTGTTCAATAAATGCAAACGGACAAAGCGAAGCATCACTGAACTTGAGAGATAAAGGTCCTAACAATAGCAGCTTTCTACAGTGTGAGTCCAATTTTTTTTGCCTGTTTATATAAGTAAAACCCAATTTGAGCAACTGGAGCATCAGCTCTTTACAGTGAAAGATAATTTGGCTGGAGCAGCCAATAAGATCGTGTAAGATGCTCTAAAGAAAGCCCAAAATATGTATCCTCGTTTCATTAATAAATGGCTTGAATCCAAGCATAAAAACGATGTGACTTTAATGGTTTCTCCAACTGGTAGCCACATTCCTTGTTAGTGAGAGATCCCATGCGGGAACATTAAAATAAGACATCCCCACATAGGCTGGGAGTGATGAAACACGACCTAGCAGCTTCAGCACGCATCAGAGGATGGAGCTTGGTAATAAAATATTCAAATAAGCAATTCAGCCCTAAATGTTTCTGTACCTGCTGGGTGTCCAGATTTTGAAACTGGGATTTGAAGATCTTTATATTTCTAAGTGCCAAGTTTCCACAAGTAAATATGAAACCAAATGTCAGAAGCTGATAATTATGACCCAGTTTGTAGCTGGAAGTCTGACTGGATAATTTAAACCTGTGTTTTGGCTTAGTCCAGGAAAACCATCAAAACCTAGCATCTCTTTGTGAATAAATCTTTGTGAAGTTGGCATGCTACAGGTAGGAGAGGGACCACGTGGTACGGTAGGTTCTCATTTTTTGCTTCAGTAGACTCATTTTTTATTGAATAGCAGAGTAAATATTTAAGCAAAACTAGCGTAAACGGCTGGCAGGTATGCCATGCTAAGTAGCAGTCATTTACTTTTAAATAATTAAAAGTCAATATACAAGCATAGCATTCTTGTTGCAGTGCGGCATACGGTACCACTGTTCTGCCTACATGTCACTTCAGAGCCTGATTTACTAACAAAACGTTTAGCTCAGCTCATTTTGCAAAAAAAAAAAAAAGTGGTTTTTAAAAACCAGCCCTCTCTATTGTGTATGATTGCAGGTATTTTGGCTACACAGACCCCAGCTATTTCTGGGTAAGGCTGAATCTGCATTACTTGTGGGGCCGATAAGGAAAGCCCTGATTTCCTTTGCATTATGCATAGTGGAAGTGTCAGGATGGCTCTGATGGTGTTTAATTAAATATTTGGCAGTGTTTAATTAATTAAATATTTAAACATTAAATACTAAATAGGATGTGATATCTGCTTAGTGGACATTATGTCTCAATAGCCATTAGTCATTAAATAGGACTCAAATTGGCCCTAGAAGACTCCCCTTAGCTAAGCAAGGTCTTAAGTACATGCACTTTTGGATCTTCATTAATAAGTAATAGAGGCCAATTCAGACTATGTAGCAACACAGAGATCCCTATTAACGGAAATGTTAATGTCTCTGTTTGAGACCGAGCTCTCCAGTCCAGACAGCAGATGAGATGCTCAGAGCGGAGGGGTGGGATGCGGCCCCTCAGGTGATGTACGGGGGGGGCAGCCGGGGCGGGAAGGCAGCAACTGGGGAGAGCCCACCACAGCCGTGGGACGCCTGCCGGCACCTTCGCAGGGAAGGACAAGGGTGCGGCGCTCGGATGCCTGTGGTCTACCAGCCCCACAATGTCTATATGGGACTATTTTGGGTTAACTTCAGGGGATTTTAAATTAATTACATGGTGTAGCGTTCGCACACGCTTATGCTCGCTGCAAGAGCCCCGCTCACCCGGGGAGCTGTGTACAGCCGCCTCGGCGTAAATGAGAATCAGGCTCCGCACACACACCCTCTGCCAGATTCCCACAAGCGTTCGCCACGGGCTGATCCAGCCAAACGTTACCACATGCCAGCGCTCTAAACCCATGCTCTTCCCATAGCATCCGCAGAACAGCTCACACGCCGAAAACTAAGCACATGCATAAGCACTTGGATGAAGTGAGGTCTATAAAAAAGAGGGGGACTGATGCTTTAAAGATTTTTCCGTAAGATATTTTTAGCAGGGAAACAACGTTTTACAGGCCCTTGTGGTTTTGAATTTGCTGTTTCATTATTCTCTATTCCCTAGACGACTACTAGTGGCAAACACTTCATACTTTTCATCTCTGTGATATTTTTTGTAAGATTTATCATTTTTACCATTAAGTCCAAATACCGCACTCAAGTACGCATTTGCAGTGCCTTTCAGCGCCGCTTCGCTCAGCAGCGGTTTCACAGCCCGCACAGGCTGCGACCAAGGGACTCGGCTCCCCGGGAAGGGCGGGCGATCCCAGCACCCGCCCTGCCAGCGACCCAGGGTTTTTCTGGGGGTGATAATCTGGTTGCAATTTAAAGCAACTCTGAGATTGTTTTAAATGATACTAAAGTCAAATTAAAACCCAGCAAGGGGATCCCTAATCAGGTCAAGATTCCTTTTCTTTGGGGATCTGCGGTAACGTGCCATGTGCCATCAGCAGGACTTCTGGAGGGGCAGCGGTGGCCAGCTAGCAGGACCGCTGCGTGGGGCTCAGCGTGCTCCTGCCCCGCGCTTCTCCCCGGCTTCAGCATTCATAGATCTTCCGTGCCTCCCAGGCTGCATACACGCTGATAATCAGATTGCACTTCTGCCTAGTAGTTTTTACTTGAAATATCATTGAGTTAGCTCTTGAGGGATTTGTGTCTGGTGACATATATATTGGTATTGAAGTCAGAGGTCGCCTATTGCAAAGATCATCTTGATAGGTTGATTATGAAAAAAGCCATGCTGGTTAGAAGACCCTCTAACTAGATTTGGTCTTCTTCCTTCAGCCTCACATTAGCGACTCCTGGTTTCTCTCTCAGTTTTAGTGATCCAATCTTTCTTCTTCTGAATTTCTCCCTTGGGAGCTTTCTACACAGACATTTTAATATATCACGCTATTCTCTGCAGAAATCATTTGCTCAATAAAAAGACTGGATTTTTTTTTAATTGTAACATTAGCAGTGTTCAATAGCAGCCACGATGCCTGCACCTATGCCTGGCACAGGCTGGGAAGGGCTGGTCCTGGATCAAAGCCATCTTAGGAGTGAGTCAGTCCTTTCACCTTCATTTTCCACCGCACGCAGCTCCCGGGGCAGCTGGGACCGGCTTTGGAGGGGACGACACGGCTGCCGGGAGCAGTGCTCTGCAGGAGACGTTCCTCCAGCATTTTGCTCCATGCAAACTCCGTCTGCACCTTCTGCATGTTTTAAGAAATTGTCAGTGATGGGATAGGCACTATAAAGCAAGCACCCTATCAAATATTAAGCAGCACAGTCAGTTGCTGAATTACCAGCTGACTGCCAAACGCAGGTTGATTTTTCAGTTTTAATGTTTCTTGTTGCACAATGTCAAGTTGTCAGAAGACACCGTCTGCAGAACACCAAACAAATATCAGTGCTACACATCCTAATAATTCAGACAACCTGCTCAGCATCCTCTGCCCACACCGCCTTCCCCGGCGAAGCGAGGTGAGCCCGCCCGAGCTGCAGGCGGGCTGCTCTGCTCCCCGTGCTCACTGCTCTCCCAGTTATTTCTTCTGGTAGCTTTGCATGCTTGTTGCGCGCTGTTAAAAGGCTTTTCATTTCCTGACAATTTATAAATATGTATTGGGCCTGAAGGATGAGGGTAAAGCAACTGCTGTTTCTTTTTTTAAAGAAAATTAAACATGACAAACTTAGTTATTCATGCAAACCATCCGCCTGTTATCTCTGATTATGCAGGATCCAAATGGTGAAGCTGAGTGAATGAGTGCATTCATCAAAGTAAACTGTCAGAGGCAGGAACACCGGTTTTAACCTACCCCTACCTATTCTCTTTTGTACTTACGTTTCATCATCTGCAACAGGCAGTGCAGTTGCTCGGTACCAAGAGCACCTATTTCACTACTATTTCTCTATTTTAAGGGGGTTAATTAGCCTCCAGAGAACAGAGAAGAAACCCTGAGTGTAGCGCTCTCATGCTTTAAAACATCACTTCATTGGGATATTTTAAGCTCACAGGCCAGAACATATGGTATTTCAGGAACAGAAGCTGGAAGCACAGTGCACGTGTATTCCTTCACACACCCAGCGCAGAAGGAGGTGAAGTGTTTTGTTAAGCCTTGGCATGCGTGCATACGTACGTATGCGTGGGAGAAATAAGCAGAAATAAACTTCATGCACCGCAACGTGACAGATTTATTTTCACCCATCCACCAACCTGCCCCACAGCAACAGTGAAAACCTGGGATACGTAAACTTGAGAAAACAAGGAAGATTGTACCATACTGTCTGAAAGCTGTGGCAAGCGCCACAGTTTGCTCGTCTGTTTTAATCCAGAGAAGCTGCCTCAGACATCAGTTCTTACGTTCGGGAGCAGCTTTAGGGTATCTTCTGAGGAAGCTCCCCTCTAGCTGGCCCGGGGAGGAGGCTCCCTCCCGTGCCTGGGGCCAGGTCCGCTCCCGAGGCAGCGGTGGCTGCCGCAGCAGGGCCATGGGCAGCGGAAAGGGACCTGTTCTCCCCGCAGCCACCGTGGGAGTCAAGGAGAACCACCCCGCTGTCCCTCCATGCCCTTGCACCTCCTCTCCTTCTAATGGGGGCTACACCAAAACGCTCACCTCTTTCTTACCCATGTTAACCTGTCTGTTCAGCAGCTTGCTGGCTGCTTTCACAGAAGGAGGCTCAGGTGAAGGAAAAATCATTTTGAGCACACTTACTTAAAGCAGCTGACAGGGTAAAGACAGCATTTAGGCAGTGCGTTACGATGCTGCCTAGCACAGCTATGTGCCCTGTCATCTTTGCCTGAACTGTAACAGCTTGCAACAGAAACCGGACTCCAGCACATGCTCATGTTGAGAGCCCCGCACTACCCTGGGGGTGCACATGTAACTTCAGTAACGTTTTTTAATACCTTTTTATTTATCTCAGAGTGCACATACACACTGGGAAGGGCCAATTGCTGTTTAACGTGGCACACCTGGATCATCTGTGCAAAATTTTCAAGTTAGTTAATCGGTTACAAGTCGTCTGCTTCCCCCAAAAACATTACACATTATGTTGAACGGTACCTCCTGCCTGGATGATGCTCAGGAGACCGCAGAAGCCCCCTTCCTCCATCCTGCACCACCAATCCCACTCATGTTGGTGCAAGCCAGGGACCAGAATTTTAAGCTTTTGGTGGCACTGACAGCAGCCACCAGCCCTGTGGTGCTGTGCCATGCGGGGGGGTCAAACTGGCCAGGGATTTTCAGGATGGGCTGGAGGGCAAGGAGGACTTCTTGCAACTTCCAGTCCCTTTGGTGGTACAATGTGATGCTTTAGCACCAGGAAAAAGCCACAGCACTCTCTCCATGTGATTTACACTCTGGTTGAGTCAGTGTGACAGCAGGACTACTTAACACTACCCTCCGCCCCCACTGTTACAGAGTTATGGCTTTAAACACTGAATATGAATCAAGAATTTCCTTTCCATTCAAATCTTCCTTCCTTCTTATCTGACTCATTTCCAAGCTGTCCACTGACCTTCATGCTAATTGATCATTACTAATAGATAAGGGTAATGCAGCTTTTGAACTGTACTTACTGCATGCTCTATACTTCTTGATTGGCACAGACTGCATTTTTTTGCCTGGGCTAAGATCATCTGAAATTAAATCAGAAGCCAGTGGACAATGCTTTGAGAATACCACTGCATGCTGGAGTGAGCTGCCATGCTGCTACATGCATTACCTGAAAAGACTGGAAAAGCCCAGTTCCATCAGAGGTGGGGATTTGCAGGAGGGTGGGTGAGGGGGGCTCTTCTCTAGCACCCCAACATAGCACGCTTGGTGTCACCGAGCCCTCTTACTCACACCGCTGCCACCACATCTCCCGGGAAGGTGCCTGGATTCACTCCTTGGAGTGTAAGTGCTTACCGGTTGTACTTCCCCGAAGGCTGGGGTGCTTTGCAGGTGTCGGCTCAGGAAGCCAGGCAGCACCCCACGCATCCAGCGAGCTGAGCAATGTCTGCCTTTGGATACAGTGAACTGCAAGGAATTTAAGAAGTGACTTGTCAGGAGTTATCGGGAGAGCCCGAGGTGCAGCTCAGAACACAGTTGCTGCCCATGGCCCCCTCTGCAGCTATCAGATAACACCAACCCTCTGCAATGCACTAATACTGAAGAGCACATTTCGTACACAAATGGATTATTACTGGAATCTTATAGATAAAGCCATTCATCTTCTGAGGCCCTTGGGAGTCTGAGTAGTTAATACATATCACAGCAGAAAGATATATAAAGCACACAATACACAGCGAGAAGCACGTATAGAAGCATTGAAAGGAGAGAAGAACTGGAGCAGAAAAGCAAATCTGCACGAGATGCATGCACATCTGCTGAACTGTGTAAGTTAACCAAATAAACCAGATCTCCAAGCTCTTTCAGGTGAGGTCTTCAAAAGTATCAACATGAGCTAAAAACTTCAAACTCTAATTGTTCAGCCATCAATTTTCTTAGAAACGCTGTCAACGATACAGCAATGATCAGCCCTTATTATCAGATTTGCACGTGCACAGGAGCAGTCGCAGGTGGAAGTAGGTGCTGGTGACTCAGGACACCCAGCCTGCCTAGCCCAGGTGTTTGTACATCTGCCCCTTTATCCAACCACAGTGACAAAAATAAGAGCAGAAATCCTGACGCCCCATTTTCACCAGTGCTCGTACCCTGGTGATGAGCACTCTAAGAACCCATTTCAGGCAGAATAGAAAATTAATGAGGGAATAAAAGAGGTTGAGTCACACATCTTACATCTCAAATATGCCTTGCACAAATCAGCCGTGATGAATTGTTGTATGAAGTCTGGGTAAGGCTCCTTGCTGGTCAGAATACAGATAAAGCATGTGTGGGCTTCTCACATGTTAAACAGAGCTCGTTAAGTGAAAGATGCTGTTTATCCTTTTAATTCTGACCACATCATTCACTCGTCATCTTCTTTAGACCCTATTTTTCCCCAGACTGGCAGGTGATATGATTGCATTGGCCTCGATACGATCACAGCTCGCACTCTGCTCAACAATCCAGCAGCGGTGACCAGAGCTTTTGTGCCAGTGCAGCTGGGAGAGCCGAGTGCCTGCACACGGAGATCCCACCCCATCAAAACCACACGGCCAGCATAAAAACAAAACCAGGCAACTTTCAGTCCATGAATATACATCTCATTCAAAGCAAAAAGGAGGCTCTCCAGCAGCAATGCCAAACACGCAGATTAATGACAATGCTTTGCCTGTGAAAATGGCCTTGCTGAGTCCAAACACGTTCTCCCGAGATGCCAGATTTTGTAAGTTAGCGAAAATGTTGAGCTGTCTGTTTGCTTTAAACAATTATGTCAGCTCTGCAAGTAAAATATGTTCCCTTGCCTGACCTCCCCATGCTGCTAGGTAGGGCAGCATTTGGCTGTCTCTTGCTTTAACACAGACATCAGGGGACAGCTGGAGAGTTTCCTTGGGAAAAGCAGGGCACAGCCAGCAAGGGGAGAGGTGGAGGGACGAGAAGCACAACGGGCTCTTGCAGCAACGTGCTTTATCACCTGCTGCATCACAGCAAAGCCCTAATACCCCTACTTAGGTGCAAGCCCTGGTCGGGTGTGGGTTTAAGTCTTAAGTGCCAAGCAAAAACCAACCTGTTTTGGGAAGGCAGCCCTTTAAATAGAAGATGTCTGGTGCCACGCTTTATTAAAAATATAGCCCTAAAGCAGACAAGACAACGGAGGCTATTATTGCTGCTCCCACCTCTCTCCCCAAAAGGGGAGTTGCTGCAGAAAGAGAGATTAAATGATTTATCGCAGGTCACAGTAGAAGTTTGTGGCAGAACTGGGAATTGCAGAGGCTCCCCTGGGTGCCCGCCCAGTACATTAAGCACAAACTCAACCTTCTTCTCCACAGCACCAGGTCAGAGGCTGGGTCAGGCAGCCTCCGTACTGGAACAGCCTGTCAGCGCCTGGCACTGGGCTGCTGAGCAGAAAAACACTCGCTGTCAATAGCGGGGGCAGAGCAGCAGTATTTATATTGGAGCTAATGGAGGCAAACACCAATCGCTTTCTTATGATTTACACCGAACATGCCACAGCCAAGCTCAGCCAGAGGAGCCAGCCCCTCCACCACCTTTCCAAAGGATGCTCGCCGTGGCCAGGGGAGCTACACCAGCACCCCGTACCGATGGGACCGGGCTAGAGCCAGCCTGCCAGGATGTCTTCTCATGCGAGCAAGTGCTCACTTGAATTTTCCCCCCATTCAGTAAAATGAATCACACAAATGTAGTTTACCCTAGGGCTGATACTTGATGTGAGCCCACACGAGGCTCCCAGCCTGGAAGATGCATGGGAGCACTGCTCGGACAAACCTGGGCTAGATGGCAACAGCCTTGAGTGAACTGCAGTGGAAATAAAACTAGAGGGCAACCTAGTGCCAGTGCTAGCACATGCAAATATCCCAAATATTTCATTGCTGTTATCTCCAGAGCCCATGTAGGCACCCTTCTGGCATGCGGAAGATCAGGTTTGGGAAAGCCAGAAGCACTGGGGGTTATGCTGAAACAGCTGATTACAGCACAAGCCGATTTTGAACAAATAGGGGGAAAAAAGAAGAAGAAAAAAAAGGGTTCTCCAGTTTTGCGGCTGCGTTGGAGGGACTGAAACAGCACATCTGGGAATCCCCAGGCCACGCAGCTCCTGGGCACACCGGTATGTCACATCACGAATGCTCAGCCTGCTCGGCCGGTCTCTTTTCACACAGAGCTGTCTGTCCTGCAGCAGCAACCTCCTGCACCTTTCAACTAACCCATAAAAGTAGCTTCTCGGGATGCAACTGCATATAAAGCCAACAGCCTTCTTGGCTCAAACACAGCAAAAAAAAGTGTGCACGAGAATACACAGTGGTTGTAGAAGGTATTTCCCACGTTATAATCACGTGAAGAGAGAACATAGCTTTTGGATTTGTTACACAGTTATGACACTTTTGTGTCTGATGTTTCCACTTCCAAGCTAGCAGCAGGTGAGAGGACAACACAGCTTGCTCTTTCCAATATTCAGATACAGTTTAGCATCAAAAAATCTTTCAGTGATCACAGTCCAGGAGAATACATCTAATTCCCCCTAAAATAATTTGGAGCTTCACTGGGTAGAAAATTGCTATTTCTGCTCCAATGCCAGAGAATTCCATTTTTAATTATAGAAATTTCTGTTATGCACAATTATAATATTCTTTCATATTCTCTCTCACTCTTAGTTCAAACATACTATTAGCTTTTTAAACTACTGCTATGCACTGAGCAGACACAGGTCACTCCTGCTGCAGAGGAATGCCAACATTCAAGCCTCTTGAATCAACTCAGACCAAGTAACAGAGGATGAAGCATCTTTTTTGTATGTTCCAGGACAAATTATCCTAACAATCAATGACTGTTTGGATGCAACCTTCAGTCAGATGAAGTTAGAACAGAAAAATGTTAAATACCTTCTCCAGAGCGCAGATATATGGACTGATAATGCCTTGCGAAGGCACTGCGAGCTAAGGACCAAATTCAGTGAGCAGGCTGAGAAAAGCCACATGAGAATCCACAGCAGAAGTTGGTGAAAAACAATAACCCTTTGCTACTGTCTGCGCTTGCAGGATCAGGAAGTAAAGAGATAAATTCTCATGTCGCAAACCAATAAACACAAAATTATCTTTACACAATAATCAATCATCCTGTAGAATTAATCAGCTGAACCAAAAAATCAACCTGTTTGAGGAAATAGCTATTCAAGGGCAACAGCTGGAGGTTCACAGCTCAAATCTGTCCCAGTCGGACAAAATGAGAAGACTCCAAACACACAGGAGTTGGTCCAGACCCACATCCTGAGGATTAGTGTTTGTAAAGATACAAAGATGATAAATCAGTTGCTTTAATCCACGGCTGCATTAAACAGATTGTCTTTGTAAGTTTAGTACCTGCTTTTTCAGTTCCGACTGGAATTTAGTACCGTTGCTGATCAGAATCAATGACTTTAACCGGTAGTTTAGTTAGGTGCAAGGTGCATTGACACTCATGAAAATTAGTTGCTTAATTCGCCGGACACGCAGGGGAGGGTGCCAGAGAAGGTGGTGGGAAAGCAGAGGAAGGCTGCTGCTCTCTGCACCCCATTCCTTGGGGCGTGGAGGGATGGGATGGGATGGGATGGGATGGGATGGGATGGGATGGGATGGGATGGGATGGGGGCTGATGCAGACAGGCAGCAGCAGGAGGGCGTGCAGGCAGCTGGCTGTGCGTGCCCAGGAGCATCACTGCACGAGCAGACACAAGGGCACAGAGAAGTTACTCACGTGCAAGCGCAGGGGAGAGCCACGTCCCTGCCTGCTGCCCAGGAAGGTCAGAGCACACAGCACAGCCAGGCTGCTCTGTAAGCATCGGGGCTTTAAACGCACCAAGCAGGTCTCTTGCTCCTCGAGGAGGAAACTTTTCCTCGGTACTGATCAAACAGAAACCACAGCTCCACGGGCAGGAGAGGAGGCACGGCTGCGGCTGCCTGCACCGGGGGAGTCTGGCAGCGAGCTCCCTGCTGCCAGGGCACCCACCCCGTCACGCTAGAGACCACCTTTGGCGTCTGCCCTAACAGCGGCCTCTGCTCACCGAATTGAAGAGGCTGTATGCATCAAAACCCCCAGTATCTTCCAATTAAGTTCTTTTGGTATGGATCAAAATTAAAACACAGTCACCATGCCGGCACATTTGAAGCCCTTGGTAGCCAGGAACTAAAGGGTCCAGGCTGGCCCTGTTTCCTTTGAAGCATGCCTGCTGGCTGTAGGTTTCTGTAGTGCTCACTCGCAATTACAGCTCTTTTCAACTTCTCTCTCTCTCTTTTTTTTAATTTAAAGAGATTGAGAGGAATTAAAAAACCCTCATCAATCAGATTTATCAAATAAAACTGTAGAGGTAGGGCCAGCTGCAGCTACATGTGTCAAACTCAGCTGCAGATATGAAAGGAAAGGCTGTAATTCATAGTTAGGGTGCTCAACTTTTTGAAGGTTTAGCAGCAAAGATAATCCCATTGCTATATTCCTAAACCTACAGAGACGCCGGACTCTGAGCTAAGCAAGGGCACCCCAGGATCAGTCCCTGCGTACACGGGTTCGGACTCTGCACCCTGTGAAAGGGGGTATCTGCGCTGCACTTGCTGCCCGGGCACGCTCCTTCGCATGCTGCTGTGACGTCCCCGTTCTCAGGGCTTGTGAAGGACTCGAGAGTCATTTGGTTTCTTTCCTTCTCCTTGTACAACACGTGTGGCTGAGCAGCGTGGATACATCATTTATCTAAGACAGTATGCACAGGTTACTCTGGTCATAAGAGTTCAAATGAAAGAAGATAATAATGGCAAAACTTCTCATTGATTTACATGGGTCAGAGTTTTATCGGCCTTATCAAGTTTTGCCTCACCGAGGTCTACTGTTGTCGAAGGCTATTAGCTGAGTGACAACGCAGCCAAAAAAATTCAAAAGCCAGTAACATTTCCAGATGCTCACACAAGGATCTTCAGGCGTGGATGAGAGGTGCCTTGGGGCGGCAGGAGCTGAAAATGATGATGAGG
Organism: Ciconia boyciana; assembly: GCF_034638445.1. Lineage (NCBI taxonomy): Eukaryota > Metazoa > Chordata > Aves > Ciconiiformes > Ciconiidae > Ciconia > Ciconia boyciana. The sequence continues at coordinate 32,709,958 of NC_132942.1, read as the reverse complement.
AATAGATGTCATGGGAACAGATAAAGTCAGAGGTGGAGCAGTCTTCCCTCTTCTGCCTATAATTACTGTTATTACAATATAACCTCGCAAGTGCTGCAGTTCTGGGACACAAGTGATGCCTGTGATTCTCCTGCAGGCCCTGCTGGCCGCTACTTTTTGCAAAGTCCCTGATCGCAACCCTCCTTCTGCTATGGCAGAGTCTCAGGGGAGCACTCAGAAACCACAGGCATCCTCTCCTCTCCTCTCCCTCTGCTTTTCTACGCTGCTCTCCAAATGGCCAGCTCCGTGCAAAGAACATCCCAGAGATCACTGACACTTGCAAATAACAATCCTCTTCTTGTTAAAAACCCCAGGAAATTCAGGGACAAAGGTGTGTGTTTGTGCATAATGAGACACACTCAGGGATGCAAAGTGTGGAGGACCTTCATGATTTTCCTCATAATTATTTTAACAAAAAAGTTGTAAAAACTAAGAAAAGAAGGGATAAGGGGCTTTCCCAGCCCACCTGATTGCACGCACAAGCCTTGCACGTGGGCTCTGCCCTGGCCTCTCCTGCATCCGAGCTTCCGCAGAGATGCTCTCCGACACGAAACAAGCCTGCCTTTAGACAGATGTTATAGTGCTGAGCAGCATCTCGTGTGGAAAGATAAGAGCAGGACATTCATTTTCCCTTCAGACCACCCCAGCAGCTTTGCTCTGCAGTGCAGCTGTGCTGCAGGGCAGCTCCCGGAGCCCTCCCGCACCCCCAAACCACAGCCCCGCTCCCCCAGGCCAGCGATGCTTGCCCGGCAAGGCTACAGCTTCCGCAGGTCCCAGGGCAGCTGCCACGTCGGAGCACGCCTGCCTGCACCCTGTCCAACATCCTCACTCCTGTACTTCTGTGCAGCGGAATGCAAAGCCGCTAATGCTGAAAAATACCAGGCGGCTGTGCTGAAACCGAAGCCTGTTGGTTTTTCCAGCGTTCAGCAGAAAGTGGCAGCGATGCTACAAGCTGTCTTTGCTCCCAGCCAAATCCCGTCTACCAGGGGCACAGGATCCCGTACCGACTCACCCAGGTTCCCAGCAAAGCTGCCCTCTGCAAATGCAGGTGCTTCAGCATCAACTAACTTCTTTAGCAGAGGTTTCCAGACTGCGTCTCACATGGTAAAGGTTTTCAGTCATCGCTCGCTTACGAAATAGAGCTGGTTTCTTAGGCTACTGCCAGACCCTCGTGTCCTCCAACAGACTCCATCTGCTGGTTTTTTAGACAAGCGACTCCTGCAAGGACAAAATATATCGAGTTAAATAATATATACTTCATCTTTTGTTTCTCTCAGCAAAACTGTGCAATTTTGGAGATATTTTGTAAATTCAGATTTATGATGATTATTTTTCATGCTATGGCTACCACAGTGACCATAGAGAATTTATTGAGGTAATAATGTATTTAAATAGCCAATTTTCAAAAAATGGAACCATTGCAATGGATTAACGTTCAGAGCATTAATATTCGAACATATCAAGTCACTTAAAGGATTTTTTTGTGTGTACGCACATTTTGGGGTATATTCTCCTCATAATACGTGAAGAGAAGATATGCTTTACTGTTGACATTTAGCACATTTTCTTTATTGCTTTTCATTTCATTATGAGTAAAAGTGTTATTTGTCCACCCAGCCTTCCCTAGGACGAATGCCATTATTTCTGTTTGCAGAGGCAACCAAAAATTAAAGGAAATATTTTAGACGTCAACATTAAATGTCAAAACCCGATTTTAAGTAATTATTAATACCCTGGCACGTATGCATTTTATTCAGAAAATCCCTGTTAAAAATATTCGTCTGGGGATATTCAAATTTATTATGTAGAACAACACAGTGTTAACGCGCTAGCTTCTATTTAATGCCTTGGTTCATAGCAACAAAGATACCAATGGGAAATCATTAAACAAATATGCGATTTTTGCAGCATAATAGGTCTATGTTTGGTATCATTGGAAAAAACTCACCGAGCTCAAACCGACAGAAAAAATGCAACGATCGGGCAAAGTACAGCAACATTATAAATGTTAACAGATTTCAGAAAGTGATTTCATGTTAATTCAAATGTTAATGCTGTCCGCGGCTGCTGAAAGGAGCGCGGGGCTGCGGGAGCAGATAGACGTTGCCGGCAGGGGAAAGCACGGGGAACACAAAGGGCCGCCTCTTGGTGTGGGTGGGGGAGTTTTATTAATTATATTTCCTTTAGAGCCCTAACAATAACATGTCAGTAATCTACACATTCTGTACTTAATTGACGGTAATGATTTGGCCGGTTCCTGGTCATCGCCGGCGAGCCTCCCCACACCGTGAGAGTCCCGGCCATCTTGCGTTCCTCCAGCCCCGCAGCGCAGCCCCAATTAAGTCAATGAGCGTGGGGCTGCTGAGCTGCTCCCGCTATCCTCACAGCCCCTCTCCCAGCCAGGTCCCACCCAGACATCTTCTAACCCACTCCCTGCATCCCTGAAGGAGTACGCGACCCCCAGCGCAGCCCTGCACAAAGGGATGCATTCATGCTCCCCCCACACCCCAGAAAGACAAACGCCCAGCACACATGGCTCCCCCGGCCGCGGTGGGCAGAGGTGGAGGTGGAAGGGCTCCGTCTGGCTTCCCTCCGACACCAACAGCTGGGGGAGAGTCAGGGATTTCTCTCACGCTCGTGAACAACAGGTGCCGGAACACACACAGCCGTCCCAAACCCAGCGTCCGACGTGCCTGCAGCTGCCCTCAAGGGGATGACCCATCTGCAAGCACGCAGCAAAGTCAGGTACACAGTTATAAGCGGTGAACTGATGCCTCTCAAAACTACCCCCTGCCTGGGTTGCTCCGGTATCTCTACCCTTGGTGCCAGCCAGCGACATGTCCCAGACTGCCATGGTTTACCTTCTCTGGAGTCGAACCTTTCTGTTAGGTCAGTCCCAGGAAACGGGGTTTCTGTTCAGGCAGGCTGCTGGGGAGCAAAGTCCACTTGGCAGCAGGAGGATCCAAACCCTCTGCAGCTGCCAGCACACCCCAGCCCTGTTGCTGCCGGCAGGCAGCCCTCGGAAACTGCAGGAGAAACCTGTAGTCTTGCCATAGTTCAAGGGCACGTGCAAGTTAGAGCAATGACAAAACCAGGTTGTTCTGGGCAGACGTGCAATGGCTTCTTGGTACATTCAGCCAATGCATTTCTTGCATCATCCCAGTGCAATGGTACATAGAGGAGTCAAGCAAATTTCTCCATGAGCACCAGACTAACAGACCTGCTCTTGTGCATGGAGTTTCTTCCCTCCTTGGAGCTACTCTTAGCCTCTACTCAGCCCCCTTCAATACCAGATGTACATCACGGCTGCCAGTGCTACACCCCCAACTCCTTCTTCCCCTCTTGCTTCCCACCTTTCGTCCTGCCAGCACGGAGCCCCCGCTGTCACTCATCCAGGGGTCCGGCCAAGCAAGAGCACGGTGGCTGAGCCTGTGCCTCTCCTTCCCACGGAGGATCAGCAGCCTGTCTGATTCCTTTTTCTTCTTACCTATGTTAACAGAAGTCAGACCTTCTTGAAGGTGTCCAACGGAGGAAGCCAACAGAGAGGGAAGGGGGAGGGGGGAAGGAGCCACCACAAAAACCCCCCACGAGTCCAGTTTTGATAGAAAATCAGGCTAAAAAAAAAAATTAGCACACTGTCACTGCAAGAAAATACCATCCTCTATTAGGAGGTTTCAGGACCAGCCATCCAGCAGGAGCACCTCTCCCACTCCCAGCAGAACAGGGTGGCCCAGGCAGCGAAACGTTCAACAAATTGTTCTGTTGCCACTTCTCAGGGGAAAACATTTGCTTAAAAACAGTCAGATGAATTTGGAGTGATCTATAGGGCACTTTGTTATGTTAATGACTGTTACCAACTGTCTCTTCTTTATGTTGAAGTGTTGACTCATTGTCAGTTGGGGCGAGACAAGACAGCTTGCTTGTGCCTTGCAGTCCTTTTGCACTCACCCAAGCTACTCATGTGAAGACACTTTAATATGAAGAGACACTGTCTGTGGCCATTATTAATCTCCAGACTGAAGCCCAGAATACTAATAAAGCCATGCAGGGTAAGCTAACCTTTCCTTGGTGCATTCTTCATTCTGCAAGATTTTGGCCAAAATTAAAACATTTTTCTTCAGTCTCACGAGCCTGTGGCTGACAACCAGACCTCCCAAACCAAGATGTAAAAAGGTTTTCACTTGCCCTCTACTGTCCCCAAATAACATCATTCTGGCATAGGTACAAGGGGATGCCTCCTGTGAGGCCAGAAACACCAGCTTTACGAACATCAGAAAGCAACGTTTTGCAGATCTGGCTGAGGTGGGAGCAACTTGTTTATTCTCAGACCAACCTTAAACCAAAGTGTACCAACCAAAACTCACTGTGAGCTGTATGGTCCAAATATTACATTGACATCTGATAAGAACTTGGAAGATAAATGTTGGGGTGGGAAAAGAAAAAAAAAAAACAAACCCAAAAAAGGTTTTCTTTTAATTCTTGTCATGGTCAATAATTCTTTAACATACAGAAAAACTGGGCTGAGGCACTGAGCTGCAGAGGCTGGCATCTTGGTAGAGTACCCCCACCCCCCAGATCAAAACACCTTACACGGAATTATAAAATAAAGCACCATATTACTCTTTTCTGTCTGATGTTGTTACTCTGGGATTCAATCCAAGAATGCTCAAACCATTTATCCTAGTTACACGCAGGGCACGCAATAGGTAAACTCATGTAACTGGAGTCTGAACACGATAACCTGGCAAATCACAGCTGTCCCTACTTCTTCTTTTGCCTTGTGGAGGGGAAAATAAACTCAAAGCCTTTCCTACACAGCTTTATTACATCTTTACTGTCATTTCAGCAAGTGCCTAATTTCCAGCCAAGCCACTTATTTTTAGTTCTACATGAGGACTCTTCCATCCATATTTAAGAAATAAAGCAACGATCCGAGATCCAGAGCGTAGTGGTGTTCTGCCTGCTCATGCTAACCAGCGGCAATCTCACCCTCTCAGCTGTAGTGGATTTTGCATCCTTACACCATCAATGTGCATGGTGGTTTCTTTCTGAAAGCTCACATCTGTACACAAGTTACTTCGGGGACTGCTGACCCTGCTGAAAATAAAAGAATCTGTCTCCAGTGGAAGAAAATACAACATACCAAGACATGCTTTTAGCACCAGGAAAATAATGTCTGTGGCGTGGCCTTTAGCTGCATGATTTTCCAGAAAATGTTTAGGCTTGTTGCTTTTCTCTGTCAGAAATTTTTTTTCGCTCATAATTAAAACCAGTATCATTTCAGTTTCAAGGAACTTTGCTTTTTTACAAACAGTATACAACAAACATTTGATCATTTGATTTTGCCTTTATAGGTTAGGAGTCCTAACATATGTGGCTGAATACCTTTTTTTTTTTTTTAAACAAAGTGAAGACCAACTGAAATATTGCCAGAAAGACACTAAATGCATTTAGATTTCGAGAACCATTTCCCCACCACAGCCACTGTCTGTAAATGCACTAGCTCCTCCTCTTTCTAATGCTTGTGGAAATTTAAGAAAGCAACTAAAGACTTATTTCTCTAGCCAAGCCCAAGTCAGAAATGTAACATTTGAGACTCGTAATACATCACAGGACAACATGCTGATAAATGCATCCCCCTCAAAGAAAGAGAAGGTCTTGCTGGGCGACTGCAGCTCTTCTCCATTCCGGGCGCAGGGGCTGGTGCACACGTCTGGGAGTACAGGCACCAGGCGGTAGAAGTAAGGCCTTAGTCTCATGCTGAGGAGCAGGGGACTTTCACCCCCCTTACATGTCGGTGGCAGTCTCTTCAGTTCAAACAAGCAGATATTTAACTGAAATTCCTGGAAGAGGAAGAACAGGTCTACCCAGCCAGGGTCCATCAGCAAAAGGAAGGTTAGGGTGAGGCTCTGTGCATCATTTTTCCATATATCCCAGGTGATCACATATCCTAAGCCAAGCAGAAATAGGCCTTTCATATTTTTCCTCCTTGAATGTTATTGCAGCCCTGCTGAAACTTAAAAAAACAGTACGTTATAAAATACATTTGCCTTCTTACTATACTTGTTACACAAGAGCATGTTCAGCTCAGTAAAACAAAACCAGTTTGCAAATAGATACGCAGTTCCAATAGACAGTCAGCTCCTCTGAACTGCAGCAGCTGTAGGACCAAAGCCCCCTGGGATCAGAAAGGTTTTCCTTCCTTTCTTGATAGCCATTTAATCTAATTTGCCCTCAAACACGCCAGTCCGCAGAGTTTTGAAAACCCTGGTTTTATTCAGTCTGCAAAGAATGCTTCATTTCTTTTTATAATCTCAAATTCCCTGTAAACAGAAATAAAAAGCTTCATATACAATCTTACCCTTTTGGGCCTTGGCTTGAACTGATTATTTCAAGAGACCGAAAGGAGACAGATGACATAGTATTGCAATATTTTGCAGTCTTAATTAAATGTTTGATTAATTATAAAGTTGTGTCAGTAGTGAACAATTCAAAACTTGAGAGAAACAGGTTTTGTACTTTAAAGGTAAGACATAATGTGACTCGGTTGCAGGTAGCACGGCTAAAAGAGCCCGTCACCAAAACACTTACTGTTCAACAACCCAAGCCAAGTGACTTTTTTGCTGGAATCTTAACTTCAAAGCACAAAAGTTTCACAAGTTCTGTAATGGCAAGAAATGGACATTAAAGTCTTCTCACCATTTGTACATAGCCGTCAGCTCCTGCCATCTCACAGACACAAAAAAATAAAAAAAATGTAAGAAGAACCCTCTCAGTTACTCCACCTTGACTGCCCGCCCCACCCTCGGCAGGTCTGCACCCTGCGGCGCAGGCGATGCTGGCAGGGGCGAGGGCAGGAGGAGAAGAGGGAGGAAGAGCCCTGGGCATGACACGACAGAGCTGCACTCCCTATTTACGTGCCAAGTCTGAGCAGATCTCCAGAGAGATTACAAAAGCCCAGGTCAAGCTGATCTCAACCTTGACAGCAAGGAGGAGCTGTGCTTAATCCCCAGCAAATTCAAGGACAGACGGAGTCTGGGTTAAGCCCTGTCATTTCACGGTATGTGCTAGCGTCTCCCTTTTTTTGAGGGGAGAGGGTTGTGGGGAGGAAGGTTTAGAAGATGAGGGTATGAGTAATCTGGTGCTTTAAATGCATGTTGTTAAATACCTAGAGGAAGCACGTTCCCAAAATAAGAGAAGATTTATGCCAACAAACAAGATAAAGCGGGTCCATCCAATGTCAACCTGTGCACTTGCCAATTCCCCCACCGCAGTACACACTGGCCCCCTGACTAGTTCCTAACACACTTTACCTAACCCTGCAGCGCCCTGACTGGGTGTTACGCCCATTACAGTCTGGAGGAAAGCCAGTTGTAGCCTTTGGCCATTCCCAAGCTCAAGTCCAGGTGCTCTGATGCCACCCCCAGAGGCAATGCTACGGTAAGCCTCGTACACCCGCACCAAGGTCCGACTTCACAGCCTAGTTGAAGAGCGTTTTACCCAGCTGCCTGAATTCAGGCTGCTACTGCTGTGAGACAAGCCAGCTGCGCTGTACACGAAGGAAACGGCACCCAGGAACTGCGAGAAACTCAGGCCGGGCTATAAGAGCTTACAGGGCCTGCAGCTCCCATGGGATGCCTGGCTGAACATTTGTGGGAGCGCTCCACTGAACTTGCGCCAGCTGCTTACCTCCACCTCGTGCAAGCAGGGATGTCGTAAAACCTCTCGCGCCACAATTCCTGAAAACCAAGAGGAGATGCTGACCCGAGACCTAGAAACTGATAGCCACAGGCAGACCACCCTACTCCTTTATGGGAGACAAGCTACGCAGAACTATTTCTGTCAACAACTGTTAGGTAATTACAGCATTTTCAGCAGCTTAGCATCTGGCAGACTCACAGCGCAGACCTCCACATCTTCATCCTTTCTGCTCACCAGCACTGCTCCTCCCCAACCCCAGCTCACGACTGCAGCCTCAACTCACTCCTTTGGGGCTATTTCTTTCAATAGTCACAGCTACCGCCAACTTTCAATTTTATAGTAGCAGTAATAGAAAACTAGCACTGGATTCATTGCTCTTGTTCAAAGTTTCTCCGATGCCCCCAGCTTTCAGACCAAGGTGAGGTTTTGATACATAGTTATGACAAACCTTTCAGAAGGAGGAAGATAATCATATGCCACCAGGGTTACTGCAGAATTCAATTTACTCTGCAGCATGCTTTATGCTGGTCTGTAGCTATTAAAGGGAGAGACGGTTTCCAGTGGAGGAGCGTGCAGCAATGCACAGCTAAATTGCTTTCTTGCCATTCCCCAGCGCCTTCGAGCCCCCCGCACTCCTGCACCAGGATCAGCAGCCTCGTGCAGTGCCCCGGGGCCGTCCTCCCCTCTGCCCACCTCTCAGGGCAACACGCTTAAAGTCAGAGACAGCTCGCGGGAACATATTATTTGATATTAGCTCATCTTTGCTGCACAAACTTCATCCCACATGTAAACACACTAAACCTTTCTCTCTTACCTGGTCAGGCAGAGCTGCCCACTCGCTTCCCCCTGCCTGCCATGAATCTGTTTCCAGATTGATCCAGGACCAGAGAGAATTTAGGAGAATAGGATCCTCAGGCAAAGAACTATGGAGACAACCACCCCCACCCCACCCCTTTTTTTTTTAAATAGGGACAACTCTCTCCCTTAAAATTAGTTGCACTGTTCCTCCCTAAAATGGTTTTCAGCCTGTGGCAACCAGTGCATCATTTTTTCAAGCTACCCTAGAAAGACAGCACACTCAGACATAAGTATCCACATGCATTGTGAGACAACCAGAAACAAAGATTCTTAAAGCATGAGATAAAGATGAGAACGTAAGAAAAGAGCTCTTAAGGTAAGTCACTCCTGCTGGAAAGTACCGCATCTTTGGCACGTGATTGCATTCCTACCTGGGAAGCTGCAAAGCTGCGATCTCCACGCTATGAACAGACTGCTTCCCATTGAAATAAAGCAGGCTGACCTTTCAGGAAGGGGGAGGAAAAAAAAAGTTTAAAAAGAAAAAAAATATAAAGATTAGCAGGATTACCATCTAAAGCAGAGATCCAGTTTAGAAAGAGGCTTGTTATCTGAACAGTTTCATTCATAGATAAATATATATCTCTCAGATACAGCTTTCCCACACAGCCGAGAACACATGGAACACCTGCATTCACTCTTGAATGGGTATTAACCGCAAAGTTATTTTTAGCTTAAACTGAAAGTTAGAGTTCATCATATCTGTAGTGTTATTACAGAATATTTTCTTGAACAATTAAAAGTCTTAAAATGCAATCCCCATTTATGAGGGGCCAGTTACAGTTTAAATACCATTTTAAAATTATTTTTTAATTTTGTTTAGAAACAGATGAAACACATACTAAGTACTGAAAAGTAACAGCAAGAGGACTAGGACTGAAGCTTGGCTGGTGATTGAGAAATTAAGCGTAGAGACTACCTTTCAGCAGTGTTATTGTTCCTCCCACCACCACCCCAGTTTTGTGTTCTAAATTTAAGGACAAAGTACCAAAATGTGTCTTGACAATTCCTCCAATGTTACAAGCTTTTTCAGTAATGGGCAAGTATAACATTCCTTTGTCTAGGATATGTAGTTCTCTGAGAAATTAAAACCTCTCTGAACTGGCACCAGCAAACTTCTTCAGCTAACATTTCCACTTGTTTTGTTAGCACAGGACTTATAACCATTCATTGAAAGGGGAAAAAAGCCAGCAGCACCAAATAATTTGCTTACCATTAGTTACCATAGGCATCTTTATTACATTAAAGCTTTAACATTTATCAGAATACTGGGTCAGGGAAGAGCAAAAGGGAGAATAACTTAAAAAAAAAAAGCAGCCTTGCTGCTAATGTTTAGAAAAATTAACCAACAGCAGAGTAGGAGCTTCCTGCAATGTAAGTGTTGTAGCATTTAAGTTCTCTACAGGAGGACATGATGAATCCCGGTAGTCTCACAAGTTTCAGCATTGTTGAACAGTCCTTCAAAGTGAACATCATGAGAAAAACAAGCAACCATTTTTTTACATTTATTTCCCTATTTCCCTTTTCTCCAGAACCATGACTTTCCAGAAAACATCTTACTATGAATTCTCAGACCTTGCAAAGGTCAAGGACAACTCTTCCTGTAAAAAGGCATACACCATTCCAGAATTCAATTTTGCACAGAAGATGAGTTGTCAAAGACTACACCAAAATCCCAAAGTTTAAATGATTATGTTTTAAGAAAAGGTAGGCTTTTCCTACTGATCACTTCTTGCTATTAAGCATAACAATCCAGACAATCTGATTCAAGAATTAGAATCATTAGAATGATTATCATTAGAATGTGTGTTGTGGAAAGATTCCCCATATACTTGTCATGTTTATTATCCCCTCCCTAGCCACCTGCATCTGGCTAAGGGAAATCCAAGTAGCCTAACATGACAATTTTCTCTTAGTATCCAAAAAGGAAGTTTTAATTGATAAGCCAGTAGTGGTAAATAAATAAAGCGACAGTTAACTACATTATTCATCCCCAACTCCCACACTACTAGTGGTCACAGTCTAAAAATCCTTAGCTGACCATGATTAAAAGCAAAATAGGAATATACATAAAACCAGCTGTCTTAGACAGCATTTTTATTAAAATGGATACACAGAGACATAGCAGCATTTACAATAAAGAGTTTTTAAAAAGGCATCAAGTTGTAAGCCAACCATTTGAAAAAGAGGCTTTGAAATGTTGTCTTCCACGGCACTTTTTGCCCATTTGTCACCAGGGGACAGTATGACTGCAGATTATCCAAAGGACAAACAGGCACAGTAACTAATCAAGCCCTTTTTCTGAACAGTTGGTCACATCAAGCATCACCCTCCGTAGCAGCATTTGGAGCACTCTTCGGTGTTCTTTTAAGTGGCTGGTGTACTTGATTCATTTCTTTAAAATATTTTAATGTTCAATAAAAATATTTCAAATAGAAAAATTCTTCTGTCATGAAAAAAGTAAGGTTTCCTTTTCAGATTCCATAAAAGCTTATGAACTTTACTGGCAGCATTTCCATAATGGAGCAGGAGTTAGAACCAGCAGAACAGGCACTTCAGCAAAATTGTCTGTCAACAGTTTCTATGGTCATATTGGCTTCACTCCAGAAGACTGTTTCTTACTACTTTGTGGTGGTGTAAGGACACCAGTGGGGAAAGGTGAAGTCCTATTTTGCTCAGCCAATATGGCTTGTTTTGCTTGCGCTTTGTCCTGAAAGCACAGGAAAAGGAGAAAAAAAATCTTTACTTTGGTATATCTATGCAATAGATCAATATAATTCAGTGTTTTATAACTTGATAGATTGCTAATCTGGAAATGCCTATCTGTATCTAACCCCCCTAACAGTAACTGATAAATCATGCCGTACACAATAGCTAGTGAATACAAACCCCAAGAGATCAGTATTAACTTTTGGAATCTGATGATCAGCATGATGGTACTTGTATCTTCAAGAAAGCAAAATTCAGAAGCAACTGAACAGGAAGAGCTTTAACTTCTACTACAATTCAATAACCTAAATAGGAAAAAACCCCCACCCCAATAGCTTAGATTGACTACAATTTGTTGGACAAGACTTTGATCCTCTGCAAGTTTCTCATGCTAAAAACTACTCTTGCTCAACTTCTTGTCAACCACCACTGTCACATAACAGTCCCACAAGATCTGTCTCAAGTGATCAGCCTTTATTTTCTCTTTTTCATCAGACAAGGTTGTATTACCTGTATTTCCTATAGAGAAAGGTCTAACATACAATATTTGAAGTATCCCAAAGGGTAGAAATATGCTTAAAATTTCTAGGGTAATTATTTGTCATTTGAGATGAGAGGCTTAAGTCAAAATCACCTTTTTAAACTAAATACTGAACAAGTCAGTCCCAAGACAAGTCTCTGTCCCAAGAACTTTGGAACTGGAGTACAACCTTATGCCTTTTATCATCTGAATACACTCAGTCTCAATCTGATAATGCTTCACTTAAGTTTACTGTATGTTCTAACCAAAGAAGAAACAAGATTTAGGAGATTTTACAGGCAGATTTTGTCTTCATTATGCACATACATACCAGCAAATCCAAGCTGTTTATGTGCGTCTGTATATTGTGCAAGTCTTCAGGAGCTATACCTCTAAAGTGTTTGAGTTTGGAGCTTCCTACTTCCCTTATAGCCATCGCAAACGGAACCATCCATTTTACACATTCTTCTATCTCACACCATTCATAACCTGGAAGACAAGACATATGCTTATCTGCCTGAATGAAGACTTAATGTTTGTAAACACATTAAACTTAGTTTATAAATGCCAATACCTGAAACTTTCTGCATCAGCTCAGATGAGGAGAAGTGATACAAAGCAGAAGCTGCAAGTACTCCATACGTATATTCCAAGCAGCCAATATCCAGCACACAGAGATCCAAGAGCTACAGGACAACAGATGTTTAATAAGTCTATCACAAGACCACTTATTTTCCCAGGTGAAACATTTGAAAGAAGAAATCAGTCTTACCTCTGCTATTTGTACAAATATTTGCTGTGGATATTGTGGCAGCAATACCTCATAAAGCTCATTTAAATATGCAACTTGCATGTAAATGTTTAGCCATGATACAACCGTCAGTGGATTTAAGTTCCAATTAAGAGCCTGAAAGAGTAGACATGCACAAGACTTCAGTATTAATAACGAGTTCCTAACTTAAACCATGCTACTTATTTACTCCAGATCAGAAGCTGTAATTCCAATTGGTCAAGGCATCTTTGAAACATGCAAATCTGATCCTTTCCTGTACTTCCTCCTGCTGATAGGGTGGGGGAACGATTCATTTTGTTAATACGCACAGACTGGTGGATGCTTTAAATCACTTCTTACCTAGAGAACACTGTTCTAATTAGAAAGAGAAATTGTGCCTCTTAGCAGCACATAAGATTAACTGAGGCTCTCTGCTTTTAGTCTGATTATGCTATACATTTTTAAAAACTAAAGTAGAACTAATTCCAGTTTGAAAGATTACCTTCATAATGATCAATTCCATACTGAGGATTTCATCTTCTGTACAAGCTCCATCTGTAACATAGGCAAACTGGTGCAACTTTGGTGGATAAATTTCCTGAAAGATAGGAGATCAAGTATTTAATTTGTGGAATAGGTTCTAACTAGTGTCATGTGCTTTAAAAAAAAAAAAAGATAAAAAAGAACAACCCACCACTACTTCAGCATTGCAAAATAGAGGGAAAAAAAGAAAAGAACCAACCCCCATCATAACTTATGGTGTTCTCCTCTGCCTTTAATATACACAGATTTCTTGTTCAACCTTCCTGCTCATAGCCTTCACCTTTCACTTTTGATGGATCAGTACAACATGCATTATGTTTGACTACAGCACCACTGAGACGCTATCATAATTGACATCAACATTTTTTTATACATCCTAAAGAAAAGGCCTTTTATCCCTTGCTTGAGAAGAACAGATTGAAGAATAATAGCCCTCTTAAAAGACAAAGAGTAAGAACTTAAAAAGCACTATGTATTTTAATAGTTCAATTTGTTCCAGTAAATAAAAAATAGCTCAGACTATCATCCAGTAGGTACTCCACTGACAACAGAATTGCAACAAGTGGTCTCTGTATACAGCAGCCAGCCAAAAACTCATTTAGCAACTGCAATTAAAAACTTCAGATTTATTCTAACACTGAAAAGACTATCCTTTTAAGATTAGAGAGATACTGTGATGTTAGCTAGTCTTAATTTTAGCCACTTCTTAAAAAAAAAAAGAGGAATTTTCAAAAGAAAAAGGATCTTTTTTTCTGTCTCCCAGCTGAAAAGTCATAGCAACAAACTCCATAAAGACTGCCAAAATGCATCTAGTGTACAATAAGTGTGCTGCCTGTCCATTCACATTTTTATGTTTAAGTAAAGCTGGAGATACTTACCTCAAGCTTTGCTGCTATGAATAAAGAAGAGATACCAATAAGCTGCAATAGTGTTTTTACAACATTCTGTTGTGTTGCCATAAACCGATCAAAGAAATCTTGTGCTAAATAAAAAGTTTCTCTATGAAGCTTGTAGACTTCACAAACCTGGAGAGACATCAGAGATTACAAAGGTCAAGAACAGTGTTAGAGTCAAAAACAGATGCTACAGATGTATTAAAAAAACAAGAGGTAGACATAAAATTCATATTGGCTTTCTGCTTCACTGCTGTTGTGAAGTAACATGTGAACTAAGAGCATGAGTTAAACAGTTTCCTTTGACACAAGATGACTGCCACTGCAGTAACTCCCAAAAAACAGAAGAGATCAGAGGGAAAACCCTGTTAGGAAATGCAAGCACATGTTCTAACAACGTCAGAACATCAGTTCCTCATTTTTGCAAAGATGCATCATTCCAGCACCTCAAAAGAGAAAAGTCTCACAAATACTTTAGAATTACGAACAGAGACTATGCCACCAAGTCATCCAAACAGCAAAAAAGACTCATACAGACAGAAGAGTTGTAGCACATTCTACATCCCAATAATTAAGAGACATTGCGAGATGCATCTGGTCTGAGCCACCACACCTTCCTTTTTACAGTGACTTTCATAATCATTTGTGCAGCTTTTATCTGCATTGTGACCTTAAAAAGCCTACATCGTGGAGCTTTAGGGAAAAATTTATTATCCACTATCAATCTAAATGAATATCAAAATATATTTTCAGTTTGTACACCATCAACTTGATCTATTATATATTTTTTTTAAGTTTGGTGCCATTAATTGACAAACATTAAGATGAAGACAAGTGTCTAGTGCTAAATGGGTTATGCAAAAATCATGAAATGTACTCATGACAGTTATTAGTACACTTCAACAAAAGCACACTTGAAATACTCACAAGTACAGAAAAGCTTACCTCCATTAACCAGTCTAGAAGGATTGTTCTCATTTTAGGTTGCAGAAGAGGGTGCCTTTGCATATAAAGTTTATCCCTCACATACGTCTCTTCTTTGTTTATCATGTTTTTCCATACGTCATCTCTGTTTGCCCAGCTAAGACAGATCAATATGCTTAGTCTCGAACCATAAGGCAAAAGGAAGGCAGACAAGCAGCAGCAAATTGGCACACTTACCCTAGAACTGGTAATGGTGAAGCTCTAGTTGGAACAACACTTAGATGTATAAAGTGAGAGTAATCAACACCAACTGGATCATCATCTTTATCTGGAGTAGGAATCAGCATATGGGCATTTTTGTGAACATTATTCCAGGATGGCTGTTAAATGAAATACAAGATTTTACACCATGCCTTTTTAAATAATCATTTTAGCTGTAAATAGAAGACAAGACATTGGCAAGAAACTATGACAGAAACTATGATTACCTCTAACTGCACAGAATCACAGAATCGTTGAGATGGGAAGGGACCTCTGTAGGTCATTTTGTCCAACCCTCCTGCTCAAGCAGGGCGACCTAGAGCCAGTGGCCCAGGAACATGTCCAGATGGCTGTTGAGTATCTCTAAGGATGGAGGCTCCACAACCTCTCTGGGCAACGTATGCCAGCGCTTGGTCACCCTCACACTAAAAAGAGTATTTCCTGATGTTCAGAGGGAGCCTCCTGTGCTTCCGTTTGTGTCCATCTCCTCTTGTCCCATCACTGGGCATCACCGAAAAGAGCCTGGCTCAGTCTTCTTTACATCCTCTCTTCAGGTATTTATATACCTTGATACAATCTCCCTAAGCTTTCTTTTTTCCAGGCTAAACAGTCCCAGCTCCCTCAGCCTTTCCTTATAGGAGAGATGCTCTGGTCCTTTAATCATCTTAGTGGACCTTTGCTGGACTCTTTCCAGTATGTTCAAGTCTCTCTTGTACTGGGGACCCCAGAACTGGACACAGTACTCGAGGTGTGGCCTCACCAGTGCTGAGTAGAGAGGCGTTGCTTATTTTCACAGTAGAGAAAGTTTGCCACTAAAGATGAAGAACATTTACCCTGTTCTCCTTTTGAAGGACCATAACTGTTTCATGGAAGAATATCCAAGTCAGTCTCCTATTGTCACATTACATTTTGTTTTTACCAAAAATATTTTGCGTGAAAGCAAGATGCTTGCCTTCAGGTAAAGAATAAGCAGACAGAAATGTAAAACCCAGTTTGTGATTATAATTATACAAATACAAGGTCAGGATTTCTGGTAAGGAATATGTAGATGCAACACCTGAAGTCATGGTTCCATGCAAAGCAACCTTGACAGTGAACATAGCAAAATAGTAGTTACTCATTCATCTTGCAGTGCTAAGATAAAAACCCAAAGCATTTACTATCCAATTGTTTTCAGAACAAAGCAAGTACATGTTAAGCAATTGCCACTAAAGTATCAAGTTGACCATTGCATATACAGAATTTTGCCAAGGTCTGCAAACATCAGACATCTGACATTTCACCTGTCATATCCTTCTACTTTTATTTGGACCAGAACTTAAGTTTAGGTTTACTTTTCTCCTGGCTAACTCTGTTAAACAAGATCTTGGTGTACGCTTCAGAGTTTCCCAGGAAAATACTACTTGTTTTATTTTGCAGTAGAACACAAAGCCAGCCCCATGTCATCATGCCTAAGCAAATTAAAATTTGGCATTTCTGCCTAACAGCGAAGTCTGCCATCTTGCTGCAAACTGATCTCTTCTCTGCAGCTCTAAAAGGACAGAACTCCCTAACAAGATTCCTACTGGGCTTAAAAAAAAAATTTAAAAAAAATCAGAAGAATCATTAGGTGCTAACAAGTGAAATGCTCTACATGAAATTTTGCCTCTCGTAAAAAAGCTTCCACACCTGATTTTTACACTGTCCTTACTACAAATGACATCACTTCCCAGCAAAATGGCTACCTCCTAGCACCAGCTTCAGAAACAGAAACCACCGAGATGAAACAAAAAGCACATTTCACAGTTCAGTCACAGCTAAGACTGCTTTGTACTTTGAGTTACTGACGCACAGATGGGTAGTTTTTCTTCTTGGAGTTCTACATGCAAATCTAGCACAGCTACATACCCAGCTATGCCACAATTTAATTTGGGTGGGGGAAGGCAAAAAGAGGGAGTAGTATCTTTATCTTAAAAAAAATTACAGATTCCTTATGAACTGAAAGTTTGAATAAAAGTGTCACATCAGTGCTGCTTTAAGTTAATTTTTGTCCTCCCTCAAAACTAGACTTTAGTCACACTTTGTCCTCCAAACTGCAAGGCAAGCCCAGCTGCCAACAGCCTTTGGAGAAGTGCTGCCTTATCAGTTAATCAGCAAACCAACAGAAAAGCAGTAGATTATATAATATCTATTTAAAGGTGCCTACTACACCAGTAGCTTCTGAAGGACAAGGGATCTGCTCCACAGAGTTCTCAACCAAAGTAGACACCTCGCATACTACCTGGCAGCAGCAACGACAATTGATTTAGGAGATTTCACCACCCCCAACCTTCTATAAGGAAATAAATCAAGGGTCAAGAGCCTCTTCGATGTTTTAAGAAGTGAAATAAAAGTTTTTGACTAGATAATGTCACTCACCAAGACGACTGGGGAAAAGATGCAAGCAACAGAAAAAGCATATAGCTTAGCTAGAGGCAAGAAGGAAACAAATGCGTAGGGCCCTCAAAAAGCAAGAAGCTACCAGGAAGGGAGACAGGAGTCTGAATTAGCATAAGTGAGGGAACACCATAGCTCTGGCATGGATTTTTGTTGAGGGAATGAGCATATTAATCAGACTCTTGAGTCTTTAAAGCATATTTAGCAAGATGTTCAACCAAAACTAAGAAACAGTACCAAGAAACTGCATCACATCACACTGTAACTGTAAGGAAATCAGAGCCACCACTGAAAAAAGAAACAGTTTAAGGTGGGGAGGGTGTGAGGAAACCATGAAGAGCTTCCTTTGGGCTTGCACAGAGCCAACCCAAAAGCAGGGAGCTGCCAAAAAGCGACAGATGTTAGAGAGAATCTGTGCAGCCTAATGGAGGAAATCCTACAGTCCTGAGCGTACTTCTGAGGCAAATAGGAGCTGAAGTAGGATGCAAGCCAAAAATCAGTGGGGAAAACTGCCTCTTGAAATTTATATGGAGCCCAGCAAGAAATATGGGTGACAGCCACAGTAATATTCCACATACAGAAATATGATCAATTGATCAGAGATACAGATCTGTCTCAGACCTGAGAACTAGATACAGATTGGAGAAACTGAACTGAGGACATGAGAAGGCTCATTTGGAGAAGGAGGGCAAGAAGGCCCACCAAGAAGGGCAGAAGGTAGGTGACCAAAGAAGTCTATCAGAGCAGTCAAGCCCATACAGCTCCAAAGAAAACCCAGGAGTTCAGAGGTTAGGGTTTTTTTAAAGCTCAAATGTTCCCACACCTCAGTTTTCTGCAGCACGTCATCATTCACTGATATATCAAACATTCATTTAAACAGATCTTTTGGACATGCTTCAGGCATATAGGCCAGACACAAAATGGAACAGGTAGCGACCATTGCGGGGGTTATTGGTTACAGGCAGAGCCTTCAGTGAAGCAGCCACGTCCAAGAATAGAAGCTGCCGAGACACTCATGCATCTCGATGTGAGCTGGGAGCCACCAGAACAAGCTTTCACAGATCTAGGGTGAGGAGGGCAGCAGGAAAGTAGAGGAAGAGGGTGACCCAGAGCTGCATTCAAACAGCAAGGTCAGAGGACTTCCAGCATGGAAATCAAAGGCAGAGGAACAGGAGGGAGATAGGCCTGTTTGTCTCACCCTAAAAAGCAGTACCTTCTAACAGAGAGACATTGATACCAACTGCTAGACTGCAGCCTTAATTTGCCCAAAAATAGTAAGATTCTAGCCATCTTTCACTCACAGGATACATTAGTTTGAAGTATAGGGTTTTTCTTTGCCATCAGAAAGGTATTCCAGAATTAATAAATAGGAGAGAGAAGAGCAACTCACATTATTAAGTTGCTCCACTTCTTTCTGAATAGCATAGGAGCGTCTATGACTTAATTTTCTAAAGAGTCTGAATACTGTCCTGCTCCAGATTTGGAGCAAGTCAAGCTCTCAACCTGGATATAGTTTACATTCTTTATCTATTTGTCTGAAGACTTAAGTTGGTTTTTGGGGGTTCTGTTTTGGTTTTTAAATTGGATCTTCCAAAGATAACCTAGACTCGTTAAAGAAACTTTCTGGAGGATATTTTCAAACCAGTTAGGTGGAACATTTTTACAACAGTAAGACTAGATTCTGGAAAAATGTCTAGTGAGAAATTGATCAAAACTATTTCCTGAGAGTTTACTCCATCTTCTTTTCACCTGAAAACATTAGGTAGTTTCATCTAAAGAAACTAATTTCTAAATTCTCCACTCTAGATGAAGGTGACCGTGTAATTTGTATCACAATTGCACGGATGACTCTAATCTAGTTAGATGAATTTTGTTTTACACGGAGCCTTGGAAGTGTATCTGTCCACAGAAAGCAGCCAGAATTAATATGAGAATTGCTAGCAGAGTTACAGCAGTGCCAGTTCTTAAAATCAAGCACAGAATTTATGCAATATTCTGCTGTCACAAACCTGATGATATAGCCACCCTTTCATCACATAATGGGTAACGGCATCCTAATTAAGAACTCGGGCCTTATGTTCAACAGAAGCAAACTAATGAATTGACTATGAAGATGCCATAAAGTGGGATGTGACTATGATATTTTGCCTTGTGCATAAACTAGTGTCAGTAAACAATTTATTTAATGTAGAAGTCATGTGGTATAGGCTGCAGTGGATTTATAGCTACTTGCATTTTAGAATTGTTGTGCCTCAACAGAATAACTATCTCACTGGCTATCATACAAGCCTGCTATACTGCTGCTGGAACCGTAAACATATTCTCATTAGTGGCCCATGGCAATTTATATCAGAGAATAGCTTGTGTCACACCATAGACTGAAGAGCTGCTGCTGTGCAGCCAAATGTTAGCTTTTTTTAAACAGATCTGTAACAATCTGGCTACTTTGTCACAACAAATAACCTTCTATATGTAGGGACAGATACACAGGTACCCATTTTATTTACGGTTTACAGAATCAAAGGGCCAAATCCCACCAGTATCCTAAACTTAACTTGAAAAACTCCCAAGTAAATATTTTGGATGCCTACTGCCTAAGTTACCTAAATTTTAATTTACCGATCATTCCTGAAGTAACATTGAATGGCTACCAGGCCAGGAACACAAACAAGAACAAAAAATTGGAAGTCTTTATCTACTTTCAAAGTTGCAGGTCAATGTACACAAAATATATTTTAAATTTATTTCCGCTGTCTTTCCGGAAGAAGGTAAAATTGGGTCCCTGCTGAGGGTTTTTTAAGAATACCCTACTATTATGCAATAAACATGCACAAGAAGCCCTTGCTCAGCTCAAACAGAATGAATCTTTTGGTGAAGGAGAGAGCTGTGGTGAAGGACAGGCAGCTCTTCCTTGTCAGAAGTGAGAAATTAGTTTAATATACTGCACAAAAGAAAGACAGAAGGGAAGGAGAGATCCCCTCATTAAATGCTCACCATTTGAGCCCTGCTTAATATGTTGACTGATAACTAGTATACGCAGTTGCAACAAGCAGAGGCCATTCCAAACAATGATGCCCATCTGTTATGGTAGCACTTTAGTCTTAGAACTTCCAGCTGCCACTTCTGGTTAGATGTGCCACATTATGCATAGCCTTGTGTACCAAATGAGTATGGTCTGTACTCCCCGATCATGACTTTTGCAGCTTAAGTATCACCCTGCATGTGCATTAACAGGCTGAAGTCCTAGTGATAGTGACTGAGCAAGCTACGTGTGTGCGTGCAGGAAAAAAAAAGGAGGGGAATAAACCTATTTCAGGAAACAGGTTACTCCTTGTTTTATGTAGAGCAGGCATCTCAATGTACAAAAGCATCATGCTTTCAATACTATATACCAACATAGCATCCAATATGGATACCAATAGCATCTCAGGTTCAAAGATTATAGGAAGGGCGCTAAGGGATCTGGAGGACACTAATAAAGTTCGTTTTGACTTCGTAACTCGGATCATTCTAATTGCCTTACTGAGAAAACTGGCAATGGTCACTACTAACCTCCACTGCAGGCCTGATTTCCACAGCTAAGTGACTTTACAGAAATTATCCCCTTGTTCTGCAGAGAAATGAAGCCTAATTTACCACTGCATTAGTATCTAGTATAAACGTCAAAGTTCTAATCAAGAACCTCGTACTCTCTGTCAGTCTGATAATGACACTTGTCAATAGGAATGGAGCTGACAGTGGAAGGAAAGGGGGCATCTTTCCTCTCTGCCAGGTGATATGTAAGTAGAGACACGACTGCAAACAGAATGCGTATGCTTAAGTGTCTCGTACTTTGGCCTGCAAGGTAGAGCACATAAGCACATGGCTGTACTCTTGCAACTCTCTAGAGAGGTCAATGCAGAGTCCCTCCACGTAGGCCTAAATGCATATTGAGGCTTTTGTAAGGTGCACCCTTTGCAATCCCAGGACAGTTGGGTAGACTGAAGTATTAACATAATGTTTTAGACCAACACAGGCCTCATCTCTGCCAAAGACTCCAAAGCAACCTGTATGACTTGAAGTGTTTTGCACTCTTCATCAGCCAGGGCTGATAGTCCCCCTTGCCCATTGCTATACAGCATGTGGTAGCTGTACATCTGCCGTACCGTGTTTGTAATAATAATGGGGTACTGCAAAATAATAGTAGGGTTAAGTAAGATTACAGGAGTGTGATCTAAAGCCAAATCGGTTACCTGGTTTTCATATTGTTTTTTCCTAGTCATCTCCATTTTCACAATTTCTTCATCAGGATCCTGCAAGAACTACAGAAAGCAATACATAATTCCAGGAGTACAAGCCACGGGACAAGCGACCGCTGGCCACTGTGTCGTGCACCCGGGCCCTCAGGACCACAGCCCCGCAGCAGCCCGCTGCCCGCCCAACACCCCGACCACCACATGGCCCCCAGTCACCCAACAAAAGGGGGCGAGGGCCCGGAGGCCAAGCCCAGCGGCGGGGCAGGCGCTGGCCTGCGGGCACCAGGCTGGGCCGCCGCGCCGGCCCGGGCCCGCACTCACCGTGGCCACATCGGCTTTCCTCTTGCGGGCTCGCATGGCGCACTCCGCGCCCCCGTCCCCCTTGGCGGGAGCCTTCTCCTCCGCGCAGTCGCTGCCAAGAGAGGTTAAGCTGAGGGAGCCCCGGCCGCGGGGAGCCTCCTCAGGGGGTGCCTGACGGAGACCTCGGCCTACGGGGCCCCGCGCACGGCGGGGCCGGCGGACTCACCTCTCCCGGCGCATGGTGCCCGCCTGGGGCCGGGTCGGGGCGAGCGGAGCGCCGTGCGGGGAGCGGCCGAGCAGGCCCGGGCCCCAGCCGCCACAAAGGGCCGCAGAGGCGCGGGCGCACGGCGCGGAAAGGGCGGCCGCAGCCCCGGGCCGGCCCCGCCGGCTCCCCCCGCCCCGCGGCCGGGCACCCCGGGAGGCGGCAGGGGCGCCCGCCGCCCCCTGCCCGCGCACTGGCGCGCTCACCGCCGCGCCGGCCGCCCCGGACCTTCCCGGGCGAGAGGGGTGGCCGGGTGCCCGCCGGCGGCGTTGGCGGGGCGCAGGGGGCAGGGCGGGAGCGCGGCGCGGGCGGGCTCCGCTGGGCGCCTCCTGCCTCACGGCGCGGCCGCTCCCGTCCCTGCGCACAGCGCGGCCCGCGCCGAGCGGGACATTTAAACGCGCGGCGCGGGGCCGCCTCCCCGCCCGCCCGCACACGTGGCCCCGCGCGCAGCGCCGGGGGCCGGCGGCGCCCGTCGGGGCGGGGTCTGCGGGGGGCGCGGCGGGGCGCCGCCGGCCGCCGGCCGGCCCTGGGGGAGCGGCGCAGGGCGCCGCGGGGCGCGGGATCCCGCGCCGGGGCCGGCGGGGCGGGGCCGGGCCGGGCCGGGGGCGGGGCCGGCGGCGCCGACGCGGCAGCGGCAGGGGCAGGGGCAGCGGCAGCGGCAGCAGCGCGCGCGGCCGCCGCAGGTGGACGCCGCCGGGCCGGGCCGGAGGCGGCGGCGGGGTGAGCTGAGGTGAGGGGAGCGGGGCGGAGCGGAGGGGAACTGAGGGGAGCGGAGCGGAGCCGAGCCGAGGAGAGGGAGCTGAGGGGAGGGGAAGGGCCGGGCCGGGCCGCGCCGCCCCGCCCGCGAGAACCGGAACGGGGCCGGCCTGTCCGCGGCGGGAGGCGGGCGGCCGCCATGGCCGGCCGGGGCCTGCTCGCCCCACTGACCGGGCCTGATCCCCTCCTCTCCCGCAGGGCATGCGGCTGCCCGCGCTCTTCGGGCGGCTGAAGGCGGCGGTCATCGGGGTGGTGCACGTGGGAGCACTGCCAGGTAAGCGGTGGCCGGGCGGCCCGCGAGCTCTGCGCCCGCCGAGCACGGCGGCATCGCCCGTTAGCCCGGCTGCATCGCCCGTTAGCCCGGCTGCGGGCCCCAGAGCACAGCCCGCGCCCCTGGAAGCCTGTCCCTTCAACCACCGCTGCGGGCCCCCATGAAGTGCCACAGGTTTGGGCATCTCGCCTTTCTAGAGCTAAAAGAGGCAGGAGACGCTTCCACATAGGGAGCTAGACGGAGAAAACAAGGGTTTGGTTTCAGTGAGCTCTCCACTGCTGTGTTTTCAGAGGCAATGGTTATGAAATTATGCAAAGGAGCGTTGGGACAGGATAGATGTTGGATAGAGCTCTCGCAGCTCCTGAGAGGCAATAGGAAGCTCAGAAAACAGGCAGGGTTTGTTCCACCTTGACCTCCTCATCCACCTTTCATGGGGCTCCGGGTAAGCAGAGCTGATTACAGCTGCTGACCTTCCCCTTGACAGGCTGGTGCCGGAGCTCACTGTGCTCCACGTTTTTTCCCAGAAGCAGCCTCCAGGCACTATGGGCAGCTTTCCCCACACTGTGAAATCAGACCATCTAACAAAGTTGTCAGAGGGCTCTTCACAGTCCCCTTTTCAGACTCTCAGTGCCTGGCTTAAGGAGCCCAAGTATCAGAAAAGACTTTGGAGTTGATCCTAAGGGAAATTCATTGAACTCCAACAAAATCCATGTGTGTTCATTTCTGCCATGGAGCACTTATACGGAAGATCACATACAATCCACCTTGCAGATTAGAGTTTTAGATAGCTTTAACTAATTTAAAATTGACTGTTATTCTGCAGACCTAGAGGTCGGTCTTGCCAGAGGTTGTATTGTGTGGAGCATCACTAATGCAGGATAAGCTATAATAAGTACAGGAATAACAAGCTAAGAACAGACCTGATGCAATAAGAGATTATAGCAGATATTCCTCAAGTTTGTGAATTAGATTTAGGAGCTGAATGGTTACAGCAGATCTGTCAAGTTCAGCTAAGGAAAGAAATGCCACTAAGGCATGTCACAAGGAGATACAGCAGCCTTTTAGCAAGTTTACCCCGTTTTTCCCTATTTCAGTATGCCAATCACTATAGTTATCCTACCTGAAAGCTGTTACTGTATGTGGTTTTGGTTTGTGTGTGCCCTGGGGTAAGCAGCATTATTCTTGCAGGAACACCAGGAAGTTCTCTTCCATTGACCCAGATCATTGATCAAGCTTGTCAAGAGGCAGAAGTTTACAAGGATGCTGGAGTTGTAAGTTTTGGTTTCCTTCTTCCCATGACAGCATTTACACAAAGCTGCTTCTGCATAGCCAATATTTTAAATTGAGTCTATAATTAATCAAAAGCATCTTAAACCACATGGTTTAGGAAGATGTTTAAATCCACATCTTTTATTTTGACATAGTAAGTAGGCCTTCTAGATTACAAAACCTAAAATAAGCATCACATGCATCCAAAACAACTGAAAAAACTTAGATTCAAATTGTGCAATTCCAGTTGCTTAAGTTAGATTACCATCAATTTCTAAGAATCAAGTCAATTTATGGGGAAAAAAAGGGAAAGCTGACTGCAACACGGATAGTTGCTGGCATTCTAGGTATCTGGCCGTAGAATGCTTCATCATCCAGTCTGACAAGCCACTATATTTTTAGCTCTGTACAACACTCTAGTTTCACGAAGTCATGGAGGAATGCCATGTGCACAGCTGAGGCGCTACATAAATACTTCAGTCACTTGTAGGCTGCAGGATCGCCCCACATTTGTGTTTGTACCACAATAGCACATATTATTCAGGGAATAAAAAAAAAAACCTTAGGCCCTTTTCTGCCCTCTTTAACCCTTCTATCCTAGTCCCCTGGCAGCAAGCATGCCTGCTTTGTGCATCTAGAAGAGAAGGCCCAAAAGGCCAGTCTCAGCCAGGGGCAAGAAGAGGCAGGTACTACTGACTGAATTGCTGTTGGACATAAAGTGGTTTAGTAATCTTCATAGGTCAGTAGATTTTGACAGAGTGTATGTCCTTTTGAAAGGTCAGATATGTTTTAAACATTTCATTGCACCTTGTCTTCAGGTGTTGATGTGCTTTTTCTTTGACCTGCCTACAGTATTATGTACGTTTTCTGGCATGGTAAGGTGGTGTCCTAATGTCTGAGGTCTGAAAATGCCTTAAATGAACAAGTAGTCACTGCTCTGAGCTACTGTTTTCTGCAAAACTTTAATAACAAGCCAATTGAAACCTTTTTAATGGTATAAGTTAGAATGATACTTTACAGACTGAACAAAATTGAATATAAGAGCTTAGTCTAAATTATAGAAGAAGCCAAAATGCAAGACAAGTCACATGAAGTAGGTTACGGGCAGAGCACTAGTAAGGCTAAATTAGGAAAGAATCCTGAGAACAGAATTGTTGAAAGGATAAACCGCAGTGCAGAAGAATGACGTTTACACAGGCGGGCTTCAGTGCCTATGAACCAGATGAGCATGTGCAAGATGTCCACCCAGTTAGAATAATCTCTAACCGCAAGTTGTACAGAATGAGCACATTTTCTTCCTTTTCATGCCTGTTGAAAGAACAGGTGTGCAACAGCTCTGTATTCTGTTCTGTGACTTTATATTTTGTCTTTACAGTTACAGTATCAACGTGAGGTATAATGTGATTTGATCTACATCAGAAGAGTGGCAAGTACTAGTCTCTGTCTTCCTGTGTTAGAGGAAGTGTTTACACAAGTGATCTGTAACTCTTAAAGCCATTGCCCCATATTCCAGTGCTTGTTTACCCATTTCCCTTACGTACTAATTACACATTGAAACCTTTAGCAGCAGGGAGAAAACACCAAGTATACCTAAAGGTGAGGGAGGGTACAGAAGCAGTTACTTTTACTGCTGACATGCACAAAGCTGGAACAGTTTTAAGACAAGCTTTAAAATCAGTACTAACACAAAATTTTAATTTGGGTATTATACTTTATTGTCTTTTCAACAGTTGTAATAAATTCTGCTGTTCCAGGTCTAACTGGTTTACCTTTTCTCCTACTGCATTGCAGTCTCTGAACTTGAATATATATTTAAACCTGCCTCTCAGGTAGACAGATGCAGTGAATTAAGTAATTTCTCTACACATTTGGACAAATTCAGGGCTTAAAGTTATGCTTAGTCTATTTCCTGTAGAAGTCACAAGAACATCAGTATAGATTCCACCCCAGTCTTCATTCTAAAGGTCTGTACACAATAGTGTTACAGCAATATGACAAACAAATCCTTTACTAATGCCATAAAGGCCAGAGATCATCAGTAGAGCTTCCATAAATATCAGTCTGGTTGCCTAACACTTTTTGCAATTCACTTGTTGAGTTTTTCCTGCATTTCCTGCATTAAGAGAAATGCAAGTTTTCATGATAGATACTTCAGGAGGTTCCTGGCTTTTGCACAGAGATCACCACTCTTCCAAACTAGCTATCCTGCTTCTGTAATGGGAATATATTTGGGTTTCCCCCGCAGTACTCCAAGTGAACTGTTAAGCTGTCTGTTTTTCTTGTGGAAGAAGAGCTAGAGACTGAAAAGGTTTTTTCCACTGGTGTTTCTACTGACAGTATTTCCAAATGCTGGCTACAGTAGCCTTTAAGAAGATATGTAACCATCTTGCTGCTACTAGATGTTTACATATTGTCTCAAGTTGCTTGAATTGGTGTTAACATTTAAAAATAAAGTATATGGTCTTGCTCACTCAATATGCATTGCACTTGGAAGTAAATCCTAGTATATTCAGAAAAAGATGACTTGTCTGGCACGTTAGCAGCTTAACATAATAAATATGAAAGATTTGTGATGTTAGAGCACAGTAATGAAAACAAGTGAGTGCTCAGTTAGGAAGCCATCTGTGCTCAAAATGTATATGCTTTGTACTTGTGTGTTGCTAAACAATGAAATTCCCTAGACAAGATTTTATAAGCAGCAAGCTATGAGGCATTATGTAATTTGTATCTGCTTTTGTTTAAGAAAAATGCAAAATATATATTCAAGTAACTTTTATTCATTCCATTCACCGTGAGTGATGCTTACTTTGTAGCCAGAAAATAGAGCACAAGTTCCTACTAATTTAATTGTTATAGATCACGTTACTACTAGTTGCTGTTATGTAGCTGTAGGTACTTGAGTAGCCGACATTAAAGACAGTTAGAGATACATAAGTAAAGCTATTTCTTTAAAAAAAAGCCCCAAATTATAAAGATACATTTAGTTGCAAATATTATGGTGCTTACCACACAAAATTTTAGGTTTGCTTCTTTTACCAGTGCTATCTCTGGAGATGCATTCATTGCTATTCAGATCCTCCTGACCCTTCTTTTGTCTCTGTACCTGGAAGGGTAGTTGCTAGTACATGTTTTACGTTGATGTTTTTAAAAAATGAAAAGTTTCAAGCTTATTACCCTTATGACTACAATGACAGTTGGAATTCAAATTACTTAGAGTTTAATAACAGCTGAGACAGAATAAACTAGTATTTCTGCATAGAAACATGTAGGCAGTTTTCACTTGGATTACAGAGGTTAACATTTCAAATCTTAGCTATATTACAGTAAAATAAAATAGCAGACAAACCTCCCAACAACTACCTCATATGGTATATACAGGAGAACATAAGGTATCTACTTACCTATATTAAGGCAGTAATCTCTTGCTCTGGAGGTAGAGTTTTTAAAGGAATTGCTAGGAAGCTGTGCCTAGACACAGCAAATAAATGCTCTACAAAGGCACCTGATTTCCTTTGTAAGCGGCACATGACTGTAGTAGTAGGAAAGCCTGTAATTGTCTTAGTGTGTACCTGAGCCTATATAATAATGGGGATGGTGCAAAAACCCTCTTTCTTCCTGTAGGAAAGAGTAGCTGTTTTAAGCTTGCAAAGGTTTGCATTAGCATGTATGTGTTTGTAGGTAAAGCCTTTCTGTTAGGGGAAACAGTGGGGTTAAAGTTGCTCTAGGTAAAAGTTAAGATTAGGTAGATGCTGAGTTAAAGCTTGTATGATTGTTATACCTGTTGTGGTTTATAGTGTTGTGACTGTTTTTGAGGCTTTTCTGCTGTGATATGTGTGCATGCGGCTGAAGTGTTTTAAGAGGTTACTTCTATAAGTGGAATAAAGCTAAGGAAATTATTTTTCTATATAATGGGAGAGCTATTTAAATGACCTATTTTCCAGTAGCTAACTGTGATACAAGAGGCACTTTGTGCATATGTAGCACTTCAGAAGTCATTCAAAGTAAAAAGGAAATATATTGTTTGAGAACTACTTATAATAAGGCTACAATATCTAAGTGACACTTAAATCATCTTAATATTAAATGGAAAAGGAACACAAAAGGTATTTGCTAGAGTTTTATCTCATACTATCCAAATAAATTCTGCTTTGGAGGGTGTAATACAGTAGCTGTTCCCGCAGACTTCTAAACTATAAGCTTAAGTTCCAAGAACTTTAATTTAGCATAACTGTTTTCTTTCCACCATTTTAATTAGCTGTCTGATAGTACTGAAGTCTGTTTTATATACATATCAATTCAGTAAACACAGAAATCTGTGGTGTTATATTTTTATATAAAATATGAAAGAAAGCTTTGAGTTAATGCATCTGTAATTCAATTCTCTGTATTGCAGAACATATGTTGTTCTTTTTTAATTAAACAAAACATAATATGCAAAAGAACAGAGTCTATCGGATGGTACCAAAAGAATAACACATTATTAAAGTAATACCAAAAATATTCACTGTAACTGTGGACCTTGAGGCCATAGGAAGAGACAACTGCTGAAAAGTGAATATAGTAAGTTTAAGGCAGAAGAGAGAAATGTTGGAATCCTCCCATATGCCTGCATTTTGAACTAGAATTCAATCAGATACTTTTTATGCACAGTAGTATGGCTAGGGTTTTTAATTAATTTTTAAATTAATTAATTCATTAATGTATCTAATGGAATAATTTACTTTATGCAAATCTTGAGCTGTCAAAGTAGTAGCAACTCAGGGAAAGCTCAGTTTCACTGAGGAATTCCTGTGGAATTCTCCCAGCCTGTTCTCCTGCTTTTTCGGCTACTAGCGTGGCTCTTCAGGAGCTGAGCATCTGAAGCCCCCTTCCCATATGCCTTTCTTCCTGCATGTCCTATTGATTCTTCACTGCCTGAAAGCCTGGGGCTTCTGGTTTGCAGGTCTTAGCTCGTTGCCCTTATGATAAGCTTAGAGTTTCCCAGATATCCAGGTTTTGGTGAAGTCTGCCAAGTAGAGCATTCTTGAGCCAAGGACCAAGGGCTTCCACGTTTTGTGGCCTCAAGGAATTACCTGGTTTTGAGGGTTCATTGCGTTTTTTGAGTTTGTTTTGTTTTGTTAAAATATTATAGTTCTACATTAATCCTTTTGCCACATACTACTACTGACCAACTTTGCATTCTTGCTTAGACTGACCTAATATATTTTTGTGTACAGAGGGCAGAAGGCTAAGGGATTTTTCTTTCTGTTGGTACCACAAAGGATTCAGTAGTTGTGCCTGAGGTACAAGACCATTTGGTCAGTTCAGGTTTGGAACAGTCCTGACCTCATTCCAGAGAAACTGACTGAACGTTTGTGATTTTTTTTTTTTTTTTTTTTTTTAATTTCTGAAAATGCTGTGGGTTTTCTAAGGACTGGTTGTTATCTTAGTCATATGGCTACCTCCCACCACAGGTAGAGAAGTGTGGATGTTAAATTATACATTGAATTGGACATAGAAACAAAATCAGGGACAGATGTTTTGGTTAGTTGTCATATCTGGTTTTCCTTTGTCTAGCTGAGGTTTTCTTGGACTGGAATTCTGTAATTAAATATGCTGATGAATGGAACCAAATAGTGCGTAGGTCTAATGTTGAGTGCTCATAATATTAGATCACTTTTTCCATTAATAGGTTGTGTCCTTTTGTTTTTAAGGCAGCATGTATTTTGTGTATTTAAATACTCAGCTGTAAGTCGTTTGGTAAAGGCAGCTGTACCCTGGTGCGCTGAACCTATGTGGGTCGTGTTCTTGGACTGACCATATTGTTCCACCGGATTATTTTCATTCTCAGTTTTCCCCATCCTCCATGTTAGGTGTTCATTTATGATGTCTGTGGCTTAGCCTGTAATTTAGCCATTAAGTGCTGACTGCGTTTTATATACTGTCTTATCTTTTACTGCCAAAAGGGCTTCTACACCTCAACAAAGATTAAAGAAGCATTACATATGAAAGTTTTTTAAAAAGGAAACCTTTTTTCCCTTCCTGATTCTCTATGTTATTATTAACCAAACTTCTTTGTTTAATGTCTAACTGTATTTTTTTCCCCCCAAATGTTCTTCGTTCTATTCTGGTTCAGTTACAATATCTTTGAAATGTAAAGCTCTCATTTTAAAGGATTAAGATGTGTGATAAAACTCCAGAGAGAGCGGAATTTATTTTCTATATATACAATTAATTTGTCTATT
Source organism: Ciconia boyciana (assembly GCF_034638445.1). Classification (NCBI taxonomy): domain Eukaryota; kingdom Metazoa; phylum Chordata; class Aves; order Ciconiiformes; family Ciconiidae; genus Ciconia; species Ciconia boyciana. Next base: position 32,679,009 of record NC_132942.1, on the reverse strand, counting down.
AAACTTTTTGTATTTTTAGATTGAAGCAGGTGAGAAATTTCTAGCATCTTTTAACATTCTCACTGCAAATGTGAAACATCAGGCTTGAAATATGTTTCAAGGCTATACTTTTGCTCTTGTTATTAGTCCTTGACAAAATTATATATGATTTGCAGTTGTTGAAAACTTTCCGGTATATACTATACAAAGATTGGAAAAGTACAAGGTACCAGATGAGGTACAAAGATTTTCAATAAATCCTATAAATTATATCAGCAGAGTATTTTATCATCACTCCATTGTTTGCTAAGAGTATGTCCGTGTGGAGTGAGAGGTATAGTAGATAATAAATAGCAATATCTTTCTTCAAGTAATTCTGAATTCTGAATGGGAGAAATATCAATCATTAATACTATGGTATTAGGCACAATAATAGTCAAGCAAAAAATTCCTTTATTTATCCAAAATAACACTTATTTTCTGACATTAATTGAACTGAAAATTGCCTTGATTATCTCTAAATCCTCCGTTATCCAAACATACTCAATATCCTATATTCCACTTGGATAATTGAAGTTTGACTTTACACTGTTTTTAATGAAGTATAAGATTTAACTCATTCGCCTATAGTTCACATTTTAGGATGGATCAAAGGAAACCAAATTGATGAATGTATAATTAAAATCACATTTATTTCTCTTCATGATTTCCCTGCAAATACCATGCTGTTGATGAAAGCACTTCTATAAGTGGTTGTATGCATCAACACAATTTACTGTAGATAATCCTTCCTTTGAAGGAAAACCTTTAAACTCCTGTGCCTTTTAATACAAAACAGTGTAATAGTAAACTAGCCATGGTTTTTAAGTTCCTTTTTTTCCAGTTTAGTCATATGTCTTTATAATAATCTCCACAGGATGGCTTGATAGTAGAAAACATGCATGATCGTCCTTACACGGTGTGTCCTGGGCCTGAAGTAACTGCAGCAATGACAGTCATTAGTGCTGCAGTGAGACAAACCTGCCCCCATCTCGCACTGGGTGTCCAGATCCTGTGTACTGCAAATCAACAGGCGATAGCAGTTGCTCTTGCTGCAGGTAATAGAAATGACTCGTCAGTTATTACTGTTGTTTGCTATGGCATTTACTCTCTGCAAATTGTGCATTGTACTAACATAGATACCATGAAAAATGAGACATGAAAAGCTCACTGTACCCTGAAAAAGCAGAAATTAGATTTTGAGAAAGATGCCTGCTTGATTATAATAGATGATACTTGCGCACTGCTTCAGTTGGAGGCAGCTAAAAATCCCAAGGCCTCTGCCGCAGCTTTCTAGGTGAAACCTGTCTAAATATAATGATTAGTTTAAACCTACTCATGTCTAAAAGCCACCTTTGGTGTAACTCTATTTACTTCAGTTAAATTATATTTGAGGATCAATTTAACCCACTGTGGTTAAGCATCCTGTTTCAGCATCTAATTATATGTTGTTGCTACTACTGTTATCCATTAAAACTAAGTTTTCATTGCCTTTTTTAATGAGTGGATAGAATGAAGCTTTTTATATAATAACAAAAAATTGAGTGTACAGCTAGCCAAACTACTTAAAATTAAATTGCATTTGGGGAAATTAAATATAAATTAATCTATCTTTATTGCATGAATCCTAGACTTGCTAACCTTTCTGCTCCTACTGCTTGCTGAAGCAATTTTAGTTTTTCATATGTAACATTCCATGATTTAAAGATGGAGGCTGGTTTAATGTGGAAGGCTTGTACTTCCTAAATACTTAATAAATTGAGGGTTAATGCCTGGTTTTTGCCCAAATTGCATATGTGATTACAGTGAGGTAGCACATTTTTGAATGTACAAGTTTTATAAACAGTTAGAATTTTGAAAGATTGCAAAACTAGAAGATGCTGGTGTTAATTGAAAATCATACTTCGGGTGAAATAATGTAGGCTAACTTATCTGCAGTGGCAGTTTTAATTATGTTGAATATGTTCTAAAAGTCTTAAATTCCTTTTTTTCTTGGGGGAATTCCTGTTAGTAGATGTGTTTTGAACTCAGATTTGGTTTGAGTGCTTTAAAATCAGAAGTTGACACTTCCAAGGTATCTAGCTACTTGACAAACTGACAAAACCTGATTTTTATTGCTGCAGTAGAACCTGTATGAAAACCTAAAATAAAAATGCTAACAGAATCCAGTTTTAGTTTTTAAGGATTGTACACATGTAGGATACTTGAGGTACATAGGCATTTGCAAAGATATTTACACATCTTATTTTTAAAAGCAATAGTCAAACTGTTAGTGAGTTATGCATCCTCTTATGAGCAAAATTGATCACTAAATAAGGGATACAGTGTGGGAACAATGTATTTCTCTTACTTCTCAGCAATTATTAATGAGGGAGAGAATTCCTGGAGGGCTTGGGTTTTGCTCAGCTCTACTACTGTTCTGCACTATTTGGTCTGTAACTGGAGAACACCAGCTAGGAAAGGCCTGTGTTTAACGCATTTCAGTGCACTTCTCTAAAAATGATTTTCTCAAGTTCACTGAACAGGAAAGCAAAAATAAAAGAAAATAACTTTAAGCAAAGCCATAGTGAAGTGAGTGCTACTTTGTAGGTAGCAAATCTTTGAGCAGTTCTTCAGTAGCAACTTATTAGTGACTTTAACATCAATACAATTTTAATAGGTGGCTATTAATAAAGCAAGCCCTGTATGCTTTCACTACAAAAAATACTTGCTGAAGGTGTTTTAGCTAAAAAGCATATGTAGCATCTCCTGCTACTATGCAGTCATTTCATTTTCCCTATGGAAACTCCTATCTTGGGTAGAAATAACCGTTCTGAAGAGAACTGCACAGGGAAATCGTAAGTGGCCTCTAGGTGAAGGTAATGATTTTATTTTGTAAAGGGGGAAAAAAGTCAGCAGGGTTACAATGTGACTAGAAGGACCTCAACATCAGCACCATGTGGTTATGCTAATAAACATGTTGTGGGTAGCCAAATAGTAACAGATGCAATTACTGAGTTTTCCTAGTATATTGACAAGGTATTGGATAAAGCTGAAAATAACAGTAATAAATCAGGGGATGAGGCATCTGAGAAGGTTGAGAATTTTTTTTAGTTTATTTTTGTTCTTTAGGAAACATTTATTTATTCAATTAGGCACCTAAAAGAAGGAATGCCAGCAAAAACGTGTTCATGCTGGGTGCTTCAGCACAGGTATGAGGCAGTGGTAGGAAAATAGTGGGGGATCTTGAGGAAAAAGGGAACCACTGCATCTCTACTCTTCTGACAGAAACAAGCAGTTCTTCATGTTATCAAAAAACAACTATTGAGCCAAAACAGTTGTTGCCAACATCTTCCCAGCTCCAAAGGGTTATTGCAGACTGTTACACCAGTGCTGAATGCTCTTGGTTCAGCGCACCGACAGGTCCACCGCAGGGGGCTGAAGGAGGCAGTTGCCCAAGGGCATCCATGCGGCAGGCCTTGGCACTCTCCTGCCACGGGCCTCGCTGCAGGGCCCGTGTTCCGCCTCCGTCTGCCCCACAAACCCTTGTCACTGTGTCTGATGTTTTGCTTTCGCTTTTGACTTCAAGAGGTCATGTTGAGAGCTGCCAGATTTCCCTCTGTTCCTAAAGGCAGATATGGCAACGTTAGCCCACTCAAAAATTAGTGTCATTATATACACAAATAGTGGGGGAGATTCATGTCACACCTTTCTTTAATATTAGAGTCCTCTGCTGCTCAATTTTTATACTCTTCTAGTATAAGCATTTTAATTTAAAATACAGTAATGTCCCTAAGGAACCGTAGACTGCAAAACATAGAGACAATACAGATAGTATAGTTTTGTATTTATATTTTTGACTGGAAGCCATCTTAATCTCAAATATTTATTCTCAGAAAAACAACCCTTCTTAATAGTTCATTTTGATTACATCCTCCAAAGACTGTATTATCTTCCTTCTTTCCTAAAATGCTCTTTGTGGAGAAGCAAGTCAGAATTTGTTTGCTAGGGTTACTTTTCAATTGGTTCATTATTAACAGGGGTACCATGTGGTTTTTAGAGGTGTATAATTTCCTGTTTGTAGTTTCTGATTTAATTAACTACATCTGCTCGAGGCTGAAACAGAATGATGTATATAAGCACGTTCTGTGAGCATTTGTAGAGGAGGGAAAAAAATACAAATGCTCCCTTATTTATTTTTGTTTAGCAGATATTACTGGTTATCATTTCTCAGTGCTCAGGAATGTCCACAATATGTTCACTAAGTCTAGGTCAGATTTAGGCATAATGTTTGGTTTTCCTTACTTATTTATCAGTGTGTCTTGTTTCCTGAAGTTAACCATTGTGTTAATTTTATGTACTCGTGGTGTTTGTTGTTGATCTACTTCCAAATTACATGGAATTTCTTTTATTGAAAGTTTGCTAATTATAAAGCACTATTCATATTAGAAGGGACTGTTGTGTCTAAAGGAATTGCCCAAAAGCCCTCAGCTGCTATTTGTGTTTTTCCTTGCATTAGTGAGATGTTCTGCTTGGCTCTAATCTATCAGTGTAGGTCTTTGCAGAAGAGATGCAGAGCCTTTATAATACAGGGAGTAAATGCTGGTGATACTCTGTTTATTGTTTTGCACATTCTGCATGCTCTCCATCACCAACACGTAGCAGCGATTGAGAAAAAATAAATAAGTGGCCCATCATTAATCTAATGGAGACAAAGTGAGAAGAAGGATTTCAAGAAATATTGCCATTGTGGAACATTGGCCTGGCCATCTGCTGATCTTGGAGGCATAAAACAGTCCCCATAGCTGTATCTCTGTAATGATGCACGGGAATGCTTCTGATACTCCAGGTGCCCCTCCCTGTTGTATCTTGACTCCACGGGATGGAAAACCCAGGCACGTGGTCCAGAGGCAAGTTATGCTCTTGTATTCTGGACAGAGCTTCAGTCTGGGTGCCTGGGACCAAGGAGTGTAGGGTCTACTGTAGAGTGCAACTTCCCTACACCCAGGTGAGCCTGTGTTACACTCGTCATGAATCAGGGCTCAGTTTTTAAGTTTATCTTCTCTCTGCTCATAAATTTAGAATAGAATAGTTAAGCTGGAAGGGACTTAAAATAATCATCTAGTCCAACTGCATCTCTACCTCACTGTGAAACTGCCCTTTTTTCCTTTAAGGATCATGTTACTGAAATCCCATTTCTGAAGTAGTCTTCATCAATGATAATGACACAGCTGGTAGGTGACTAAGTGAGGATTCATATCAGAAGATATCCCAGGTACCCAGATATCTCTGTCTTTTATAAATACAGCTTTGCTGTCTGAGACTGTTCCTTTCCCTCACCCACCGGCACAGATATCCTCCACGGGAATTTACTTGCTACAGCCCATGATACTGTTTAAGGTGAGATAGAATTGGGCAGAGTCGTATCTTGCTTTTTTGTTTTTCTTTTTAACTGCCACCATATTAATGCTGTGGTGGAGGGAAGGCAGCTAAGCTGAGAACTGCAGCAGAGGTGTGCATGCCTTGGGAGCATCCACAGGTGCTGCAGAGCAAGGCAGCAAGTGCTGCAGACTCTGCTGGAGACGCTTCTCCCAGGCCAGCAATTCCTGCGGAGGGTGGAAAGAGCTGCTGTAAGACGATGTCCTGAGTAGTAAAGGGTCTTTGCAGCACGGAGACTGTATGCCTCTAGAATCAAAGCAGGCAAAGTCAATACTCCTCTGAGTTTTAATTTTCAGCACAAAATCAGTCTTTGAGATTCTTTTTGAATTAGGAAGGCAAAAAGAGCTGGGAGCCAGGATTTACTACACATACAAAACAAGGTATCACCAGTAAAGTTACCTGCAGCATCTTGCTGTTGTGTAAAGGCAAAGATGTTTGCCTGAAGTCCAAAATTCAGCAGCAACCAGGAGCTGCTGCCTTGCAGAGGCCAGATCCCATTTCTGTGAAAGCAGTAAATCCTAGCTCCCAGTTCCTTTTGACTTTATAACTCAAGGAAGGAACATACCTAAGAAAGGGCATCCAATGGTTGCATCCAATTCACTGTTTTGTGGTGTTAAAATGCAGTGATATGCACATTTGCAGCATTTAAGATGGATAAAGTAGAAGTACCATTCCCTCCATCAACTCAGTCTTGCAGTATTTTCTCACCCAGCAAAAGAAGTGTTTCAGTCTGTCATTTTTTTTTTCCTTTTAATAATAATTTATCATGGGATCGAAAGAAAAAAATAAAGCTTTTCTCTACAATTGATAGACCTCCACAGCTGTTTAGGTAAAGCTGTTTAAGTAGGATTAAAGTAAGTGGAGTAACATTAACTTTTGAAAGAGACAAGCTCTAGTTCCTTGAACAGGCCCTGCAGCAGCTGGTTACTTGAATCCATGTTCTTAATATAGTCTTGAAGTTTTGTTTGTTAGGTTTTGTTGGAAATTTCCTGTTCTTGTTTTCCAATGAGATTACAAAATTTTTTTGTTCCCATGTAAGTCAGAAATGGGACTGCCTATTAACTATTCAACGGCTATTACTTTTCAACTTGCCAAATGTGAAAGTAAGCAATAGTATCATTCTCACAATTTCATGACCATAAAAATGAATTCATTAGCAGAATGTGATTATGGCTTCATAAAACAGAAGGGTAATGATTTGGTGCCTGCACGTATTACAGTTGGTTAAAATTTGTATTTTCATAGCCCCCAAAAACCCAGATAGAGAGTGCAGCCTTGTTAAACTAAGTACAGTTCTAATGTTTAGCAAAAAGTCTTAAATTACTAAGTTAAGGAAACACAAACCAAGCATCAACAAACAACATGTAAGCAGTAACTTCAATAAATGAAATTACTCAATGACTAGCCCCTGTCCTGAGTTAGACATTAGGATTGCTATGAAAATGTAACATATCTCTAGACTCATTGACAGTCTTATGATTAGAGAAGAAGTAATTTTTCTTATTTAACTGTGAATTGTACAGTAAACTTGGGTGATTTAAACAGAACCTATAGCTTTTTTTCCTAGACGCAGAAATCTCAATCTAGCTATTGCACTGTGTTTACTACCCAATGTCTGCTAGCACCTGTAACTATACTTGTAGCACACTCTTGTCTTTGGATCCTGAGAATACTCCATGCTTTTCACCCGCTAATCTCAAGGCGTAGGACAGCTCGTATTTGATTTGGCATCCATCTGTGATGTTTCTTGTTTGCTGGAGTCTGTGTTGCTAAGCAATACAGGCTCTTCTCTATCAGGCATAAGCTTCTGTTTCTGCAACTTCAGGGCTTTTGGAATGAAACTGGAATTTTAAAATAAACAGGCACCTTGTAATTTGGTAAATACATTTTAAAGATCATTTATGTTTATATTTGAAAAGTGTTAAGGTGAGGCCTCTCTTGCCTAAGCAGTTCTCTGGTGGGTGGGATTGCATCCTTGATGGCTGCTTTCACATGCATTGGTTTCTTTGGTATGATGTCAGCTCTAATTAAATATGCAGCTGACTCCAAAGCTGGAGCAGCAGCAGAGCTTCAGAAGGGCCTGGAAGAGACCTCTAAAGTAAACTGGAAGAACAGCAAAAGCTGCACAAGATGAGTGCAGAGCTTTTACATGTATGTTAAGTGACAGGTGAAATAAACTTAAGGCTATGAAAGACTGGAGAGAAGAGGAGAGTACAAAAAGGGAGTCCATAATTCAATCTTGTGCCTCACAGCTGTGGGCTTATTACACCATGGCCCAAGGCTTCAGTATTTCAACACAGATATTTCAAGGCCGCATAGGGGGTCCCTGAGAGTAGATGAATGGCCTGTGTGAAGTCATTGCTATTCGTAATCTTCCTCTTAAGTATCCATCCCACAAAACCTTCCTAGTGCAAAAAAGGAATGAATATGGTGGAAACTGCATTGCAAAGACATGGTAGAGTTGATGGTCAGAGTAAGTTCAGAGTAGAGTGGAAAATGTTTCACTCTTCCCAAACCTCATCTTTTTGTACCTTTGGCACAGCTCTAGAAGTAACCTGTTGATGTGGTGCTGTGTAGAAAACAGAAGCTACATTCAGATGCAGAGTCAACAGGTTAATATGCCGCAGGCTGTGTTTTCTTGCCTAGTTTCCTAAAGAAAGAAGACTTAATGCTATTCCTCTGTCTGTGTCCATGTCCTTGATGCTTTTTGACCTGATGGCCAACTTCAGGCATATTTAACAGGGGAATAGATGTTGGGAAAGAAGTAATACAATGAAAGAGTATCTGGAAAGAGGGGAGAGACCCAAGTTAATGACCCTTTTTAGAGAGAAGACACATTGTTAGGACAAAGGAGCTGTGTTTTGACCTACATGCTCCTCTGTCGGCAGGTGCCCACTGGCACGTCATGGCAAGAGGCAAGGCAGGGTGTGCAGCCGCCTGTTCTGAGCCACACGGGAAGAGACTGATAGGGGCTGAGAAAGAGAAGGGAACCATGGGGATAGGGAGAAAACTGGTGGGCTTTATGGGAGAGAAGGGAGTTGAAGGTAGTAAGATGGAAAGAAGAAGTCAGAGAGAATATGGGTGAAAATAAAGAATGTAAAACTTAAATATGTGGAAAAGCAAGGTTGGTTAGTCCTAGAGCAACCTATATGGAACAACTTGTGTTGGGATCAAGTAAGAGGGGCAGTAAGGTGGGCTTTTGTTTGTTTTTAGTATTTCTGTTTTTCAGTCTTAAGTTTTAGCTAAGATATTGCTAATTTTTTTTTTCAGGTCTTGATTTTATCCGGGCTGAAGGGTTTGTGTTTTCGCATGTTGCTGATGAAGGGATTATAAATGCCTGTGCAGGTAACCTGCTACGATACAGAAAACAAGTAGGAGCAGAGAACATTCAGATTTTTGCTGATATCAAAAAGAAACATAGGTAAATACAAGCAATAGTTTATGTAAATATGAATGTAATAATTATCTTATATTTTTCTCCATTTTCTGATTTTTTTTAAAATGCCTATTTAGTGTCAGGAAAGTTAATAATATAGGGGAGAACTTTATTGTTCAAGCAAGGTCTTGCAGTGCTATTAGGGCATATGTTTAAAAATAAATTTGCACCTGTAAGCTGCAGGTTGCTGCATCTGTGAAGTTTGCAGTTGTTTAACCTTCAGGATTTATAAATGCAAACTGTAGAAGTTTTGCATCTGGTATTAGGTCAGATATGTATACTTGTGTATATGCCTATTATGTTTAAAGAAATTTTGTTTCTGGAGGCTAGGCACCCAGGGTTATTTTTAGTTATGCAAGCAGTTGCGATATAAAAGCATCCAAATCATATTTTGGCATTTTAAAAAGCTATTCTCTTTTTTCTCCTTCCTGCCAATAATACTGGTTTCTTCTACTTAAATCAGTGCTGTCTATGTACGGATTATGTTCTATGATTATCAAACAGAAGGAACTTATGACAGATGAATCCAGTTTCTTTTCTGCTGATACTTTATCACAACTGTCACATGGTACTTTCAGCTATTTAGATGTCACTCTTTGGTTTTTTTTTTTCCCCAGAAGAACTGCTTGAGTATTATGTATTATACATGTTAAATAACCTAATTAAAATGTTTGTGTGTAGTATGTGGGTAATCATGAGAATAACCAAGTCTGGAAGATTTTAAATACCTAATAAACAGGTAATAAATTTCAAAATAGAAAGGAAACAATGCCGCGTGGTCAAATTAAGTTTTTAAGGTCCTTTCAGAGTGTTTTCTTTCTAATGATTTCTTTATATATATATGTCTGTATATATAAATAAAAATACATTGCATTAGACTTTTTATAAAAAATTGATTGCATCGTGATTTTTTTTTTCTTTGTCTTGACAATTGATGAATTGATATTTGAATTGTACTTCCTGTTCAAAGGGTTTGCTTTTTAAGAACAGAAGAGAGGTTTTTGTTTCAGGCAGATTCATAAGCTGAGAAGGAAATGTTAAACAACTTGTTGGTTGAGTCTTTTAATGTAGAAAAATATGCCTGCCACTGAGAGCTGCTAGCCTTCTGTTCTTTAAATGGGGCGAAACTATTTTTGTAGTCTACTTGCTGTGTTACGGCTACCCTCCACGTGCTAGTTTTAGGGTGCCTACTACTCTTAAGTTCCGTTTCAACCTCATTGTATGTATTAGGTACTTAGGCCTGCCTCTCTCCAGCTGCAGAAAGGGAGTTAGTGTACTTCCTTTTGCATCCATCGCCATGAGTGGAACACACTGCACACACATGCTGCCTCTGAATATGGCCAGAACACGGCCCCCCTCAAAAGCGTTGTCCATCCAGGCTGATCCAGGAAAGAGGTTGGCTCCATCACCACTCATCACTGCAACATGTTGGCCATAGCCATTGTTTTCTACTTAAATGGAAATATAGAAACAACAAAGTCAGGTGTTGAACCAGCAATGGCTGGAATTCTTTCAAAGTTTAGAACTGTTTAATTTAAAAGCTGCTATTGCTATAGGTTTCAGACAAAGTATGCCACCCATATATCAAAGACGGCTGTTGCAAAGCTAGGTTGCAGGTAATTGATGTTTGTAACTGCTGCGTAAGATGATTCCTGTGATTATATCATAGGTAATAACTATACTTTCTGTTAGTTGGACTTCGTGAAATGAAGTGGAGGGTGTTAATTCTGTTCTAGGCAACAGAATCTGATTTATGAATGACTGCACATCCACAACTCCCACTTGAAGTCAGAGAGCTGTGTGTGCTCAACACTTCTGAAATACAGGTGCTCAACATATAAGCAGCTGTCTCAATTGACACTTGGTAGTTCACGCTTAGCAATCACTCTTTAGAGACAGGAGACCCAGAGCAATAGACCGATCAGTTATGGCTCCCTGATGGAAAAGGTTGGGGTTTTTCCTCTTGTTTGTATTGCAATTTTACTTCCCATTTTAAAACAGGACACTTACCCTCTCTCACAAAGCCTGCCTTTGGTTGTTCTGACAGCGGGGAAGATGAAGAAATGCAGTCTAAACATTCAACAAGATGGATAATGAATGTGTGTGTGGACAGTAACCACGGGGTACGTTCCTGCTGTTTACAGTGCTCACGCCCTGACAGCAGATGTCGGTGTGGCCGAGACGGCTTCGGCTGCTGAGCTGTTCCTGGCTGATGGGGTTGTACTGACTGGCACGGCTACCGGCTTGCCCGCAGATCCTCAGGAGCTGAAAGGTGAGAGCTGTCATACGAAGGTCGAGCAACAGGCAGTGAATCAGCTTCTGGATTAATGTAGAAAGAAATCTATATATTCCTTATCCTTAAGGAAAAAAAAGAGGGAAGAAAAGTAACTCGCTGTAGGGTTTGATTTGATACAGCAGAACTAATGTGATTGAGGTGCTATTCAGATTGGCTGTCATATGTTTCTAAATGACAATTTGGTGAGACAAAAATGAAAATTATTTCAAGCTTTTATAACACTGAATGATGCTGAGGCTTAAATGAAAAAAAATGTAAAAAATGTATGTAAAACATTAAAAAAAAAAGACTGTTCCATTTCTAAAAAGTCTTAATATAAGAAAAAGCTACTTTATAGCCTCATTAGAAAACTAACTAACTATAAATCTTTCCATTGAAGAGTTAAGCATTTTTATCTTTCACTATGAAAATGGAAGTCCTGCAAGAACAGAGGCATTTTGATAAAGCAACATTCCAAACAGGAATATCAGGGAAAATACTGCCTAGAAGATTTTCAGAAAGAATACAAGTTCATTGGGAGATAGAAAGATATTATATCAAAATAATTTTGAAATGGTGTGGGCTTTTTATCAAGGGAGAGTCATTTGACCTATGAGCTCTAACCTTTGCAAAAGTTTTATGTGATTCTTCATGTTTTTATATTGGCATAAGTTTGGGCTGTCTTCATGAAAATGGATTGCTCCCATGCTAGGATTAAAGTTCTATCATGGGGGCATTTGATTTTCATCACTAATTTTAATTTAGATTAATGGCTTGAATTTGAGGGCCTCACTGCATAAAACAGAATGTGTATTTTTTTTTTTTAGGTTTTATTTTTGCTGGCGTGCTTAAACGTAGCATGTTTTGAAGTTCCAGTGCAGAGTGAATTGTATTCAACTTATGTTAGCTGATGAGGGTGAAAACCATACTTTACTTGCCATAGATACCTGGATCTCAAACATCTTTTGAAATAACATGAAATCATACAGTGTTTTCAGGGGTTTACCTATATCATACACGCTTAACAGCATTTAAAAGGAATGTTGAGCTTGTCAAAATGGGCTTTTATTTCATACATCTTAAACTTTTTGCCAAATAGGTTATAAATTACTATGCTTCAATCACCAATGTTAAAAAGAAAATGATGGTTTGTTGTGAATATAGAACTCTTGAATTAGTTGGGTCTTTTGGTACAGTAAACTAGAAATGATACATGGAACAGGTGACCCTGAAACCTAGGCATACTTTCAAAACTAGAAAATTTTGTTAATCTAGAGCTCCATCCTGCCTGCAATGAATGCCTCCACCACCCTTAATGCAGATTAAATAATTTAAAAAAGGATTTGATAAGACTTAGGGCAAAATCCTAGCTTAAATTCTGCTTTCACAAATGCACATGCAACCTTCATTGATTTCCCGATTCAGAGAGCAAAACCTGACCTCTAGGCCCACAGGGTTTTTTTATCACAGGACTCCAACCAGACAGCACCATGGCTTCTGCTTTGCTTTCATGTGAACAAACATGTCAGTCTCTGTCTTGTTCTCTTTCTGGGTCCAAAGAACAAAATGAATCACAGATGGCAGCTGTAATGAAGTACACACGTTAATTTTGTGTTTGGGTTTCTGCTATGAAAGCCAGAATCTGTGGATCATGGATTTATTTTACTTAAGTCACAGGATTTCAGACGTTAGCAAGCCCTCTTGTAAGAAGGATGTTGGCTTAAAACAGTTAAGAGAAGAACTTAAATATCAATATTCCGAGGTATAAGGAAATGACAAATCAGGCATATCTATGTCAGCAGATTCTTAAAAGGAATCAGACATACAGTCCACAAAGTTGGTGTTGATGTGAGTGAAATTTTGCATTTCACGAATTTATGCAGCCCTGGAAGTGCAGTATTACGATGATACACACAATTGGGCACCTTTCATCACACTGCAAAGCATCTCTTGAAAGCAGAACCAAGAGACAGATGAGATTTTTGTCATGTCTTTTTTTTCAGCTTTGTTGTGCACTAATATAGAAGTGTTTTTGCCTTTGTGTCTCTGTGTTGAATTGACTGATTTGTGATGGGGTGTGGAAAATGAGTGTTTCCCTGTCAAGCCAGAGAACTGTGTTCAGTAGGATTTTGTTAGTAGTTTGTGCCACTGCCTTCCCATAGGCAACCATCAGCATCGCTCCTCGCAGCAGCTAGCAGGCCTTGCTTTGGGGCTCTCTGGGTGTACTGGGCACCAGTGATTGACAGAGTACAAGGTCTAAAAATCAGACTTCAGGTTATTAAGGAGCAGGAATTATAGCTGAGCATTTTGAATTAAATTAATTTATTTAATAACCCATATTTTCATTTAAGAGGTTGTAGAAGTTTGTTCCAGTTTGCTACATTGTGAATCATTCTTTGGTTGGAGAGTGACTCTATCAGGTTTTCTCTTTGCTGAAATACCTGCTTCACATCCAGGCTGTATTTTAAGTGATCAAAGCTTTGTATAATGACTCCTTAGTTATCTGTGTGAACAAAGCAAATGGCCTCAGCTGAGTAACGAGTGGAAAATGGGGTACATCATGAAACTGAACAGCTGGCTGTGACTGTCCCCTCCTTAGTTATTGTTCATAAAAGGAGCATCAAGACTGATTCACCCTCTCACCTTTTGATGGTACATTTAGGTCAAAATAGAGGCTGCTGCCTTTGCAGTACCCTCATAGAGATAAACAGGAGATGTGAGTCTCTGATCTGTACTTTTTGTAAGCCCTAGATTTAATGACAGAGAAAAAGTCCTTTGAATTAAAAAACTAAAATGTGTTACAGTGGAGCATTACCATAAACAGTGTTGTGTACGGTACTGCACACTGCAGTGATTACTGCATATGAAAAAGCTGTTAAAGAAGAGTAGTCGAGCAAGTTATTGGCACAGTGGTGCTTATTTTTATGCTGCTCTTTGCCATTGTTTTCAAGCTAGGAGCATTTGGCCTTTATTTCATGTAACTTGTGCATACCATAGTTCAAATGCTTTCATTGTGCTTTGCAACCAAGCACTATTTCATTTGATTTTATTAAAGACATGTCTGCAGATGTACTATCACAAGAAAGAGCACACTGCCCTCTAGTTACAGTTTATTGAAATAGAGAAATGTGCAAGTTGTGTAAACTTTAGGATCTTGTTACTGTAACATCACAAAATTGTCTCCTTTTCTCTTTGTGTCAAAAGCATAGAAGAAGAAAGCCAAGAAAGCTGAAAAATTTAAAGCAAAGCTCTGTTTAGAGACATCTTGACAGTGACTGAACATTGCCATGCAAAAGCATATCTCACTGCTGTTGCTTTATTTTCTTTTACAAGTTAGAATTTGTATTAACACAGCCAATAGACAAATCACCTTCTACTAATCAACTTTAGGCCTTGATGTGCTTGGAAATGACTTAAAAGTAGCATCTGTAGCATACTTAATTAGGTAACCCAGTCTCATTGCAGACTGAGCACTCCCATTGCCATTCTTCACATTGTCAATCTCGATAAATCTCCAGCACAGGAGATGCGTGTGGACTCCATGTGTCATGTATGGATCACAGCAGGAGTTGGATACCTTGCTACTTTGGAAAGCTTTGGGGTTTTTCATAGTTTCACAGCAGTCTCAGGTTTCACTGGTTTTTACTCTTCGCCTAGTAGGGCTAAGCTATTGTCTTACACCCATGTGATCATGCTCTGTTTAATTATTTGGCTCTTCTTTTTTCCTGCTGATGTGAAAGAACTGTAAAACAACTACCTGCTAATGCGCCTTACCACTTGTCGTAAAAACAAATATTGACTTGGAACGAAGTTCCTCTGGGAATACAGTAAAGTACTGTTGCACAAATCTCCGGTCAGTTGTAGCACCTTAATTATGCATTGGTATCTATGTAAAGCAGATATATTTCTAAGAGCATGTAGATACTATATAAATAAAATTCTGATTTTTCTAGAACAGGATTTCAGTAATAATGCTATAAATAACTAAAAATGAATTATTTTGTTGTTGTAAGCAGGATGACTATAAGAATATAAAATATGCATAAAAATAACTATAGTTTTAATCATAGATGCGTGATCCATCTGATTTGTTTAAAATTTTCAATACAGACTATGTGGAATGGTTTTATTTTTGTGTTAAAATGTTTGTAAGAAGGAGTTATTGTTCCTAGATGGAAAAATGGTAGGGCATGTGACCTAAAAAGAGGTTCAAGAGCATTTTAATTGATCCCCTTTCTTTGGTGAAGTAGGACGGTGATAAATAATTAGTCTTCCCTGAAGCATAATGGATAAGTTAGGCTTCTGATGAAACTTCATTTAAAGTGTTTTGAAGCAGACTTTTATATGTTGCATATATGCTTTCCCTAGTTACCTCAAGCTCTAACCATCTAACATCAGCTTATCACCAATTAAAGCAATTTATATGTTTTTAAAGGTCAGAAATAATGCCTCACAACTTTTCTCTAAGTAAGGGATGAAGCATCCAGTCCTGTGAGTGACTTTTAGGATGGTCAGTTTGAAATGAAAGGAGGAGAAGGATGCTTAGTAGTTCTTGAACTGGGATTTTCAATTTTTTTTTTCCAGAGCTAGTACTGACCCAAGTTCTTCAGAAAATACTCTTAATAACCTTTTATTTATCTTTGGGAACCTTTCCATGATCAAAACAGCCATCCCCTTTTGGTTTTATTCTAAAAAATGTGAGCTATAGATCAGTTTCTGCACAGTCAGGTCTGTCAGACTGCATGCATTTCACAGTGAACGTGATCACCTGAACCGTGGACTGAAATCCACCCCTGTGCGTGAGGGATGAAGTGGATCTGTAATATTTTGAGCCCTGTTTTGATATCTTGTCTATTTCTCCTTTTGGAGCCAGGTAAAGGGTCAGATAATTAAGTAACACATACTGTATATAGAAACAATAATTGGCTTTTTTGTTCCATTGCCATTCATAGAAAGAGAAGTAGTCTTTATCAGTACTATCTTTTGCTTTCTGGTAAACTAGCTGGAGCTATCCATGTAGTCTATATGACCACTGCTTGCTTTCCTACTTCCGAGTCCTTGAAATTTATCATGAAGTAGAGAGCACATTCCTTTTCCATTCCCTGTGAATAAGGCCCTTCTTGTTTCTTCACTGAAGATCTTCTACTAGTTGTCAACATGGCATAAATTCAGCAAGGAGACCTGGCAGAAATACACACCAGTCCAACTACCATTATTGTGATTTAAACTGATGACTGAAGAACTGCAATGAGCACAGCTCTGCTGAATACTTCTGCGACTGTAATGATCTCACCAGACTTGCAAAAAAGAATCTGAGCTGATACAATGAATGGAAACAAGAATGGCATCTTATTCTTGTAGCTGTATTTTGATTACTTTGTGGAAAGACCGGAGGAGGTGATTATTCACATCTTAAGGTGAGGGAAATTGAGAACACAGTTAAGACTCCACATGGGGCATGGGAGTCCACATGGTCACTCCAGCATCAGCAAATCCTTTGTTAAGGCAACGGACCTGGTTTGCCTGGAATCTATACTGTGTGCTACTGCAACACAGTAGTAAACGATAGCTCCTTTCCATGTACGTGTAGTACCTCAAGCAGAACGGAGCCTCTAAGCGTGATGGTAACGGTCACAGTTAAGTAAAAGGGTCTGGTCCTGCTGTACAAAAACTTCCTGCATCCAGTATCTCTTCTTACCAGGGATGTGGAATAAAAATGAATTTATGAGGCAATATGGTAAAATGCAGTACATTCTCTGCCAGCCAACTCAACTTAATCTTGCTTAAATCTTGTTCCTTGAGAATAAAGAGGGGTACAGGTATGGTAACAAGACCCAACTTTCATATCTTCCATAGCACTGAAACCATCCTCTGATACGTGGCCAGGAATATTCTTCTGCAGTGCTTTATACAATAGAATGCAAAATAAAATAAAAGTTATATTTTTCTTAACAGCTGTTCAGAGCTAAAGGTGTTTTTTCCAGAGAACTTGTTTCATTCTATAGTAGAAGCAAGACATACTGTGATCATGAGTTTCTTGATACTCACCTTTCTTTGTTGTTGAAAAACTACGCAAATTAGAGTCTTGATACAGTTTCAAAGATGGGACTTAACCCTAATTTTGCTTTTCTTCTCTTCAGAGGTTAAACGTGCTGTGAAGATTCCTGTGTTGATTGGGTCTGGAGTGACTTTGGAGAATGTGAGGAATTACTTGGATGCAAATGCTCTAATAATTGGTTCGTATTTCAAGAAAGAAGGTTATTGGGCAAATGGTGTTGATCCTGACCGAGTAAAGAAGTTTATGGAACACATAAGTAAACTGAGAGAATGAGTTTGTCAGCAAACAGTATTTTTCTGTGTATAAGTGCAGTATGATATAGCGTACAGAATTAATGCACAAATGTGTGCTTGAATGGCTAATAACATTAAATGAAAACACACATCATCTCCATAACTAGCTGGGAAACACGGTGACACTTTACAATAAACTGGTGCTCTGATGTTTGTTTCTAGGCAGCACACTTCTGTGGCACTCAAAGCCATCACCAATGCAAAACCAACTCTCCGAAGGCTTGTGTAATATATTCTCTCCTATAAGTAAATGGAGTTTAAGAATTTGTAGTAAATATTCATCACAGGTGAGCTGCGTTTTGTTTTGCCTGTGAGTACAACAGGATGCTCTAAGTTTACAGCTAAGAGTATTGTAAATTGGACAAGTTAATTAGCCTTTCAGTTTCCCCATCTGTAAAATGATGATAATAGTACCTACATCACACGGGGTTTGTAAGACATAATAAATGAATGAATGTACAGCACTTTCATCTCCTCAAATGAAGGGCTCTATTAAAGTTCAAGATCATTATTTTTTCATTAGAATTGTGCATTTATTACAAAAATGTAGTAATTGTATACCATGCAAAAATTTAAGATAATTGGGAAATTGATTTACTTACAATACTTATTAGAGAATAAATGTAAATATTTAATTACATTTTAAGTAGAGTTGGAATTTAGTCAAAATGTTTTTGCAAAAATTGGAAATTTTAATAAAGGTTTATTGTTATTTTTCAGCAAGTTCCTACAGCTTTGTACCCCTCCAGACTAGTATTAGTGATGTTAAAAACTGCCAGGTTTCTTCCAATACACAAGGTGTAATTATGACAGAAACCTTTCTACTAAAGCTGACAGGTAAACACAGATTGTCATTTTCCCTGTAAAATGTAGAGGAAAAATATGACAGTCTCACTGTGTATGTTGTAGAGATTCCCCTTGAATTCAATCTTTTAGCTCTAAGGAAGTTTAAAATAACCCAAGAATACCTGTTATGTCATGGTTGTATAAAATGTGGGCATATGTTTTTATTCCTTGGGACTGGGAGATAAGTTTGTCCTCTGGGATATCTCTCTCTCTCTTTCCTTGACATCTATGCATCAGGCTTCTGCTGATGCTAATGAAAGTTATACTGTAGATATCAAAGCAAGTATACAAACATGGGTTTTGTGTCAGCTGGCAGAGTGCCCATGCTTCTCTGAACAAAAGATACATCCTCCTTCCAAACGCAAAAAGATTTTCAAGAAATTTAGTTTCATTAACATAATGGTGATTCCAGAACATCACAGCATGAGATTGTCTTCTCATGCTTCTTTTTTCTAGACTAGTCTGTCTCCCACATGACTCCCATCAAAACCAGTGAAATGTCTTTGGTGTGCTGACCTCCTGGAAAAGAGATTCTTTAGACCCTATGACAACCTTGGCATTCTTCTGCTTTTCTCTCTTTTCCTCCTAAATATGCTGACAAAGTTTCAATGCATAGAAATCCTTTCAGGTGCCTGTTTATTGTGGCCGGCACTACTTTTTCAAAGTCCACATTTACACCGGCATTTTAATCTGCATGTGTTTGGACTTCCATCAAAACTAACAGTTCTGTCCCAACCACTTGTCCCCACCATTTCTCTTGTGCCAGCAGGAGCATTTGTGTGGCCTCGTGGGGATCAGGAAACTGATTCTAGCTGAAAGCTAACCCAGTCTTGTACCAGCCACACTCGGGGGGGGGGGGGGAGGGATTTAGGTCATCTTCCTCATCCCTTGCATCTGCAGCTCTAACTCCAAGCTGCTGGTATAGGCAGTGCAGAATTATTTGAGGATCATGAAGATGCTTTCTAAATCTGTCTTCCACACACTCATTCACCCACAGCATATTTACCAGGTAAAGCATTGATCTGGTTTAGTCTTTAAGTTCTTAGCCTGAGTAATGAGTTCCATCTTATGTCCTCTTTATTCAGAAAACCACCACATTAAATAAAAAAGAAATAATTTAGATATCAGTAATATCAGTATGCTTAAATCAGTACATATTTTTCACCTTTGTGTATTTAGGACTGTTTTCAGGCCTTTCACAAGTTGCATGTATTTCCATACATCATTGCACAGAAGATTTAATGACGGTTGTCCCAACAGGTATTTTCTAATACAATTGTTACCAACTTTGAAAGTTATTTTCTGTAAACCTGTAAGCTAGAAAGGCTGACATGTAAGCAACGAGTACTAGCCAGTGCTCTAGTGCCATAAGAAGAGTAAATATCTTCAACTAGTCAGCTGAAAACTATAATTGATATACTGATAAGGATTGTTCAGTGATAACTGTCATGGTTTAAACCCAGTCAACAACTAAGCACCATACAGCCACTTGCTCACCCTCCCCCCACCCCAGTGGGATGGAGGAGAGAATCGGGAAAAAAAGGTAAAATCCATGGGTTGAAATAAAGACAGTTTAATAGGACAGCAGAGGAAGAGAAAATAATAATGATAAAAGAATGTACAAAACAAGTGATGCACAATGCAATTGCTCACCACCTGCTGACCGATGCCCAGCCCGTCCCCAAGCAGCAATCTCTGCACCCCAGCCGACTCCCCCAGTTCATATACTGGGCATGATGCCATATGGTCTGGAATAGCCCTTTGGGCAGTTGGGGTCAGCTGTCCCGGCTGTGCCCCCTCCCAGCTTCTTCTGCACCTGGCAGAGCATGGGAACCTGAAAAGTCCTTGACCAGTGGAAGCGCTACTTAGCAACAACTAAAACATCAGTGTGTTATCAACACTATTCTCCTACTAAATCCAAAACACAGCACTATAGCAGCTACTAGGAAGAAAATTAACTCTATCCCAGATGACACCAGGACAGTAACTATGCTTAAAGAAACTGATTACAGTTGCTAAAAGTCATATTCATCACTGTGAGTGTGAAAATATAATGTGTTACCAGCATGTTTCTTGAATTGGTTTCTACACATTCACATCCTAAAAACCAGAAGTGACTGGGACTCAAATGGGTTTTCGTCTGAATAAAAAGGGTGGTGAGAACTACTTCAATGCTGTATGTAAGGTCTAAATGAAGTAATGCCATACACAGTAGTCTTTGTAAGACAAAAACCCTAATGAGTTGGTGTAATACTCATAACATGCAATGAATACTGTAGACAGCATTTTCACTGTCAGGATTTCACTTAACACACCACTGTGTAACATTTATGGAAGGAACAGCCCATAATTTGGGTCTGTATTGTTACATATGAATGGTAAGTGCAGAATTTAGGGAACAGAAGTAAAAGAAAGCTGATTTTAAAGCCTGGAAATGTGACTGATCGCCAACTCTTTGTCATTCTTTGTGCTGAAAGTATTTGTCTAGCAGCATTAAGCATCTGCTTGCCTGTTTCACACAGATGCTGTAAGTAGAATTTGACCTTTTGTTCAGAAAGTGTTTGAATATTTAATGTAAAAATATTAAGTTATCAGAAAGGCTGTCTCTTTTGCGAAGAGTGTTCAATTTTTATACAGCCCAAGTTGTTAAAGTATTTTGGAGCATGAACAACTTCAGAGCAGAACAAAGCAGGCAGTGCTAATGTGTAGAAACTCCAGAAGTAAATAACAGCTGTTCAAGAAGACTTCTATTAAATATGTATTAATTAATTTGAAGTGCATCACTTAAATATGTGAAGAGATTATCTTGTGTTAATTTACATTAAAACACACAGCACTTGTTAGCCTCATTACAGTATCCTAAGTATATCCTAAGCTATCACCTCATCCTACATTGAGCATTTTGTTGGGTGTTGATTGCTTTCGATTTGCCCTTTTAAAATGTCAGATAGTGGCCTCCCTTTCTTGTTGGATCTCTTCTTTCTCTCAGGTTTTGCTCTTGCATAGTTACTGTACTTACTCGTGTCCGTTCTGTGCTGAGCAGAAAAAACTTAAAAATAGATTGTGAAAATATAACAGTAATTGCCCACAGCTCAGTTCCCTAAGGTGCCCACCTGAACTTCATGTGTGGTTCTCACTGTTAACTTATGAACCAGCAGAGAGAATGTAAGTGTCCGTTTGTGTAGCAAAATGACTTTATGTGAAGATTCAATATCACCTTTAGTACAGGAAAGATACCTAGTAAAATGGGGGTCTCTTTAGTGAAATTATAGATAAATAAAACTCACCGGTAATAGACTTTGTGGTCTAAATCAATGTATAAATCTTAATAAACCCTCATTCCATTCATAAAACTTAAATATTTTTATCTGGACCTAATAAGACAAATTTTTTTTACCTATTTTGGTGCTGAAAATATGTAAGCTTCTAAGATTTACAGATAATTTTCAGAGATTTTCTTCCCTGTGTCATTTAGGCAGCTGATCCAGCTGCTAGGCTGTTCTTTCATCCCATTATTTTGACTCTGCAGACACCCTGATTACCAGTTGGAGTCCAGTTCTTGTTTCCTGCACCTATTCCAACAAACTCCTCACTGGGGGGGAAACTGAGGAATATAAAGGACTTGCAGGCAGTTCCTGGCAGAGCAGGAAGGGGGAAGGAAACCAAAATATTTGGCTTTAGCAAAATCTTGAAGTCCATGACAAATTGCTACACTACATGGTTCTCGAGAGAAGTGCATGGGGATGCTTGCTGTAGCTTCAGGTTGTTTGCAGCCTCTCCAGTTAAGACTTTGTGAGTTCACACCTAGGCTATGTTTCCAAGATCACCTCTGCCGGTATGTGTGCTTAGGGAGACGTTTTTTCCTAAAGGAAAGCTGAAGTTTTGCAGGACAATTATGGCAATAAGGGGTGATATCTGTAGCAAAATCCAGGCTCAGAATTCACAGCTCCTTGGTTTAAGAGCAGATTTAGATGTATATATATCTTCAAAAAGAAACCATTAAAGGTTTGCATTACAAAAACTTCACTTAATTCCTGCACATTTGCCCTAACATCCAGTCAGTGTTTGCTGTGCTGAGGAACTTAGAAGTTGAGCTTAGGGACAGAACTGCCTGTGGCTTCTTTTTCTTGCCTGTTTGCGGTGCTTATCTATGTGACCTAAATAATATGTTGTTCAGAAAGGGTGGAGAATTGGGCTGAGATACTCTTTTTGTGGGTTAACATGCAATGGTGTGTAGTAGAATTGACCCTCCCCTCCACTCTACAGTCCCTGCTGCAGAAATACCATTGGAACTTAAAATCCTTCAGAGAGAGACAGAGCTGGATTCCTGCCTTAGAGGTGTCAGGGAAACCTACCCAACTGGCTCCTTGCTTTTATAAGAACCAGTGCTTGTACTGGGGCTTGCAAGAAATTGTTCATGTTGAGGCATTATGGAACTTCTCTCCATTTTTTTCCCTACTCTTAACCATTGTTGACTATTAGTGACAAGGATTATTTAATCCTTTGAACACTTGTTTTAGGGATGAAAAGCCTATTTCCCTCAGGATGTCTGTTAAAGGCCTCTGTTAGGACTAATAACTTTGGTCACATTGTTCTCATATGGTGACTGGTTAGGAATCTTCTATTGAAAAGTCCATACTTGGTCAATATTAAGTTGAAAACGTTGCATGGTCTCCTGAAGGCATTCATATTCCTGACTTCATCTGTCAAAAAGACTTTGACACTCATTCACTCACTCACTCAGGTCCAGACAGACCTATTAAATACTTTCCTTGGATTATTCTTCGGCTGGCAAAGTTACTACTTGCCTATGCACTATGTCAGACCGATGCCTTTGGGGCACTGAAGTATTCCAGCCTTCATAGATGACTCCCTTTCTCCCCTGTGCTTTGCTCACAGATAGAAAACCATCGCTCCTTCCCCTGAGCCTCTGTAGGTCTGCAGCAAATAGAGGAAACAGAGGCAGCAGCTGAACTAAAAGTAAGGCCAGATGGTTTCTAATGAAATGTTGAGAGTAATAGATGCTTTTTCACCCCAATCTTTAAATGCATAGATAATTTTAGGGAGAAAAAAGTCTTTCTGCAATGCAAATAGGAAAGCCCTTCACATGAGGCAAAAGGGCTGCAATTCACAACATAGTCTGTTTTTTTGCTTACAGGTTGAAGCTTTAGAAGTAGTAAAGGTAAGGAGAGCCTAAGATGTTTCTCGTTAAACACTTAAGGATAGGACAAGATATGTGAGGGTAATTATCTTGATTAAAAATCTGTTGATCTCATTAACAGGTAGGTTTCTTTCAAGACATCAAAAAGGGATTTTGCTGATTTGGGGTGAAACTACTACTCTCTGTCTATGTTTAACTTCCCTCTTTCCTGTCACTGTCCAATTTTCATTGTTTCACAAAGTAAATTCAGCATCAGACAGCAAATGTTAGTGTTTCATAATTTCTTTTTCCAGAGGATGTCACTCTCCTTTAAATGAATGGGACAGAGATGCTGTTTGGTTGTGTGGATCACTGGGTTATTGGGTGTTTTGTATATTAAAATACAACTTCTACTCCTGTCCTACTACCTGTGCAAAGGGAGATGGAATATCCAGTGTAGGGGGTAGGAGCTGATGAATCAGTGGGTATTTAGGACCTTTTTATTACTTAGTGAACAACATTAAGCGTAAAAGTGTAAGGTAAGTGTACAAGAAATTTTAAATATCTAAATTTGCCAGATCCGATATGAAATTAAGTGTTCAAGATAGTAGTTAGAATTGTTTGACTTTGTGCCGCAGTCACTGTATTAGCTGTGCAATGTCATACTGCTATCAGAATGAGGTCACAAAACAGAGGACACTGGAATCATGTTTCATACAAATGCAGGAGGAATCCCAAATTCAACAGTAAACAAGGGTGAAAAAGAAGGCAGCACAGTAAGGGCAAGAAAAGATGCTCAAGTTTCCCGCAGTTCCTGCCTCATTGTTTATTCCAGCTTCCTGCTTTTTCAGTTTCCCTCTCAAGCCTTTCTTGTGCATATACATAGATTATAGTATGCAGAGGACTAAGAATAAGCTGAAGGCAGAAACTGACTTAATGAAGACATTCTTCTGATAGAGAAAAGATTTTGTTGTCCACAGATGCGCAAAGAAAAATAGAAAAGCAGCTGCCCTTAGAAATGGAGTAAAAGTAGAGATGAGTGCCACGTCATGATGCTTTAGTCAAAATCTGATGTGTTGAAAGTCTTTGAGAGGATCTGTACTGTTGTACAAGGATATAACCAAAAGGAGAAACAATAAGCTTCTGCTGGAAAAATACTGCAAGTGTCACGTCTTAGATACTGTCCTGAATAGTGCTGACTTTTTGTCAACTTTCAGCTGGAGAATAAGGATAAAAGGAAATAGCTTTCAACCATCCTGTTATGGATGACAATATTAATAACCAGTTTCATGTCAAAACCTTCTGTTTCCTTAACACCAAGCTACAGAGATATAGTCAGGCACTGTCATCTTCCAGAGGAAGATTCTGAAGGGCAGAGGTCCTCATCTCATTAGTTTCCATCTCTCCTCTGCAGGTAGTTAGTTTGTCTTTCCTGAAAGCCTTTGTGGGCAGAGACAGCATAAAGGTGATGGAAGAAATTTATGTTGCAAGTGGGTGGGTAGGTGAGATGAAGT
This sequence comes from Ciconia boyciana, assembly GCF_034638445.1. Lineage (NCBI taxonomy): Eukaryota > Metazoa > Chordata > Aves > Ciconiiformes > Ciconiidae > Ciconia > Ciconia boyciana. The sequence goes on along the minus strand of NC_132942.1, from coordinate 32,654,011 downwards.
GGAGCTGAGATAGAGCAATCAAGTGAAGGCTTCCTGGGTCACCTGGCCTGCAGAATTAAGAAACTAGGGATGTAGCTGGTCAGTAACAAGGTATTAAATTACAGAGTGTCTGCACTACACCCGTGAGGTGGTGAGCGCTGGAGTTTGGGTGAACTGGGATGGCTTATTTTGCTCCTTGCACTGTCTGTTTAAAGTATCAGCTGAAGCATTCATGAGAGCAAAGGCAGCTGGTGGCATCTGGGCTGTGGAAATTATCGTTTGTAATACTTTTTTAATAGTAATTTGAGAGCTTAAAGAATTTTATGACTAATATTTCAATTGGGCACTGAAAACCTTCAAGTTTCAGGAAAGAATTTTTTTTACACAGCCTTGATCAAATAGCCAAAAATATTATAGGGTTCCTCTGAAGCACTAGCCATGGCTGCAGCAACATACCCAGTGAAATAGATCAGTGGTCCAATCTGCTTTGACAACTCCTATGTAACTAAAAATAGGAGAAATAGAAGAGAAAATTTGTAGGGCTGGTAGTGGCTTGTATTTTTCAATAATTTATCAAGATTCGAGAGCACAGATTTCCTTTGGGAAATATTAGTTCTTAGGTTTACAAAGTGCCTCAGTTGTAAATACCCATAAAAATGACAATTTGGTAGGTCGTATTTATTCTTAAGCGGGTCAAAGGACATTAGCGTATTCCTACTATATAAATCTGTCAAGTACAGAATTTCTTTATGCTCCCAAATCACAAAAGCGCCTCTTACAGTCAAGGAGAAAATGTCGCATTATTGCCAATCAAGGACAACAAGCAATCATATCGATCTCTACCCAATAACTTTTGCCCTGCTCGCTGTTTTTATCACTGAAACTGGACACATCAAGGGATTGGATTTAATATATACATATAGTGCTGATTTATTACAGGAGGAGAAGTACAGGCTGGCCTTACTTCTAGCTCAATATTTTAACACTTATTTTATTCCTTGCATGGAAGCTTGCAATGACTTTTTCTACAGCCAAAGTGTATAACTTTCAGATATCCCTAGATGTGCACAAAAGTTCAGCTCGTAGAGGTACACTGACTGCTATAGGTGTACGTGCATCCTGCATTTGGTGGTCTTACAGTCTTGAGTCTTGATTTTAAGAGTTTATGTATGTGGAAGTCTGTAGCAGGGTTGCTGTTTCAGAGAGGCATAACTGAAGATAAGCTTGGGGAGAGAAGAGGGGAGATTGGAGGGCATATAGGCACAAAAGGGCTGGGCGTTGCTTGCTGAGCCTGGTCTGAAGATGCATTCGCTTTCATCTCATCTGTGGAGCTGTGTATGTAAAGCCTTATGTATAAGGGCTGTTTACCAGTCACAGATATTGGAATGCAGCAGAGGGCTAGCATCGTCCTTTTGGTCTCTTTTGTTGGTAAAACTTGATATTTTTTGGTCATTTTTTGTTGATAACTGCAGATCACTGCAGAGGATTTGGCCTGCTCCACAAACGCAGCACCTTTGAACTCTCTGTATACAGTGATAACCATGGCTTATGGTAGAGGTATGATCAATGAATTACTTCTTGGAAGGCAAATGCATCTACAAAACTGAAGGGAAAGATCTTCACCACAGAATTACAGAACAGTGGAGGTTGGAAGGAGCATCATCTAGTCCAATGCCCCAGCTCAAAGCATGGTCAACTAGAACAGGTTGCTCAGGATCTTGTCCAGACAGGTTTTGAATATCTGCAAGGACGGAGCTTCCACAACTTCTCTGGGTAGCCTGTTCCAGTATTTCAGTGGTCAAGGATAAGCTACTGAGTTAAAAATACAGGCCATGTAAGTCAGCAGGAGCAGATATGTGCTAATTTTGTTATGATAAATGTATGAAATTAGTATCCTAGAGAGCAGCCAGCTCTCTGTTACTGTGTAATTGTAAGTCCTACTGGCTTTTTTACCTATCTGGGCACAAGATGTGAGTTTTGATTGCTGTTTGGGCTCTTAAGAGCTGGGCAACTCTTCCATAGAATAAATGGATGCAGAAGTAGCTGATGGGTTTGCTGCTCATGTTCATAATGATGTGGAGAAAGCTGGAAAGGCCATACCCTATTCTGCATTATTTCCTGATGGAGCGGACAGAGGGACATATGTTGAATTACTCCAGACACGTCCTTCCCCAGCCAGACATTTTGTCAAGAGGTTATATTCAAGGATTATGTATGTTTGTCAAGATTTCCAGATGTCTAGTAATCCCAGCCTTTTCTCAGCACGGGAGCAAATCCTTTCTACCATGCATGTATAGCACTCACTGGAAATGCCCACTGCACGTGGTGTGCACACTTGCAGTAAATCTCATGAGGCTGGGGCTCTTGTGCATGTGCCCTCCTGTGGATTTTCACAAGCACAACAAATTGGATGTGTCCCAAACATTTTGGATTTACTGTGCATGTTCAGACCATCTGTGCAACACATGTACCACAGGTCTAGTGATGCTTTAAGGGTTTGACACGATGCATACACTACACAGCTCCTGGTGATTGCATTTCAGTATAGGAGGAGTTCAGAACAGGATCATGGCACACTCAGAAATCATGCTTTTCACTAGGAACCTCTAGGAAGAATTCTGCCATAGGAAGAAGCTGACTTTTGGTTCTACAGTCTCCTGACTTGTCACAGGTAACTGTCCAGTAAGCCTTGTCCTACCTTCAATGTGCTTTCCTATTGCACAGATTTTGAAAGGATCTGAGAAGGCAGTGGCTTTTTATTTTGGGGGTGTGTGTGTCTTGACTGGAACATATTTTCCTCACCAATGTGAATTCAAGCCAGGAAAGGAGAGAAATAGAGAGTGAACAACTTGGAGTTGAGAGGAAAATATGACCCAGGGTACGCATTATCCATTTCTAGTATCAGAAGGAAATGTTGCGCTTTGCCAGCCGCCTTCAAATCACCTCTCAGAATCAGGCCCAGAATGAGAAAGTTACAACTACTTCCATGCCATTCTCACCTTTCCAGGTAAATACAGAAAGCTGTAGTTGCCAGAGCAGTGATGAATCATGACTTCCTTCCATCCAAAGAGCCTTGGGCTTTTTCCCCCTCCAAACATTTAACTTACTTGCAGGGCTGACAGAAAAGCTGTAGATTTTTTTCCCCAAATATCCATTTGCCTTTCCATTTATCTACTTTGATCTAAAGTAGAGAACCTGATGGATGCCCTAGGTAAATCAAACATTTTCTGTCTGCCAAAACGGTTTTGCAAATGCTTATTTCATGCCATTACCATTTTTCTGTTTCTAGCAGTAAATCAAAAAGTATCAGCCATTCATCCACTTTAAAAGTAATGCCTTTCCTTTGCATAATTACACATACCCAGTGGAGATCTGTATGCACAGTAAATCTATTCCTTTAAAAGGTTTTGCCTTAAGTACCACAGTGACATAAATTGGTGTAGCACAAATTTATTTATTTAAAAGGTTTATTCTTTTAACTGATCAGGTAACTGTTGTACTTCCATTGTTTGATTTGGGTGGGGAGGGCTTTTATTAATGTATCAGATTTAATTCTGCAGCAGATGTTTATGTAGAAAGGTCTCACTCCTTACAGGACTTGTAGCAATTGATATGTGTGTGTAATTTATTCTCATTACAAGTTTATTCTTAACTGGTGTTCAGGGGGTCTTCACTGTATCTCCAGTAGATCCTTGAGAATTAAATAGTTTAATGAATGTAATCAGCAAACCTGGAAGAAGTACATGTAGAGAAGTGTATGTATGTGGACATTACCTCTCCAAATTTGCAAATAACATAAGTACGGTATTAAAAGTCAGTAAGAAATTGCCAAAAATAAATGTCTTCCAGTAATGAGTGCCCCAGACAGTATTTTAGCAAAGATTAAAAAAAAAAAGGATCTCTTCATCATTCTCATGTAAACTTGCTCATCTTTATAAGTTGTGCTTGTACCTCTCAGGGGTGTCAAACCTAAAGCAGACAAGCCCAGCTGGTAGAAGCCTGGGAGTGAAATGATGAATCTTTTAGCAGATCTAAGTTTATTTTTAGGCTTTATCAAATTATCTTTCACTTCCCTGTGAGTGAAATTGTAGGAAGTATCTTAAAAAAAATTAAGAAACTTTACCTGAATGGCAAAAAGTAGCAAAACACCAGAACCTAACTACAGTTGAGCACATAAACATACCTGGATTGCATTTGAAATTGTGGCTACAGTATAATCCTGAAAATATTTACGTATGTGTTCAGTTTAATGCATGTGAGAATTCTTCAGATATGCACTGAGTCTGAGGATACACCAGATTGCAGATTAGGTTGTGACATGAGCGATGTCATGGAGAACTGATCTAAATTTCTAGCGTGAATGTTTTTTCCGTGAATATATTTTCTATGGTACTGGATATGAAAGTGAAAATCAAGGTGGCTGTATTTTGTTAGGTTATGCAATAAAAAAATGCAGAAACCTTTTTGGGAGATGGTGGTTCATAAGGAAGTTTCAGGTCTTGAATCTCATTTGGTTAATAAAGGTAGTTTCATTACACAATCAAAATATTCAACCCTATAATTTCACACTATCCATTTCAAAATGTTATCTTTTTTGCTGGCATTACAGAGCTGTCGACACTCTTTCCTACAGTTGGAAAGGAAAAACTCCTTTAGTATCCAAGGCAAACCTGGGAAAACGCCATGGGCCTGGGATGAGAAGATGCATATGATAATTATAGATCTAGCAAGGGCTGTATATTGGAGGGAGGAAGTTTATTACAGGAAGCTCCACATCCTGTGTCCATTAAGGTCACTCTGTTGAGATTTCATTTAAAGTGGATCTGGCTTTTTTGGGTCTTTTGCTAATACATTAAGTAGATCAGAGGTTGCCAACTGCCCTTTTTGATCAGAATTGATTGTGGTGGTTGCAATAGCACAGTTTCGCAGCAGTATTGGGGAAGAGTAACAAATGCTGGGAAGCGGGGCTTGGGGAAGCAGGGGAAATATCCCATTCAGACATTAGGGAGCAGGTTTGGTACTGGTGTTTTGACTTCAGTTGATTTACATACTCTGAAAGTCTGACTCTGATTCTTGTTTTAGGTCAATTCTAGCCACTGCATTTCACACTAATACTGATCTGTGACAGCAAATAGCAGGCTTTCTTTAGTATGTAGGTTGATGCATAGATACACAGTCTAATCCAAGTGTTCCAGCCAACCTGGTGTGTTTTCAGAGAGATGTATGCACTGAGTAGGAAGAAAAAGCACTCTTAACTGGTTTGTAATGGTTCTTGATAATTTTAAGGGCAGGATCGTGTGATGTAGTTGCCTGTGATAGAGACTGGATTAGTAAGTAACAAAGATGCCTCTTTGAATCCCGTGTCCTAGAATGTGCTCATGGGAGCTGCTAAGGGGGAGCGCTGGAGACTGCAGCCTTCCCCACTGAAACAGCCTCCCCTCTGTTCTGCAGTTGGGAACCAGAAGAGCCACCTTAAAGGGTGAGAGAGTACCTCAGCTCCCAAACTGGCTCAATCTTTGTCTTTCCATGCTGTTTGCATCGATGCTAATCAATGTTAATTATGGTAGTGGGGCTTGTGATGTACTCATTATAAGAGCCATCCTATTTTTCTGTGCTTGTACAGTCTGTAACACAATAGAGCCCTGATTGGGGTTCCCTAGATGCTACAAATAGTAATACAAATTGTTATAATAATGAATACGTGGTTCATGGTGTAAGACTACCAAACTCAGTTCATACAGCCTGCTGAAGCATCACTTGATAATTCTGTTTGCTGTTACCACTAACTATGGCATGCTGGATATGTCTTGACAGTTGGGGCCTCAGCCAGTAAACCATTTAAGCTTTTGTTCGTGTTTAAATAGGTGCTTGTTTTTGAATCTGCATTTGAGTCTGTGGTTGTTAGTGTAAATACATGCTTAAAGTTGAGCATGTGCTTAAAAACTCTTCTGATTCAGCATCCTTATTGTGCTGGGTTCATTATCCCACCACCACTCCATGACTATACTGGGAGTTGACAGGACGGTGTGCCAGGATATATGTTTCTTTCCTAGGCTGAGGGTATAGGTGCAAGAGCAGAAGATGCTTCCTCCCAAGAGCTGAGCAGCTGGCTAGGCGTAGGTTGTAGCAAGGGTTCCCACCTCCTGCAGGGGCTGGAAGTGGGTGGAAGCCATGAGCTGGGAGCTGAAGCGTCCAGAGGCTGTGGCCCCCTCCCGGTGTCGCTCCATGCTGGGCACCCTTGTACTAAGAGCTGATACCTGACAGGTGCAGTTTCCTGTGATGAATTTGGCTCAGTTCTACTGTCATCCTCAGTGGGAATTTCAGCACTGTTGTTTATATGCATTAATTGGTATAAATAATTACTATTCAGCCCCTCACTCTGCATCTCCAGGCCTTACCCTTCTGAGTTCCAGTGACTTAAATAGCCTCATAATTTTTTTTCAAAGAAAGTTTTCCACAGAGTCCCTTACAGCTTGTTACCTGGTTTGTTATGGATAGTGGTTCTAGTCCCATTTTTTCAATTCCAACCAGACTGCATGCCTGGATTTTAGTTATCTATGTGCAGTTTAGGCATGTGATTATCTGCCTGACTCTAGTTAGTTCTCTGTTGTGTACCACACTGTATTTACCAAGCCTGTGTAACAAAAATGTTTTAAATTGTTAAGGTGTTATATTACCTCTCTTGAGTGTGTATGTTGTTTTAAAAGGATTTTGAGTCAGTGTTGAGTTGCTTCTATGTTTGTAATTAATTTAAAATATTTAGTATAGCAGCTAGATTTTTCCCTGTTAACTGTGCTTTACTGAAATTCCATGATCTACAGCACACCCTAGTGATATGTGGAAATCGTGAAGTTAGACCCAGTCAATTTTACTTCCTTTGTGGTGAAGCAAAACTTAGGACTCCACTAAGCAAAGTCCAGGAAAGTAAATGCCTTGTATCCAAGAGGGAAAGCAGATTGAATCTCTTTGTTTATAAAACAAAAAACAGCCTTAGAAATTGAGACTACAGGATATTCTTCTTTGAAAAGAACATCTGTATAACGAGTTCATCTGGTTTGCAATCTGTAATGTTGGACGTATTTTACAACAGACCACAGGGAAAAGCAGCCCAGGGTTGTGTGAGAAGAGGAGAATATTTGTTGGGTTCCCTTTTAGACTGGAGAGAGCATGGAGAGAGCAACTGTATGTAAATGGTTGCTCGATCCCTTCATCCCTTCTGGATGAAGGGATCGAGTGCACCCTCAGTAAGTTTGCAGATGACACCAAGTTGTGCGGGAGTGTTGATCTGCTTGAGGGGAGGAAGGCTCTGCAGAGGGACCTGGACAGGCTGCATCGATGGGCTGGGGCCAACTGTATGAGGTTCAACAAGGCCAAGTGCAAGGTCCTGCACTTGGGCCACAGCAACCCCATGCAACGCTACAGGCGTGGGGAAGAGTGGCTGGAAAGCTGCCCGGTGGAAAAGGGCCTGGGGGTGTTGGTTGACACCTGGCTGAATGTGAGCCAGCAGTGTGCCCAGGTGGCCAAGAAAGCCAATGGCATCCTGGCTTGTATCAGAACTAGTGTGGCCAGCAGGAGTAGGGAAGTGATTGTCCCCCTGTACTCGGCGCTGGTGAGGCCACACCTCGAATACTGTGTTCAGTTTTGGGCCCCTCACTACAAGCGAGACATTGAGGTGCTGGAGCGTTTCCAGAGAAGGGCAACGAAGCTGGTGAAGGGTCTGGAGCAGAAGTCTGATGAGGAGCGGCTGAGGGAGCTGGGGTTGTTTAGTCTGGAGAAGCAGAGGCTGAGGGGAGACCTTATCGCTCTCTACAACTACCTGAAAGGAGGTTGTAGAGAGGTGGGGGTCGGTCTCTTCTCCCAGGTAACAAGCCACAGGACGAGAGGAAATGGCCTCAAGTTGCACCAGGGGAGGTTTAGCCTGGATATTAGGAAATTTTACTTCACTGGAAGGGTTATCAAGCATTGGAACAGGCTGCCCAGGGAAGCGGTTGAGTCGCCATCCCTGGAGGTATTTAAAAGACGTTTGGATGAGGTTTAGGGACATGGTGTAGTGGTGGTCTTGGTAGTGTTAGGTTTACAGTTGGACTCAATGATCTTAAAGGTCTTTTCCAACCTATACGATTCTGTGATTCTGTGAAATAAAGCATCGTGAATGAAACCTGCAGGCAGTCTTCACAGGTCAGAAGCCTGCATGATCATTTACCATCTTATGGCCAGAACATTAAAATTTATGCTAGATATTAAATTCCTCCTTATGCAAATGGTTAGGTCACTTGGTTTTTCAGGTGATGGTATCTATATTTAGTTTTCAGTGGCCAACAGGCCCCATGTCATCCTGCAGAGGGATGTGCACCTACCTAACTTTTTAGGCTACCTTGCACTCACCTTTTTCTGGATTACGATTTGTATTTCAATAATTGGATTTCTTTTTAATTCTCTGAATGCACAGAATGACAAGGGTTCTGAATTGGATGCTGTTGACCCCCCCGACAGGGTGAGAGGAGAAAGCAGGTTTGAGAAGGACTCTGAGAAGGAAGTTTAATTCTATAGTCAAGAAGGGAGGCAAATATTTATCAGAGGTGAAATCAAATTGGTGATGTGTGGATAACACTGAATGGAAGTGAAAACAATAGGAGCATCAGAGAAGAGTGTGGGCCTTGTAAGTTACAGTGGTTGAAGTTAAATCTCATGAATTCTCAAAGAGAAACAGAGAATTCATCAGGGAGATGCGACTTAAGAGTGTCCTAACCTCCCAGCATGTGAAAGCTGTACCAAGTATCCATTGCAGATGCTGTCAAGCACTCCAGCAGCTTGTGCAAGTTCAGTATGTCTATAGAGTTGTTGTCGTCATTGTTCACTGTGTGTGCTTAAGCCCCAAACAACAAAGCTATCCCAGAAAAAGCAGGTTTGGCCGGCGAACACTGCATGCCAGCAGACAAGCAGTGCTGAGGCTGTTCTTATTGTCATGAAGGGCCATGAAGCCCTGACAAGTGCAAGGCAACATATACCAGTACCCGTGACCAGCCTGCAGCTCCAGCTTGGCTCAACTGAAAGATCCAATCCTGTACCTCTGTTACATCTACAAAGCATTAATTGTCTACGTAAGGCAAAGCTAAAGGTGGGGTCCTCCTTTCTGGCTCACTCACGCATGAGAAATCTCTAATATTTTGGGGAGAGACAAGTTTCCTCTGACCTCTGCATTTCACTCTTGTCAGGTAATCCAAACAATAATGGAAATGAGCATTTTGTTTTATGTAAATAAAAACAAAAAGGTTGCAATAATTTATGGTATTTATTTAAATGACATGCAAATTACTTTGTGAAACTTAGGGGGGGAAGCAGCACAACTGAAACAGCACAATTGTTTCCAAGAACATTCATTTCAAATCCACATACAATATTTCATTCATGCTTAATTATTTCCCCAATGCTAGTCTAAGCATTACTAGTTCCCTTTGTCTTTTTGCTTTTGCATGCAGTGTGATTAGCAAAACTGCTTGTGCTCTACCAACTCCTGCACATATGGGGTTTAGCCTCATTGTTCAAGGGGTGGAGCAACAAGCAATATGAACACTCATGCTGCCAAATTTGGCACACGTGAGCCCTCCAAAGTATACAGATATCACCCGTTTCATTTAAATCCGTGTCCATATTTTGCATTGCTACCATAATGGCAACTCCATTGTCTGGGTGTATTATTTGAAGCAGCTTTTCTCCCATTGTTTGTGCACTGTAATCCTCGAGGTTTCTGTAGTCATCGTGAGCAGCTTACTTGAAAGAAATCACTTAGCTCTCACAGATCACTCTCTGAACCTGCTGGCAAAGGAACGGGCCATGACTAAAGCATGAGACCTGTGATCTTTCTGAAGCAAATCTCTTCAGTAGAGTTTATAATTTGTTGCTTTCATGGCGCTCTGTTCTCAGGGTTTGGACTCAGTGTTATCTTTCGTCCCCCATGGATTTTTCTACAAGGCATGATGGGAACATAGGCTGAAAAAAAGAGTAATAATGCTGGCTGTGGATGTGTACCCTAACAACATTTTACACACGTTTCAAGTACTGGCAAAGGGAGACATCTACTGTTTGATGGAAATTAAGGAAAGTTGTTTATTCTAATTGCAGCAAAATCTTAGCCTTTTATTCTTCCATGGTATAGAGATTGGCACATCCTGCTGTGAGTCTTTTCAACAGACTTTTGAGAACTTAATGCTTGTCTACTTAGGGCAGAATGAAAGATCCCCTGGAACTCATCATAGAGCAGGGGCTGCCCGGTTCTTTCCCTTTCTAGCATCCAGTCATCTGCTTGGTCAATGCCCTCTACTCCCGTGGCACTGGTCTCTCGTGGTGTGGTGTATATGCATGGTGTTGTAGGTAATTAGCTGTTGGTATTAGCTGTTGGGTCTGAGTATTGGACCCAATATTAGCTGTTCTTTATAAATTGTGCCCATTACTGGTTTTGAACGCACATCATTTTACTCCTGAGACAGTAATTTATGACATTTTTAAGGCAGTGGTTCCCAAATTGAGGTCTGCAGAAAGCCAGCAAAGGACCTCTCTGTAGTTTGCAAAGAGTGTCCAGTTCTTTTTGTTTCCAAAGTCTAGATCACGTTATAGGACAACTATAAATACGGTATAAACACTGCCCTGCTCTTCATTTAGCTTAGCAATAGCTCTTTAGACAACCCTGTTGTAGCCGCATAGGCATTATGTGTGATCCCAAATGGTGACCAATCACCCTTGTGATTGCAAGTGAAGCAGAGAGGTGGCCCAGGAGGCAGTATTAAAATATAACATGCTAAACTGTGTAAGTCTGAAAATCCCATTGTAACACGTATGAGTATTTGCAGTGACTTCTGGAAGCTTTGAATCTTGTCCATCACCTTTCCATCTTCTTGCGTCCAACCTATCGCATGAGAAAAGAAAATCAGGCAATGCAATCTGTACAGGCTGGCCTCTTCCCTTCCACCCTACTACCTAGCTGACTGTGAGCTCCCCTCTTGCCTGCCACATTATCAGAACTCAGACCCAAGAAGGCTGGAGAGAATTGTTCTGTGTTTCCAGAAGAACAGGAAACTTAGTCTAACAACATTGTAAAATTTGGGCTGTCATTCAGCACCCATGAAATCGGTGTAAGGTTGGAAGTGAAGTCAGCCAAGGACCCTTGACTCTGATGGGACTTAAGTCAGCTTCTTTGTGCTTCCTCTTTGCGTCTCCAAACTACTGTATGTTTGGGGCCAGAATTATATGTGGCTGAACATTTACTATTCTTGGACTCCACAAGCACCAGGTTATGGTACAGATTTCTCATACCACTGAATAGTATCAAGCATGGAAATCTATCACTGACTTTATTCCAGGCACCTTCAAATGTCATCCTTCCATCCTTGATACTAGAATGCTTTGCTCCTTAACTGAGTTTACAATATGCATTTTAGATGTGATTTTGAATTTTGTCTACTTTATGTATGCCCTTTAATTAGAGGTTTGAAGAAAGCTCAGATGCACTTTTCTTAAACACATTCTGCAAAAGAGTGATGAGTGGAGGAAGTGGTTGTAGGAGACTGTCTCTTTTTTAGCTCCTCTCTGGAAACCTTGCAGGTATTTTGTGTAGCTATTTTTTAACCAGGATTTTATTTCCACTTCAGTGTTCATACATGCTGTAACATATAAACACGTAAACTAATTTCAGGACACTGACTTTTACATTCAGATTTGCTGTAGCTTTTTCTGAAAAGGTCACAAAATGGCTACTCTGTACCAGTAAACACAATTATTGAATTAGGCTGCTGAGGAAGTAGAACAGCGTAAATGACTACTATAATAAGAGACTAAAAGAGCAGAAGATAGGTAAACCGTTTGCAGTTACGGATATGCCTTAAATATCTTTAACAGCTCGCTTGGATGGTACTAGCTAGCAACGTGTGCCTTATTCCAAAGCACCAGCCTATATTTTTGGATCATCTTTCAAGACTGAGATGATATAAGGCAATTAATAGTGTTTTGTGACCTTCTGCACCAGTAGTCCATCTTTTTGGCATTGAAACTGATTTTGCCCAACTTGTCATTTTATCACCTGAGAGTGTGTGGGGAGACCAAAAAAGCACCTTTTACAGCAGTGGTGGAATGATTTAGTTCAGTCATACTGTTCTTCAAACCGTTTCCTACCAGCTGATGAGGCAAACCTCTTCTTTGCTTCATGTCACATAAGGTACATTGAAAGGCTGTGGAGAGACAGATGTTCTATATCTTCACTTCATATGCAAAAACCTGTTATATCCTTTATTTGCATTCAATTAGAAGTCAGACCCTGATGAATATCTATTGTAGGAAATGGGGAAAAGATTTGCCATCAAGCATATGCTTTGCTTGTAGTGGATCTCTGTAAGCTGCTATTGTGTCCTCCTATAGCGATTCGGTCATTTTTACTATATTATTTAACCTGCATGCACAGAAGTGAAGAGTGTTAATAGATGAAAACTGGAGTTAGTTTCCTGGTTTTATAAATGTTGCCTTTTCTCATTGCAGAGAGTTCTGGAGAAAGCGCCGTTCCTTTTAAACAGCCATTCTGCAGTTGCAAAATTTCCCTTACTAAGTGGCTCTGTTCAAGGATTTAAATGCTATAGCATTACTTTTATATTCATTTTCTCTTTTGATACAGGTTGTGCCTTGTTTGATCTTGAGAAGCTCACCATTTTCTTGCTAATCCAGAGTATAATACCAGGAACTCAGAAGTTATAAAACTGTATTGTTGTCAAGAAGGGAAGGTTCAAATTATAAATATAATATGAAGCAGAAGTGGCAGATTCTTTCAGAACAGATGCTGTTGTTCCCGTGACCCTATAAGAGCATGCATACTGGGGTTTTATAGTATCTAGGGAGAGATGTAGGTTGTCTAGAGCCCTAGACATTAGTCAGGGATAAGCAAAGCAGCTTTTCTTCACTGCAGCATAGGGTTTCCCAGACTTCTGGGGGAACTCTTACCCTCCTGAACTTGCATATGATTAGAAGCCTGCTTTGTAACATCTTCCATCCCCTTTCTTGTCTGTGGACCACTCCCATCACACATTCTGGGGAATACATGGCATTTCTTCCTTTTTCTTCTTTTCTTGCTTTGATGTAATGTTGTAAATTAAACCATCCTCACCCATATCCAAGTTAACACACTGACACGAAAGGGAAATCTCAAGAGTATTTTTAGGTGCCTTGCAAACTTAGGCAAATGGATCTGTATTACCTGTGCATGCCTCAAGTTTTGAATGTTTTTTTCCTGCCATTGTGATAGTAAGAAATTTAAAGATTTTAAGAAAAAAAAAAAAAGTGCAACTAGATGAAATGATGAAACTAAGTCTGTCATACAGTTGCCTAATCCTTGTGTTTTCTCTGGGAATCTGGCGCAGAAGAAAATGTAGAGAAACAAGCTTTTTTCTGTCCAACAAGATTAAGTGCCTTGTCTTAAAAAAAATCTGTCATGGTTTCCTGTGAAGGCTATAGGTATTTCAGATAATTGCATCAGGTATTTCTGGACAGTTCCTCCAGACTGAGCCTGTTCCTGATGGGCATTTTCTTGAGACCCCATAAGGAGCAGGCTGAAAGCCAGAATGAGTCATTCTGTTGGTAAAAACAGTCCATCTCCAGCTGAAATCGTTCCTGGCACCCCTTGGCCTATCTCCTAGTATGTCAAAAGCTGTGAAAATATGCAGTGAACCCAGCATGCTGAGGCCATGCTGAGCCGGCTTGTGGTTATTCTGGGTTCTGCTGTATGTTAGGGAAGGACTTGACAGAAATCTGCCAAGTGGCTCACCAAACCAGAATGCCAACGCACCACTGCTGTAGCTGATTTCTGATTCTTGCTTTTGACAGGTGACTTGAGGATTTTTGGAGGTGAAAGGGAACTTTTTTTTTCTGCTCTTGATTTGTAAAAGTATAGAGTTCCTATATAGAATCATAGAATCATTAACGTGGGAAAAGACCTCTAAGATCATCTAGCCCAACCGTCAACCCAACACCTCCATGCCTACTAAACCATATAGGACTCTACAGAAGACGAAAAAGATGTAAAACATCCTGATAAAGGAAATTAAATAGTGAATCAATGCTGATAAAGGGGACAAAGAGAACTACGATATAGCAACAGCAATGACATCTAGTACTTGTAAGAGCCCAGCATACTGCAGCGAATACAGTGAGATTATTGGCAGGATCCGATTTGCAGCAGGACCACCTTGAACTGCTCTCACTCCACTCCTAGAATTTAAAAAGCACGTGACCGTTTATCTCAGGTACTAATTATTTGTTAAGAGTGGATGTTGAAATGTGCATAAATACACGCTAGAATTAGTGACAGATCCAGCCAGAAGACTCGATCCTGTACAAGAGAATACAGCCAGGAGAGCTGTCCCTTCTCGCTTTTAGGATGACTTTTTGCCGAACGGCAAGCTTGTAGCCGAAGCCCTGTGATGGCGAGGTGTGCGAAGCCACCAGATGGAGCCCGCCGGGTAGCAAACGTGGTCAGGAGAAAATCTGTTGCAGGTCTTGCTGCTTCAGGAAGACCGAAAATAGGACTTCTGCGCTGTTACGTAGCCCAGACTCACAGAATGTTTGGTGGAATGTTGGTGTGCCGATTCATGTGTCTTGGTTAATGCTCACCAAGGCGAGTAACAGACATGCTACCAGATGCGGGCTGGTAACTACGTACAGAATCAAGTCTTAATCCGGCTGATAACAATAACCAGATTCCCACTGACTTCAACAAAGTCAGAATTTCTCTGAGAGTGTAGTATGATTTACAGCAGCACGTACATCCTTAAAGGATACACTCTGCACTGTTATCTTGCATTTTCATTTTAGTAACTTCTACCATAGAAAAAAATAGACCTAATAAATACCTGCTGATGTAGCCCTAATAACCTGTGTTTATTTTTAACCAGAGTAGTGAAGTAATGATTCAGTTTGGGATAGATTGACAAAAATTCCCTCCTTCGATGGTTGGCAGCCTTCTTTGCTTTTAATTTTGCTCCTTGGAAAGCTCCTTACAGCTGGAATTTGGGGTGTTACTTTTTAAAATGTACATGGCATTTTGGTTCTTTGCTCATTTTAGGAATTACATTTGCTTTTTACATCCAAATCGTAAAAATCAAGAGCACCAGTAGACCTGTAACATTTTGAGTTGTTACACAGAGAGATATTTTATGTCATCGGATAAAGCATGGGGAGGTTAACAAGTCCCCAGTGCAGCCACAGGAAAGGGACAAAAATTGTGAGTTATATTCCTCCTTCTTTTCCTCATCCTGCTTTTTCATCTTCTCAACAAGGAACTGAGGGGAGAAGGTTTACCTTAAATCAGAAATGAAATCATAATAAAGGCTTAGCCGACAAAACCAAAAACCTCTGTTAATAATCTGTTCTTGGGAAACGGCAGCATTTTTAACATTAGGCAGTAGCTTTTCAAGATTGCACTGGTGTTAAGAAACCGTGTGATATTTCGGGAGCCATATGTGACACAGCTGTTTAACGCTGCTTCAGTGCATAGCTTGTTTGATTACATATGGTGCTGTACCAGACTAGCAACGCTGCGCTTCACCGAGCCGATGACTGAAATAAACATGGATGAAAAGTGTGCAAAAAATATTCTCAGATTAGGGCCGGGCATGTCCTAATAGCACTCTGTGGTAAGCACTCCCTTTCTTCCTCCTCCTGCGGTAGCTCAGCTGGCATCGGGACCTGCTCTTCCACAGCAGCCTGTACCCGAAAACGCTGCGGCGTTCTGCGGTATCCCTCGCTAAGGCCGCCTCCGCGCACAGGAGCGGCAGATGCTCCCCGGGGCGTGTTGTGCTCTTCCAGAGCGAGCACCGAGCTCCAGGGGAGCGGTTACCCCGCGCCTGACCTCCGGCCTGGGCCGGCCCGGGCGGGGCGCCAGCCCCGCGGCCCGGCGCGCACCGCCCGCCTCGGGGGCCTGGCCCGGCTTTGCTCGCGGTGCCGCCGCGGGGGCAGGCGGGAGGAAGGGGCGGCGGCACACCATCCCCAATCGCCGAACGCCGCGGCGGGCTGCGCGCTTCTTCCACGGAGCAAGCGCGGGAGCCGCCGGTGAGGCCGGCTCCAGCGGAGGGAGCCGCGCCCGCTCCCCGAGGCCTGCCGCCGCCCCGCTCCCAGCGTGCCGCGGCCGGCGCGGAGGTGAGGGCGGGCTGCCGCGGGCGCGGCGCTCACTGGCGGGGCAGCCGCCGACGCCGGAGCGGCGCCGCGGGCCCGGGGCGGGCAGGGCAGGAGGCTGGGCCGGGCCGGGCCGGGGTCGCCCGCCGGGTCGCGCTCCTTCCCCGGCGGCGCCGCAGCCCTGTGCTGCCGGCCTCCGGTGCGCCGGGCGCGCTGCCGCCTGAGGCAGGCGGGCGGAAGAAGGAGGGAGGGAGGGAAGGGCCGCGGCGGGGCTTGGCGCCGGCTCTGCCCAAGGGGGCGGGAGCCGCGGCGCTGCGTGCCCCTGGCCGGGCGGGCCCCGCTGTCCCCTCCGCGTGCCGGGGAGCTCCCCCCGACCCCTGCCCGGCGTCAGCGGGGTTTGCGGTTGCGGCGGCCGGGAAGATTCCAGAAGAGGCCGGCTGCGGCAGCCGGGCGCTGTGGGGAGCGGGCCCGGGAGGGCGGCAGGGGAGGGGAGGGGAGGGGCGCGGGGGAGCCCGGCGGGCCTCTGGGGCCGTGCCGAGCCCCGGCCCCGGCCCCGGCCCCGTCCCGGCGGGCCACCACCGGGCCAGCCTGCGGGGCCGCCCCTGGATTTGAGGCGTTGTGTGGATACGGTGAGAAGAGCCTTGAAAACCTTCAGAGGGGGTCGAACTCTTCTTTAACTTCTGATTTCTTTTTTCCCCGAGTTCCGTTGCGGCTGTGTCATCGTTTCAGCAATAGTAAACCTGAAATTGGCGTTGTAGGAAAATAAATAAAAAATATATCTGAAGTGTAATTTAAATTTCAGCTGTTTGAAAGAGTTTATAATTACATTTTATGCTCAGCCTATTTTAGTCATAAAGATTTTAATAAATTTTAAAATATTCAGAACATTGATTAATTTTAATGAGCTGAAGTTTATGTTTTTGTAGTGCGTCTGGGAAAGCATCTTTAATTTTCAAGCTTAGTTCAGGTTTCGAAGATATCACTGCAATGTGCTGCGCCAGGTATCTCTACAGGGGAACAAGCTTTGCTGTTTATGTGTTTTCCAAGTGTCAGCTCTTTTTCATTCTTAACCAAAAGTCTGATCATTTTGGCTTCAATACCAGCTAGCTGATGCAAGCGACCTGTAGCTCCTTCTTTTTCAAATATTGCTTTCAAAATGGAGAAGCTGGCTAGGAAATGAAAAAAAAAACTTCCACCCATAATTTATAAATTAAAAAGACATTGTGTAGGTCTAAAAAAGTTTGAAGGGGTGAAGGACTTGCAGCCAGTCTTTCGCAGACACTTAGTAACTTTCCAGTCCAGGTAAGCGGGATATCCTAAGCGCATAGACAGATTGGGCCCCAAATTTCCTTTAATCTCGATGGAAGGAGATCATTCCCACTGAATATTTACCTGCATTTTACAAGAGCCTTGTAAAATCAGCTCCTTGGTTCCTCGAAGTAGTTTGTTTATATAATGAGTAAATTTATTGCCTCTTTTTGTTAAATAAACCAATTAAATGCTTTGATAAATGTACATGCTTCGATAAATACACAAAAGAAGAAAGTAAGCAATACTCTTAAGGTCACAGTTCTTACAAAACAATATTAAAATGCTCTTTTATGCTTTTCAATTGAATTCAGATTGTCTAGCAAATAGACGAGTTTCTTACCATCTTCTAATATAATTGAAACTCAAACAAAAATGAGCATTTGATTTGTATAGTCAGCAGCATGATTATATTCTTATAATAAATATTTGTAGATGTAGTGAATCCTCGTGGTTGGGAGAGAAGAGTACCAAATACAGAGATAACGAGTGGCAATCAACATGTTTTAATCTTCACACCAATAAGTAGGAAAGAACCCTGCCTTAGGAAAAGAACTGAAAATTACAAATGCAGAGCAGACTTAAAACTGGTATATTTAAATGAAGTTTTACTGGCTGCTGATGCCAATCATGATTTAAATCAAGCCACCTGCTTTGCAGATTTTAAATACTAGGCTGGGCTCTAAGGGTAGGATTTTCAGAAAGTGATGATTTAGGAGCAGAAATGCTACTCAAGCCACCAGTGTGCATATGGACCAGTGATGAGACAGTGCTGCTTTGCGGATAGGAATATCTTGATTCCATGCCCACCCACCAGCTATTATTGAAATAGTTAATGGACTTCTGGCCTGTTTAATCATCAAGTCAGATCTTTGTGCACGCTGTTGTTTGTGAAATTGTGTTCTTTAGTCTGCCTCAGTTGCTGAGTACTTTTCATTTGTTTTTGCTCCAGTGCTGATCTCATATTTATTATAAAAAGTTGCAGTACCGATAGAGCTGTTGCTGTACAGTTGAGACAGAAGAAACTGTCCTGCGTTATCTCCTGGGCATTTCTGCTTGTAGCAGTATTTGCTGTTGTCTTGAAGTTCCAGTTTGAAGATCTACACAGTTCATGTGTCTGCTTTCTAACAGTTGTATGGAGATTCTCGCCCCACGTTCTTGCTTATCACTGTGTGGTGTCCACCAAGATAAAGTTGACTCCTGGTAAGAGGAGTTAGACCTATGCCTTCATTGCTTGGTAGGTTTGGAATTTGTCCTGTAGGTGACTTTTGTTCTATGAACGCGCACATGGTAGAGATGTCTAGTGAAGTGTATACTCTGTTAATAGGAGGTTGTAAGGAGCAGTGAGGACAGCTCAGCTGTGGGCCAGGCTGTGTACTGGTTAGAATATCTCCTGCATGGACATTTGGGAGGGCATTTTTTTATATAAGTGGGACAGTGAACCCAGGGGATAAAATGGCTTTTGCCTGTCTAAAGTCATCATTCTGTGAAGGGGGAGGTAGGATAATGAGATGGGAATGTTAAATAGGAAAGAGCTGAAGTGAGGTTCATGCCATAGATGAATGTGGGGACCCTTTCCAGCTGTTTGCATTAAAAGGACTTTCAGTGAGTTGGGCACAATGTGATTCTTTTGTTGTTTTAATTCTTTCTATGGCATTTTTCTTCTTAAGAAGTAATAAACTAGTTCTGAGAGGAATGTACCTTTTAGTAAAACCCATTGGTTGTAGGCTCAAAGATGAGATACAAACACATGATGCCATCGTTCTCTTTGGATAGGTAGAGCAGTATCGTTGCTCACTTTGCTCCCCAGTCCCTGGGGTGAAAGAGAGAGCATCATCTAATTTAGTCAGAAGTACAAAGTCTAACATCTCAGGTGAGTGTTTGGGGAGACCACAAAGAGAAGAGCAACACAGCTACTGAATTGCAGTAGAACAAAAAAGGAAGGTCTGTTATACAATGAAGTTTGATTTCTCAGCAGCTTCATTTTCCAAAACTCTTGGGGGGTTTTTTTGTTTGTGTTTTTTTTTTTTTTGTTCTTGAAGTGCTGAATATTCTCAATGCCATGTGAAGTCAGTAGGAGCTGTGGAGGCTCAGCAACTCTGAAGGCAGGGCCCCATTTCATGGAAGTCATTGGCATTTCTGTCCCTCATTAGTGCAAATCCAGTATTTTACATTCCTAGTGTTTCTTAACGTCTGGGTGGATTCCACAGAGAATAACTCATTGCTGGCATCAAATTGCACATTTGTTTACTGGTCAGTTAGACAATCAAAGTTTATAAATATTTTTGTCTGTCTTCTGGTTCTGCCTCTGACACATAAAACTTACAGGTCCTTTTAATCTGGAGTAGGATTCTTGATCCTTTGTAGTTCACTGGCCTTTTCAAATACGCTTATCTTCCTATTCTGCCCGCCCAGTGGTTCTGATCCTTACGTTGATGTCAACCGCATCAGCCACATTTGAGCTCTGCATTCTTGCAGTTGGCTTCCTGCAGACCTTAGCAGTCTGTGAGGTGTTAGAGGTTTGCAGCTGCAGAGCTTTATAAGCCTTTTGTTTGATTTCCTCAGCCTAAAGCTAGCTGTCTGTCTGCTGACTTGGGGGGGGGGGAGGTTGGGGGTTTGTTTGGGGTTTTTTTTCTTTTGGGGCTGCTTATCCTAGTAGCAGGTTAAACTCCTTCTGGCGTCTCTGTGCGGCAACTTGCTAATGTACTGTTAAAATATCCTGCTTTCATGGCCTGTAATGTATTGTTAAAAAAATACATGCTCACTGAAGATTGTCTGCTTGAGTGCCTTGATTCTTCATCAGAACCTGAAATTGCCAAAGAAATTTGTAATAGTCTGACTTTATAAAAGGTCTCTGGAACGTTGGTCCACTCATCTGTGTCTTTGTGCTGAATATAGGAATCTCTGGGATTACTTTATGTGTATGTGTTGTAATACATGGTTTACATTTTAATGGCTCCCACTAGTGCTCTATATGTACAGTTTAAAAAAAATTTGTATGTGCTGTGCATCAGCTACTGTATTCACTACAGGACTTAAAATATAGTGAATATGCTAAGAGATCATAGAAATACTTGTAAGAGCTGGGAGAAAATGAGTGCTCCTTGTAATGTCTTTGAGAATGTTGTGTGTGACGCTCACATTCAGGATGAAGCGGGAATGACTCTGCTGTGCCAGGGACCTTCTTCAACCAAGCCAAAAACCACAAATAAGTGTTAACTTTGCGAGTGGAAATTCCCTTTGGGGAAGTTATGAGGGGAGTAAAGCAGTAAAATAATTTACTATGGAAAAAATACTCAACTTGCTTGAGTTCGAGTACATTTCTACTTTATCTTGAGACTAATACGTTATTGTGAATTTGTGTGCTTGCTACACTTTGTATGCCACCAGATAGCAGTGTGATTCCTGTTTTCATTATGGTCTGGGTTTTTTTCACCCTTAAGCCAATTGCACTTTGAATCTAGTCGTGAAAGAGTTTTTTATTTATTCAGAGAAACCCCAGATTAGCTGATCACCTTTGCAGTGCTCGAGATGGCCACGTCACCATAAGGCGATTTCCTAGTATTGGCAGTGTGGTGGATGGAGTAGTGCGTGTGCCTTTCTGTGGACAGCCAGTTTCTATGCACTGCAGAAACCTGATGCTTCAGCTCACAAAATATCATTTCACGTATATTACAGTTGGATTGGTTTAGGAAATTGTGGAAATCAGTCAGGTTGATTGGGGGAAAACAGATTATATTACTCTCAACGAGAGCCGTATTGTGTTGTCAGCTCTCTCCAACTTACGTTTTCTGTCCATGCCACAGAGCCTTCATACTGAAGAGCTTTGCACGAGACGTTCGCTGGATTTGGCCCAAAGGGAAGCAGCAAATTCATTTCAGCACTCAGGCGGTTGGGTTAGTCCGAGGTCATGCTAAGGAAGTGCAGGACAAGCATGAATCAATTCCCGTCGCACTGAGAGGAGGAACTGAATCCTGCAGCGCTTAAGGCCTCTTGGTGCTGGTGTGAATGTTACTCTGAGTGGCAATCTGCTCACCTTTTGTTAAGAAGGTAAAAACAAATACCAGTTGTATATTTTGGGGTGTTTTTTCCTACTGCTCTAGGACAAGCAGAGCAGCCATTTCTTTATTACTTTGAGCTTGAATCGTATTAAATGAGATAATATATAACTCTGGAAGCAGAGTGTGTCACTCTGCTGTCACTAACCAGCATGCACTGGCGTTCTGATACACTGCTGTGTCATAAGCCTGCCAAAAACCCAAAAGCAGTAGTGGTAAAATGAAGAGCTTTGATGTTTTCCTTAGACTGGCATGGAAATGAATGAAGTAGTGAGAGAAATGCAACTATTTGATGAATTTCCTACTGTGCCTCTCTGCAGCTATGGAGTATATGTGGTGCCTTCCCAAACCCCAGATTTTTGTTTAGCGTCAGCAGTGCTTGCATACTGCAGTGACACAGATGAGTTGGAGTCAGCCATTTTAGCGCAAAAGAAAGCTTTCACTTTCACAGTAGTTAATTTTTAATATGAAAAATTGTGTGATACCACTCCATTTTCACTTTGCACTGAGGAGATCTGTTCAAGAAAGACTTGAAGACAAGTTGACTTGGGCTGAGAAAGTATTGCACACGCACTGGGATAAAAAGTGTTCTAGAGGCTTGAAAACAAAACACTCATCTGTTCGATAGTGCTAACGTTACATGTGCGACAATAAATCTGTGCCTTCTGTGTGTATGTCATTATATTTTTAATCATATTGAATACTTTCTTCTTTTTGCCCTGCAAGCCCTTTCCTCACTTGGTGTGCAGAATGGAGGGTATTTGCTTAATGAGCAAGCTTTTTCTCGCTGTTCAGCGCTAAGTCCTCGGGCCTTATTTACTGAACACTCCTCCAACTCTGCTATGGGGATGTCATTTCTTAATTTCACTTTATGGGTTTTCCTCTGATCTCATTGGTCTGAATCAGTGTCGTTCACTAGTATTGAACCTATTTTTGCAACATGAGGATATTTTCAGTATCTCTGTCTGTTCTCCTATCATTAAAATAGTTGTTAAAGTCAAAAGTATCCACTTGCTTTGCCAAATGGAAAGCCAAAGATGGATTTTTCAGTGCTTGACATTGTGTAACACTGTACTCAAGCAGAGCTGCATTTGAATTCAGTTGTAATTTTGAGGGGTCGGTGTTTTTGCAGATATCTCTCTGAGATTGCAGGATGGGTGCCTGGAAAAGTTAGAGCGTAGTAACCATTTCTAAAAAGCTTGATTCAAGTGGCTGGCTTAACAGCAGTCAAACATTAGGTGCAAAATAAGGGGTAAAATCTTTTTCTTCAGGTAGAATCTTTCCTTTTTTAAAGCAGAGAAGCCATGCTGTTTCTTCATGCAGCCTCTTTCCTTGCTCACTACACTTGGTGGCACCTGCAACTCTGAGGCACATATTTGCTTCTGTTATGCCTCCTGAGTTACCTGCTGTGACAAGGCAAGCCACCTGGGGAGAAGAATAGTTAATATGCAGAAATTCCGAAAAGGTGCCCTGTATTAGGTGGTTGTTTTTTTTTTTTTTTTTAACTAGGTCATGTTCATGTGCCTCTTCTCAGGGTTGTGTTCAGTGCAATAGCGTGGCTTCCCGTGCCTGCAGGATTGGGGGCTGGAACCTTCACCCGGGCATGCCGTGCTTCCCTTTTTGTCAGCAGTGGCCGCAGCAGCAGCGATGCATAGCCACGCTCTCTGTGGGCCTCTATGGAAATGAGCGGGCTTAGATAGGCAGCAACAGTAAGTGAACAAGGTGGAAAAGGTTTGGTCTCAGAGGGATTGTTCTCGGGGGCAGGTATCTGCCCCATGCTGGGGGCTTGTCACTGTGTGTAAGGGGGCTGAGGTCCCATCTCTCTGCCTCCTCGTACACGAGAGTTGTCTCGCGTGTCTGCTCTGAGTCCCGACCGCCGTACACATACACCCCTGCATTTCTGATGCCCTGTCTCCAGAGCTCCCCGTTTATTCCCAGTCCCAGGTCTCTATTCCAACTCCTTCTGAAATCTGTTCCCTTCCTCAGGCTCTTCTTGCTTGCTACAGAGAACCTCCCGCCTTCAGAAATTGGCGTGGAAGTGTTTAAGCATATAACAAAACGGGGAGAACTGATATGTGAAAACAAACAACTGATTTGTGGCAAGAATTAGGACAAGGAGAAAATACCTGATAAATTTGTCAATTATAATCTGCTAGTTGCAGTAGAGTGAGGCTCTGCTTTGTCTTTTTCCCAGAGCTGTGCGTGATGCTGAATGCACGCTGCAATTGCTTGAGGCAAAGGCAATGTACTGTAGAATTAGATAGAAACTTTCTTAAGTCTCTCATTGCTGGTACTTGTCCTTGTTTGGTCTTCTGAATTTGTCATAAAACCAGATTTTTTTTGATCTATTTCAGGTTTCATTTGCAGTTTCAGTTACCTTTAGCTGTTTGCAAATAGCTTTGGTATTCCCAGAAATGAAAGAGAAAGTGATTTTTTTTTTTTTTTTGCGTATTGACTGTGCCTCTGTCCTTGTAGTCTCACAGACACCTGAACTTGTTTAGCAGCAAAATTTAGTCCCTGTTGCAGCGATCAAAAGATAACTTAAAACGTCTTTTTCAGGACTTTAACTCGCCAAGATGCCTGTCAATATTAATGATGTGATGCAACTGTTCTGCCATCTCTGTGAGAAGAAGGGGATAAAAGCTGCTGTCAAACACTCTGGTCGAGGAGCACTGGTGGTGGGTGCAACAGCATTTGTTGGGGGTCTGATGGGAGGTCCACCTGGAGTCGCTGTAGGTAAGCGTGTGTTTCTTTAGGAACAAGAAGTGTAGTTACCTCCCTGAGGGAAGAAACTAGGAAGTCTGTGGAGTACATATGGATTGAAGGAAAGGGGCATGCAGTGCTGGGATTTCATGTAGCTGGGCTTTAATAAGATGGCATTTTATATGTCAGCTTTTTAGAAACGAGGTGTGCATCAGGAAGGCATATGTCAGGGTTTCCTTCGAGGGTGATAGTGACCTTGCTGACTTTGACTCTTGTGCGGCAAATGGGAAGCCATCCCGAGGTCTGAGGCTGAGATAGCGGCACCTTTGAAACCCTTTGAACAAGCTGTTAATAAATCATTTGCTTTTGGTGGGTAGAGCCCTGTTTCCTGTCTGCTGAGGTGCACCAGTGTCTGAGGTGTGGGACGAAACAGAGAGCAAAGTAACAGGCTCTGAGCTCGGTAGTGCGGGCTCTGCCCAGCGCTGGGGGGGCGAAGAGGAGAGGGGTGAGGCAGGGCGAAGGAGCACGAGACACGATGGTGGCAGTCCGGGGGTACCTTGTGGCACAGAAGAAAAAAAATTTGGGTGTAAAGCAAGGGTGAATAAGTATTCTTAGTCAGCCTTAGCAAGGGACAGGATCATCTTCCTAACGATGTTATTAAAAATGATGTTTATTTTTGTATTTTAAAAGTACCTGCTATCCACTTGGTGAACTTGTTTTTTTCCTCCGGAATTCATTATTCCCTGTCACTTTGCTTTTTTTCCTTGTATGGAAAATGACAGGAAGGCCAGAGTCTAATAGTAGAGAGTTGTCTCTTCTATGTCTCCTGAATTTAGAGTTGTCTAGTTTGAAAGCTGCCTTATCACTGAAGTCATGTGGGCCTTGGTCCTTGAATGCTCCTTATTCCTGTGAGCAGTTCCAGCAATTTCACGGGCTTATTGGTATTGGAGTGAACACCAGTATGCCTGCATGAGGGTTAGCAAGGTTGAGTTACAAAAAATAAGCAAATAATATGTGATGAGTGATAACAGAAAATGTAAAATGAAGCTGTGTATTTACTCCTGTTACAGAGCTTAATTAATAGCAAAAAATAATATTTTGACAAACTTATGACTGAAGTTATCAGGAACAAAGAATTGAAATTAAGCTTTTGTAAGAAATTTGTAAGCTGTAAATCAGAAGTAAAAGTGTAAGTGGCCTCATTCTTGAGTGAGATGATGAGAAACACTGAAGTTATTCTTGGATGTGTTTTCTCATTTTGTTTAAGCGTTTGTTTAAGCTTTCATAATGTCTCCCAGTCAAGCTCGGTGTTCTTCAGCCACTGATAAAGGCACTGGAACAAGTATACCTATTACTATATACCAAAAGTATATAACAATAAGTATAATAACTATATATAATAAGAATAATAAGTACTAAGTATACCAAAAGCCATGTCCTGATTACAGTACAACTAAATCAGAAGACTGTCATTGAACTTTAAAAATTGCAAAGGTAAATGACCCAGGGTCTTTAGTGGGTTTTAGGACAGTTACAGGAACATTTGCAATCAGGTGCACTTTCACTTGCACAAACAGCCTGGATAGGTGTGGGACTGGGTAGCAGGGATTGTCTTTATCACTGCCGTGCACCAAGAATTAGAGGATGAATTACCTTCCATCTGCAGCGGTCACTGGAGAAACTCGCAGCCTATAGTGCGATCTAAGGACGACTTGCTCTGAGAAGAGTGGATTGTGGATGTGTCACTTGGGGGGAAAAAGTGTGATCATGTAACAAATCTTGTCTCAATAAACTAGGAACTCAGACATCAATGCTTCTAGTGGCTTTTGCATTAAGTGCCCCTAAATCAGATATTGATGTCCTCGTAAAAGTTCTTGAAGATTAATTCAGCCATCGTAGGCTTTCAAGTATTTCTGTGGTATCACGGGAAGAATTGCCAACTGAGTAAAATGTGCAAATTAAGGATTTTTTTGTCTAGTGAAAAACTGCATCCCTGTGAGTGCATAAATGACTTTTTAGGACCAGTCGCTGGGGTGGGAATTTTGGAGGCAGAGTCGGTTCTGATGCCCCTCCATTGTGAGGGTTTTCCTTCCTTCCTGTCTGTCTGTCTGTGTCTCTGGGCAGCGGTGTCGGTCAGGTGAATTCCTGTCAGGGAGCCTGCGGTGCAAGTTAGACTGGTAACTCTCTGAAAGAAAACAACTGCGTAGGAGTGTGGCACTGGTTTCTCAGCAGCCACCATCACGTTAGCTGTAGAGGATCCCTCTGCTGTT
The DNA here is from genome assembly GCF_034638445.1 of Ciconia boyciana. Lineage (NCBI taxonomy): Eukaryota > Metazoa > Chordata > Aves > Ciconiiformes > Ciconiidae > Ciconia > Ciconia boyciana. The sequence continues at coordinate 32,627,547 of NC_132942.1, read as the reverse complement.
ATCTTGATGACAACCACTGATTACCAGAGCATTTCTTGGCCAGCTGGGGTGGGCGGTGCAGGTGGGGTGTTGATTTGGTTGATGAAAGCATGAATGTGTCTAACCCCACAAAGCTGGTGGGTTTGGTCTCTGCGAGCACCTTCTGAGGGGTAGACTTTAGAAGTGGAAAGCTTGGATCGTTCTGGGAATCTCTAGTAAGAGATTATGTGTTAATGGCACTGATAAGGCCAGATGTTTTCCCTGGGCATGGTTTTATTTAGTAGTAGAGCTTTAGTAAAGAGACCAGCGCCCTAAGGAGTCTTATTTTTTTTTCTGATTTCTAACTTGAAGCTATTAGCTTTGATTGTGTAGAGTTCCTTTGTGATTGCTGTGGATGTAGAAAGCTTTAAAAATCCTTCTTGGTGCTTTGAACATCGCGTATAAGCCCAGTTAAAGTAGACACATACACAACTCTGCATTGTTTTCTAATAAAGGTGGGAACATTGTTGATGAAGGCTGTAGATGGAATTTCAGGTTTTAACATTAACTGGTAAAGAGCAACATCTCTCTCTTTTCTAGGAGGAGCAGTTGGTGGATTGCTTGGTGCCTGGATGTCTGCTGGACAGTTCAAGCCAGTCGCTCAGATTTTATTGGAATTGCCTCCTGCTGAGCAGCAGAAACTCTATGATGAAGCCATTGGTATTCTCAGGTGCTTAGACTGGACTGATATTGTTCAGCTGACTGCTCTTGTAATGGGAAATGCTAGTCTCCAGCACGAGTTGATAGCAGTGCTGAGAAATTACTTCACCAATGAGCTAAGAGCAGATATACAGTGTGGAGAATAAACCTTTCCAGAGCAGGCTTTTTACAGTGTAATGAATTTTACCCTGACAATTGTGATTCTTCAACATAGCAATTATCAGTACTAACTATGAATGTAGGCAGATCCAAGTATTATTTTGGATTTTGGAGTTGGAGGGGCTTTTTGTTTATTTGTTTTGTAAGGATAGTATTAGATGACTGCATTATCCTGACACTGACTTGCTATGTAATTTTGAATTACTCTGCACTAGGACTGAATTCAAAATCATTGAAGGGAATTATGCTTCTCTTACACTAATGTATTACTAGTTAAAATTTTCAAAGTCTTTGTGTTTTATTTAGGAACTGTAATCCAGTTTGTGTAAGTGCTTTTATTTTCTTCTGTGAATGACATATAGGTGCCAAAGTAGCTAGGGCACTTTGAAGAATTTTACCTACTGTCTGTTTCAGTCCTGCAAAAGAAAGTATGTTACTCTACTGTGAACTCAAAGATCTCAATCCTTACTTTATTCTTTGTTGCATTTTAATTGTAATTCTTGAGTTAGTTATTCCTTTCTATAAGAAGTGAAGCCAATGCCTAAACAAGATCTAAAGCAACAGGTAAACAAACTGTGCACAATTAGTAGTTCCTGGTGTCCTAGAATGGGCATGGCAAGAATACACTTTTTAAAAAAAAATTAAAAATGGGAAGCTGAATCTGCCATTTTTGTACTGTCCCTAGGATTAGGGTTGTCATTTCAGCATTGGTTTCTTGACTGAATCTGAACACCTGGTCCTCTGTTTTCATGAAAATATTTGTGAGAAGCATCATAGTGGCCTGTGTTTTGCTTTAAAGTAAATGAACTCTTTAAGAACTTGGCACTGAAATTTGAGGAAGAAGGCAGCCCTGTACTGGTCCAACAGCAGTTGGCAGTAGTGGTGGTGGTTGTGTGGGATAACATGCCGGCTGCAGTTAACACGATAAGCTCCAAATGCAGTGTTGTCGAATATCCCGGTCAGTTGTTCACCATTTGTTTCAAGGCACTTGTAAGACAAGTTCGTAAGTAGAAAAATGTGCAGGTGTGCCGCCTTTTGTATGTAAAAACAAATGAAACTGCTCTGATAATTTCATTTTTCCCCTAAAATAAAGATTTATCTGTGTGTGTGCGGTGAGGTTTCTGGAAGTTGAGTTCTAAATGGTGAAGCTTTAAACTCAGAAGTTGCTATTGTATACATTTGATTAATTTACTTCTGCAGGTACAATTTGCCATTAATTAATTCAGTGTACTGTCCTGCCTGGAGTGCAGGGTAGTGATTTTTCTTCTCATCATTTGAAAACACTTTTTCAGTGACGTGAAAGACAGATGGAAGTGAATGGTAAGTGGGCACTCCTTACTCTGTCATAGTTTCATAATGCCAAGCCTGAAATCAGTGTTTGTTCAGTTTCATTGACAGATTACACACACTCCAACTGGCTTTTTATGACTTTACATACTCTGTATATCCATTTTAAAATACTATTTTTATGAAGGTAGTTACTTTTATTTGCAATTTTCTGGTTATTTCAAAAATTAAATTCACTCTTTCCAAAATAACACACTGCTAACAGCAGCAGATGATTGAATGATACGGTAGGATGGAGCCTGCCATCTTATAATCAGCTGTTTGAACCCAGACATGAAAGAACTTGACATCTGATTGTAAAGCAGACCATACGAAAGATGTTGGGTTCAATTAATTTATAATAGTATCCAGTATTTAAACAGATCATTATCAGATTTCAGAGTGGTTTCAGACATCTATTGTTACTCCCATTTTACAGGTATTCATAAATTTGAGCCCAAACATAGGTAGTGAATTGTTTTTCATCACTCATATCAAGTGTCATAGCCATGAGTGGAGCTTAAACTATGTGAGTCCTAGTCCTGGACTCTGTGTTACTCTATTTCTTAGGGCATTTCTTTCAAATGCTTTGTATTATACACTTAGAAATTATAAACTTATTTTAATTATGATCTTTCAGCTTTCACTGTCATATGAAGGGGGCTTGTGTCATATGGGTACCAACAGAAGTTTGGTCCAAGTAGTTCAGAGTTCTGCATGGGCCAGTCTAGCTTATGTTAAACCCCGCTGCCCCTGAGCTCCCAAGAAGCTTTAGACTCTGTGCCAGAGTCTCATGCTCTTAGTCATTATAATAAATTTAACTTCCACAGGTTTTTAGGTGACTGAAGTAGAACCAGGAAGAAGTGAATTGAATCCTGTTTGTTCTCTGTATCATTATTTAACAGGTTTGATGCTCGTGGAACTCCTTGGAAGGTGGCAGGTGCCTATTTTCAAAGTGGTAGCAATGGGTTTGCAGTTGGGTCTGAAACACGTTTCACTGGTGGTAATAGAACAAGAACAGAACCCAGCTCAAGGGGTCATCTCAAGTGAGTTTGGACATATGAGAATTAGGAAATAATGAAATCTGATTGAGGAGACCCTGATACATAGCTGCTGAGGGAGAATTAGTATGGGACCCCTCCATGGTTTTGTTGTTTGTATTTTAGTGGTTTCTGTCAGTTCATACTGTTGAATGCTGCAGAAAGATCAAGTTCCACCTCTATTTCTCTGACTACAGCCCTGTGCTATCATATCGAGGTCACCACGATATTTGGTATGTAGCCTTATGCAGGGATTTGGGCAAGTTAAAAGAACCCTTCAGCAGATTTGATCATCTGAGGAAGAGACCAGCTGCACGAGAATGTATTAATATCCATCTCTTGCTGTTCTTTGGTTGAGACATGGCTGTCCACCGCTGCATCCCTTGTTGGTATTGGAAATAGCCACAGGCAGGGGATGGCACCTTCTGAAATCCATTCCAGCTGCATAACGTCCAGGCTGCGTGTAAGGCACAGCTATTGCCTAGGAAACGAGGTGATGCAGTGCCAGCAGTTTTGGGAAGCAGCTGAAAGAGTCACTGTGGGGAGATGTACATATTTATATAAAGAAACCATCTGTGATGCTGGTTATTAACCTGGTTTGGTTGTAGATGTGACAGAATCAAGCTACATTTTCACTGGCAGATGGTGTATTTTTAGTTAAAAATTCTTTTTTTCTATGTGTTTTTTTAACCTGTCTGATCTAAAAATGGAAAGCAAGCATAATTATGAAGTGTTATGTTAGCAAAGAGGGAATATCTTTTTTTTAAAAAAAGGCAATCCTGAATTCAAACACGGATTAGTAATTGAGATGTGCCATCTAGCGGCAATCAGATTATTTCTTAAATTCAGCCTATCAAGGCTGCCTCAGTATTAACACAGTTATCTTTTTCCATTAAAAGTAGGGGTAACTTCATTTTTTGCTTTTAGTACGTTAAATTCCTGGCTTTAATGAATTTGTATTAGATTACAAATATCAGCCTAGCTACACACTAGACTAGAATTCATACACATTCCCTGACAAAGTTGTTTTTTGGTGATTATCGTATGAGAGCTATGACTGCACAAATATTTACTGCAGCTGCATGTCACATTTAATTACAGGGAGGAAATACACAATCAGGCAGAGGAGGGCGGTTTCACCCTCATGATCACTGGAGGACAAGTGGGTTTTGTGAGCTGAGCAGCAGCCACTTTGCAAAGACTGGTGAATTGAAAGTAAAGAATAATCGCTTGGTTTTCAGGAGGGTGCATTTCTTTGTTCAGTTTTATCACCTTCAAGTCTGCACCTGTAGCAGCTCTACCTGCGCAGCCTTTGGAGTGGTGCTCACCTCTCACAAACGACTGTGTAACTGCTGCTCACATGAACCCTGGAGTATTTGGCTGTGAAAATTCTGGTTTTTGCTAGTCACTGTCACAGCGCAGACTTCCTAAAGGTCCCGTTCCCAATGGCATCACAGAGGCTCCCAGGCTCGGTCCTCTGGAGGAGCATGAGAACTGCAACAGAGACCTTGAAGTAAGGGTGGGGAGCGGGGTGCTAGGGTGGTGCACCATGGCGGCACACCACGGTGCCCGTGATCCTGCTTAACTCGTTGCTATAGTTCCCATTAACTGGAGGGTTTGCAGGGTTTTGGTGAGATCCTTCCGCTGTGGAAGAGGGTTCCCTGTATTGACCCCTTGACTCCAGAGTGCACAAGAATCGTACAGGCAGAACAATCCTAAGATCCCATTAACTGACTAATGTTGAGTTTACAGCAGGCAGTGAGAACCGCGCCAGCAGCGGTAATGGGCCCAGAAGGTGATGAGGCAGAGAGCTGCTTTGAACCTCAGAGCTGAGGTTCTGCAGGGTAAGTATGTGTCCCCACGAAGGCGGGTCTGGTAGCTCTTGGCTCAGCCTGTTTGCATGGTCTTGGTCACATCAGCTCTCACCTCCTATTCCAGTGTGAAAGTAACATGGATTAGCATTACGTGGGCAGTTTTTGTAAGGACGGCCCCTCTCCTTCCAGGCTGCACACCCGCACCTACGGAGGGCTTTGCTGGAGAAGAACATTCCCAAACGAAACAGTCTCCATCTCTCCCAAAGAGGTCTCCTGTGGGCTGCTGGCAGGAGGGGGTGCTGGGCGGCCGTCCGTGCAGGGGTCCGTGCTTGCCGGGGGAAGCCAGTGGCTGGGGTTCCTCTGTAGGCTGCCGGTCCCCTGCCTGTGCCTGCTGGCTCTGAGGAGCAGGGTGGTTTGGAGAGGTGCTCTGCTGCCTGCCTAAGGGCAGTTTGCTTAAGGAAGCTGACTGATCTCCTGCAGCAATAGTTTGCTCGGTGACTTTGGGCAGTCACCCAGCTTCCCCATTCAGCTGCTTTTGTGTGAGGTGGTGATGACAACACCCAGCTAGTGATGGAGGGCTGTGTGAGGTGAGGCTACAGACTGATGGTAACAGTGGGGTGTGATAGTACCAGCATTTTGTTATTACATTATTTGACTTCTCACCATATCTTTTGAGATTATTCCAGTGGTGTGGTGTTGTACTGTGCACTGTAGCCTGATTACAGGCCGTGGTGCCCTGGCAGAAGTGCTTTCCCCTCTCGCAGTTCACGATTTATAGCTCCTGCCATATGTGCTTCACAGCGTGGGGCACGGGTGGGGTGGAGTGGCTGCAGTCACCTGCTCCTGGTAACACTCACCTGCAAAGGACTCGGGTGGGCCACAATAGCTGCTCTTTCGAGGCAAAATTCTGTTTAGCACACACAACATAAAGCTACTGAGACCCAGTGGGTCCCTTTCAGATGACAGGAATTTGGTGACTGCAACCCAACAGTGGTTAGCATGCCTTTTCTCCTTTTCGGTTAGTTTATAGGAAATTAGTGTTACAAACCTCACTGGAAGATCTTATGGAAAGGGAAGGGGGTTGTATTATTCAAAGTCATTAAGCAAATTGATTTTACACAGCCATACTCTCATGGCATACCTGCTGAAATGGTCTGACCACGATTGCTTGTGCACAATATGAGCGACGAGTCACATCCTCACTTCATCTCCTGGGTTCTTCCAGATTGTCAATGATTAAGTTTTTGGACAAACCCTTTATATCCTTTAGGACATCTTTTATATCCTATTGCTACTGTCTTGCTGTTAGCCTGTTGGGCTATCAGAAGGAAGACTGGCATTTGTGATTTGTTGCAGCCTCCACGACTGTCCTGCTGTCGGTGCGGGGTCTTCTGTTCAGGAGCCATCTGTGCTGTGGTCTCACCAGCGTGGGGTCTCTGGGGCTTGACAGCAGCAATATATTCCTCCAGTTGATGAAATGGCATCCCTCGTTATCCATACAGGTCTCTTAATTGTTGTTCTAGTGCTTTCACACACGCATATTTCCGGTCATACAGCATTTATACCAATCTTAATATTTCTGTTAAAAACTATGCAGATTCATGTGGAAATTCAGTTTTTCCATCTTTTCCCTCACATGTTGCAGCAGCTCCAGTAGTGCTCACTAGTGAAATACAGGCAGACTCAGGGGTTTAATCCTGCATAGCTGCAGCGGTAGGACCTGCTGAGCTCAGCCTCCACCAGCAGTTTAGCAGCACCGGTGCAGCCAGAGGATGTAAAAGCAATGCATTTTTTTTCCCAGAGTTAAAGCTCTTATGGAGAAAGCACTAGCTTAGAAAGGCTGTCATTGCTTGACCAGCTGATGTATAACTCCAGACTAATTGAATAGCAGACTTTCAGCTGGGTTGGAAAGCTTTTAAAAAACCAAAGGCCTTTGCATTGGAGTGAACTAAAGCTATTAGCCCCTAATTAAAACATGAGGTTTCATCTTTACCTTTCTAGAGATCAGAGAAATCTATGTATTTTTCAGGCTGTAAGCCAGAAATCAAACATTCATCACATAATTGCGGTAAGTGTGTGCTAATACTTCTCATTAAGTGTGATTTATGAATTCCAGAAGAGCCTAAGAGGTAAATATATAAAATTATTCTGAAGTCTGCAAAAATGAAGGCATTCATTTCTTTGGATGACTGTTCAGCAGGAAGGATTTAGGCAAACATGAACATTACAGCTTTCAACATTCAGCAAAGACACTGCATTTGAACATCTGTACCTTTGCAAGTCCCTCAGAACAGTGTGGTTTAATCTAGTGTCACTGCTGATCATCCAACAAAGACAACGTTTCAGCTGTCAGCAGGTACAGCGGCACAGCTTGGTGCAAAGCCCATTTTGTTGGGCCTCAGAAGAGGTATCGTCTTCGCTGGCTCTTCTGCTTGTTTGCTGGGTGACCTTGAGTAACTTCCCATCTCGTTCCTGAATGCATTTTTTGTTAAACACTTTGCAATCTATCCATAGGAAATGGTGTGTTACAACACTGTAATAGCACTATTATGCAGCTAACCACTCTCCGATCCTGCAGTCAGGACGTGAGCATCGAAGAAGGAGGAATGTAATAAATGTTAGTAGAGGCTCATAGCAATGGGGATGAAGAGGAAGCTGCTAGGTTGTGAAATGTAGCTACTTTCTTTGTTGCAGGGGAATGAAAGATTTACACTGGTGTTTGACCTTAACTAATTATACCCCACACAGGAGTGTCTAACAGGGTGCAAATGTTTTATATTCCTTATTTCCTGCTCAGCCTCAGTGGGCAGGAGTGATTTAGGGTGAAATTAAATCTTTCCTGTGCTCTGGCATGCTGCTTTGGAGTAGAGCACTCTCAGATACTCCCTTGTACATGTAATCTGAAGACAGCATGAAGGGTTTGTTATTTCTGTATCAGTCAATAAGATGATAATCTATGTAACTTGGTGTCGAAACTGATCTAACAAAACAAAAGCTTTGAAGGTCTTATTTTTACCTTGCCCCACTGCAGCTCCCTGAGCAGCTCCATGTGTTGAGACATAATTACAAATTAATTGGAGAATCACCCAGCTGAGTCAGAATCAGCCCCTGAACACTTACAGAGATAGAAGGGTTCCTGATGAGAGGGATCATGGAGCCGGGCAGGGGTGTGTGTAGCCCTGACCGTACCTCCCCAGGCACCAGCATTCCCTTGGAGCTGGAAGAGATCCGCGTCTCCTGCCGAGGTGTGCGAGCCAGTGGGTAAAGCCTATCCTGGGTGCAGAACTGTAGGTAAGCACATTCTCCTTATATTTGTATGCATTACCACCGTGATTTTTTGTTGTTGCCCAGCTAACTGTGCCAATGGATAGTTTCCTGCCGTCTCCCTGCCAGGCAATTCTGTTTGATAGTAATGGAAGCTTTCTGCAAGAAGAGAGGCAGGCCAGGGCAGCTCTGAGTTTTAACTGCCATCTGCATTTACTCAGACCTCTCTGGCTCTAAGAATCCTACTCTTTCAGGCCAAAATGAGGGGGGCATCTAACTTCTCTAGCTTGCCCTTCAAGGTAATTTTAAGCCCTGCATAACCAGATTTTCCAAAATCCTAAGTTAAAGACTTGCTGCCTTTAGAGCAGTGAAGGGTACAAAAGGTGCAACAGCTGGGCTTGGGAGAGATGAGTGCAAGAGCAAATGCTTCACATTACTCAAGAAGGCAGGGGACAGGGCAGAACAGTTTAGCAAATACTGCGTTAAAGCGGAAGACTTGCTGGAGTATCAGTAGGAATGAGCTGCCTGCTCTGTGCCTGTCTGCGAGCTAAAGTTCACGCAGAAGACTTTTGACCAAACTGCAGTTTATTAATTGCTTATGCAGGAACAAAGTCAGTAATAAAATGCTAAATAGGGTGCTGGCGAGGCAGGCTCTTGGATCGGATTTTGTTGGTTTCCGTAAAAGGGGCTTGCTTGCTTTGTCCCAGCCATTCTCTCCAGGAATCTGTGTATAAAAATATTTGTTCCATAACCACAGCGAACAGCCTCCCATCGCCTGGCAGCCGCCTGCATACTTGAGGCTTTCTGCATCTCTGAAGTTCAGCTCTGCAGGAGCCTGTGCTGCCACTGAGTCTAATCCCAATTTTGGGCTTTCATGTCCCCAGCCCGGCCACATGGGACTGGGGCTGCTGACAATGGCGGCAGCACATGCCCTGTGACTATAGGGCAAAGATTTAGCCTTCGCATTGTGCCGCTAATGATAAGTAGCAATGAGGATAATAAGGAGCACTCTTATAGCACTTTATGTCTTCAAAGTGCTCTGCTGATACTAACTAATTAAGCTGCCACGCAGCCTTGTGACAAAGGTATGGATTTCTACTGCACATAATTTAACTGTGCGGTATTGTTATGCAATAAACCAAAATTGGATGGTGTCTTCAGACAGCAATCAGGAAATCAATTAACCAGCTACTGGCTGCTTACACCCCAACAACTGAGCCAGCTTCAAAGCTGCCCCATGTCTTTTGGTTCGACCTGGTGCATCTTTGGGAACCTCAAACGTTCATGCAAGGCAGCATGATGCCAAGTGTTTAACAAAGGGGCTCCAGTGTTTTGCAGCAGCTTGGTTTCCATCTGTGCATGCGGTCTCCACCATCTCCGAACCCTGCCCAGAGGATGCACTCCCAGTGCCACGGAGTTAAACCCGGGCACTGTTGTGCTTACCTGAAGAGCCCCAGCTTCTGTGCTGCTGGCACCATGCTGTACTTACACACCAGTACAATACTGTACTGGTCACAAAGGAAAACAAGATCATGCTGCATGCATGTGCTGTGCTGACATGTCAGGGAATAGAGCGGATGCTCTACTTTAACTGCAAGGTTTCAAAGCCTTTCCAGGCAGCGAAGCCACCTGCCCGCAGCACTGCAGCGCCTGCTATCAGCTGCTAGCATCGATGTGAGCCAGCGGTCAGTAGACCGGTAGGTACTGGTTAGTATTGGTAAATGCCCCCAGAAGAAAGATAACCCTGATTATATGGTCACAGTGCTGGGCTCCGAGTGACCTATTTTCTCTCAGGAAAGAGCTTGAGGTCACTGTGGACAGGTTTCTGACAATGCAAGCTCAGTGCTCAGCAGCAGGTCAGAAGGCAACGAGAAGGTTAGGACGGACGGGGAAGGAAGCCAAGAAGGCGGCAGTAAATGTTATGTGACTGAATGAATGCAGGTCGCAGCCACATGTTGAATAGCCTGTGCAGTCTGCTCGATCCACTCCGGTTAATCCTTTTTGAGCCAAAAAGGGCATTGTAGAGCTAGGAAGAATACAGAGAAGGATAACACGGTGTGGGAGGGCATCTGTGTAAAGAGAGGTGGGCTGGCTTAAAAAGTGTTCAACCTGGAAAAGACAGTAGTGGGGAGAGCTTTTGTCGCGGCTGTGAATGGCACAGAGATGAACAGGAGGAACAATACCGTGGCACAGAAGGCAGGGTGCACCCGCTGAACCGACGGAGGTGAAGGGAAGTGCTTGCTCACACGGTGTAACTGAATTGTGGAGCTAAATGGCACAGGATGCTCTAGGTGCCAAAACAAAAATGTGTTCAGAAAGCGATTAGGCAGGTTGGTGGCAGCAAGGACTAGTAAACACACTGGTCCAGAATCAACCACTGCCTCAAAGCTTCTCATCACAGGCTGACAAGAGCCTAAACCGGTGGAAGTCTCTCTCTATACGTGCCTCTTACATGCTGTCCCTCATGATTTTGGGGTAGGTGACTCCAGCTCTGGTTTATTCAGACTGCTTTCATATGTTATCCCAAACATATGCAGCACACGATTCCTGCAGCATTGCGCCAACATATGTTCTATTGCAAGTAAAACATGAGGTATGTGCTGCCAAAGCAGTCGCATTCTGAAAACAGGGTGGCACGCTTCCTATTGTACAAAAGGGCTTTCCTGTGATAGGGGAGGATCTGCCCCTTTGCCTTTGTGCCTCTTACCCCGCTCAGGAGCGGAGCCTTCCTCCCTGAACACTTTCCCATGTCCAAACAAGTGATTAAGCAGAGGTAGAAAACCTAACTTCTCTCAGTCCAGCAGTTGCAATCAGTTATTTCATATTCTCAAAATTGCAGTATCAGCTTAAAAATTAAACCAAATGTCTTTATTCCTTGCACCAAGCAGAAAACATCTCCGTGCCACCGGAATCCAAATCACTAGCCAGTATTTTTAAAGCAGGAAAGCTCCTTTATTCACACTTACATACAGTGGAAGTTGTATTAAGATACAGTCATGCTATTGCTTTGTTTTGCAGAAGGGAAAGTTGTTCTACAGAGAGAGATTACATGGGTCATATGCTGATTGAAAAGTTCTTCACGTTTTATTTTTGCATGTTTTAAGTGTTCTCTCAGAACTAATTTAAAGTTTATTTAAAAAAAAAAAAAATCTGCTCCTCTTCCCCTATCTTGCTGTTCTTCCCGAACCTGCAGCCGGCAAGCCCTCAGCTCGCAGAGGTCCCTGTTGTGCAGGGCTGGTTCAGCGGTGAGGGGCTCCAGCGTGCTCCACATCGCAGCCTGCGTCCCACCAGCACAGCTGGGCGAGCTGGCCCCAGGAAAACCCAGCCTCGCAACACGAGAGACAAATCCTGGTGGGGGAGGATGGGCAGGGAGGAGAAAGCTCAAGTGCTGCTGGGTGGGAGGCAGAGCTGTACTGGAGAGGGACCAGCGGCTGTGCTCCAAACAGCTGGTAACACCGCATCTGGTTCTGGAGCTGCCTGTGAAATCTTGCGTCTGGGGAGCCGCATCGCTCGTGCTCGGGTAATGGCCAGCTCCTCTGGAGGGACCCTTCCATCTCCCACGGGGAAGAGGAGTGGCAATCCTGGGGGCTCCCCGCCACCTGCTTCATGGATTGCCCAGGTGGCTCTCCTGCGTGGTGAGGGTGCTGAAACAGGGGAAGCTGGGTGGAGGAGTAACCCTATTTTTACCAGTCTGTCTGTGACTTGCAAGGTCTAAACCAACAAGCATATCCTTTAGAATCCCTTCTGTGACGCAGCCGTGTGCTGGGCTTTGGCTACTGCGTGTCCCTGAGGAGAGAGAGGGACTGTCAGCTGGCGTGAGGGACGGTGCGTACTGCTCGCCAGGGCGCTTGCAGCACTGCTGCTCCAGGAGGGGCTGTCTTTGGGCTCCAGGGGCGTGCTGGGAGGGGCTGCCCTTGCTCGGGGGCTACACCAGCTGCATTACAGACCTCGTTTTTAGGACGGTAACATACCTCTAACTGCTGTGTTATAGGGACAGCAGTGGTACTGCTAAAGTCTTGAAACAGCAAAGTGTGGCAGACTCCATTTGTCATCCTCCCCAGATTAACACCGTAGCTCGCTCTTTACCAGTGGATTTTGCAGAACCTCTCATCGTTAAGGCTGTTTCCTGGCAAACAGATGGCTGCAGCGTGTGACTTCTCGAGTGCCTGTTGGGACCCAGCACGGCTACAGGGGCTTGCTCAGCCTGCTGGCCTGCGGGTCTTGTATCTGCCTCGAACGTGGTACTAGGCAACGAACAAATGCGGCTGCAGCCCGACACCCTGCGGGCCAAGTCCTCCCCCGGCCATGGGACAGGTGTGACTGACACCAGCCTGTCTCTGTTGAGGTTTGGGGGCGTAAGGTGTCTCCCCTGCATGAACCGCAGCAGAAAGCTCTGCTGCAGAGGCCTTTGCAGGGTCAATGCACGGCGTCACCCCTCCCTCTGCTCTGCTGGGGTGATTCGGTGAAGTCAGCTGTGCTAGGAGTGCGTCAGGGAGCAGCTGGGTCCTGCCAAGCCAGCGAAAAGCAGCCTCTCCTCGGAGAGGAGACACCTTGCAAGCGGTGCGAGGCTCCCTCCTGCCGCCGGAGCTGAGCAGGGGAAGGTGCTTGGGCAGCTCCCCTGCTCCTGCGGCCCCAGCCGTAGAGGCCGGAGCGGAGCGCTTGCTCTGGGTACGGCTGGGGAGCAGGGCCGGGGGCAAAGGGCGTGCAAAGCCTTACAGGAGTGTAGGGAAGACCTTTGGACTAAGAAAGGCCGTGCACAGTGAAACCTGGCTGGGCTGCCTGGCTCTCGGAGGCTGGTCAGTAAACAAGCGTGCCGTGCTTGAGGCCATTTTTTGGAAGGCGCTCGAGAATCGGTTTGGTTTGCCTGACGCTTGCTGCTGAGCAAACGCTCCTCAAGTCAGAGGCTTTGATGGAAACCAGGCAGTTGTGACCTGGGTGCTGGTGGCTCTGGTTTGTGGGTTTGTTTTGCTGGCTCGCACTATGGTATCCGAGCCAGTCCGGCCGTTTGAGCTGTGAGGACAGCTGAGGGCGACCGTAAGGGGAGCTCCCGGGCAAGGGGCTCGTTCTGCGGCAATGTGCAGAGCCAGCGTGCCGCACGCAGGGTGACAGAACGGATGAGAGGAAATGGCCTCAAGTTGCACCAGGGGAGGTTTAGACTGGATATTAGGAAAAATGTCCTCACCGAAAGGGTTGTCAAGGACTGGAACAGGCTGCCCAGGGAGCTGGTTGAGTCGCCATCCCTGGGGGTATTTAAAAGACGTGTAGATGGGGTGCTTAGGGACATGGTGTAGTGGTGGACTTGGCAGTGTCAGGTTTATGGTTGGACTCGATGATCTTAAAGGTCTTTTCCAACCTAAACGATTCTGTGATTCTACGTGCAGCTCAGGCAGGCTGCCGAGAGGATTCCCCCAGCACAGACGCTCGCCCTTGCTGCCTTCTCGCAGCGGGGCCGTGCTCCGTGAGGCGGTCGTCGCAGGCTAACGGCTACGTGGGGATGTGATGACTGTTAGGGGACACGGTTCCTCCTGTGGGCTTCGAGGGGAGGGGGAACAAATCCACAGAGAGGCCTCGGTGTCGCACTTACTTTTCCCTCTGGTGTCTCTGGAAGATCCTTTGTACATGAAACTACTAAGGGTCTGGTTTTACCTTATGTGTAACTCTTCTGATAAAAATGACAAGTGACTTTTTTTTCCTGTTGCTGTCTGTTAGAGGGAAAGAGGCCTGTCTGGCCTTGAGTTAATGCTTTTCCCTTCTCAAACCCTGTTTTTTTAAGGTTGTCACCAAAACACATTGGGTTTAGGACAAAAAAGGAGAGGCTAGACAGAGCTCAAACAGGGGTGCAGCACTCCCCTGCTGCGCGGGGCAGCAGGATTGCTGCCGGCAGCGGATGCTCTGCCCCAGGGTGGTTTGACTGTGCAAGAGAGAGCAGCGCACGAGAGCTCTGCTAAATCAAAACCTCGTATCTAGCTCCCCTCCTCCTTTTTCTCTGCCCTTCCTACAATAGCAAACTGGGGAGGTTGTGTAACTTGCTCTTGGCCGTGAACCTCTCAATAAGAGGTTTACGGAAAACCTGCCTATGGTTTATTTTCATTTCTGGGCCTTACTGGAAGTGAAGTCAAATGCCACCTTCAAAGGGCGTCGCTCAGCTTTTGTCAGTACTCGGTGCCGCCTCCCTGCCTGCCTCCTCTCCTCCAGCTGCCGTCTCAGGACTGCAGCACCGACCGCTGTGTCTGTTCGGGGGTTTTATGAACAAGCGTGCAGGCAGGAGAGGTGCTTTCACATACGCGTGCGCGGCACTGGGACTTCTGCCTGTGACGTGCGGTGTAAAGCAGACCTGGCCGTGTGTTGCCCGCCCATGCTTTACACCATGGTGTGCAGCCCGTGCTTCCCTGGAGCGCAGCGCTCCTCCCCCGGTGCTCTGCAGAGCATCTCCAGCTCTCGGGTCTCAGGCAAGGGTTTCTTGGAGCTGTTTTGCCATATCGTGTCCACTGTGGAAGCGACAGTAGTGTAACATGCTCTTCCTGCCAACGCAGCCTGGAGCAGACAGAGTCAGAAACAGAAGCCTGTTTTTTTTGTTGGAGTCACATTGCTTTAAAGCTCAGCAATTGTCGGTACCATCTGTCCTCCTCAGTTCCTTCTGCTAACCAAAAATCCCAGGCTGAGGAACATGAGAAACTGCCTTGCAGCAGTAGTGAGTCGGAAGAGGCCGTGGGCTGCGGCAGAGCCAGAACTCCTGCTTGGATAAAAACTACGCGTTTGAGTAACTGGGAGCAAGAATCTGACCGTGAAGCTGGCTCGCTTCACCCTGCTGCCTCCAAACGCTTGTGAACGGCTGAGTCAGCACCGTGCTCTGGAGCTGGTGGCGTGCCTTGGCTGCGCCCCGGGACAGCGGAGCACACGTGTTTCCTTGAACCTCTTTGATCCTTTCTTCTCAGTGTATTCACAGAGCAAATCTCCCCGTTACCTTTCCTTCGGCTTTTGTGACTGGCTGCTACAGCAGTGCCGTCCTCTTCCTCACCTTCCTACTGACTTTGGAGAGCAGATTGCCTCACCGCATGGCCCTGAACTGTTTTCCTGTCTCTTTGCTGGAGAATCCCCAGCAGTTTCAGCAGCTCTGATGCTAACATTCAAGTTTTGCTTTCTGTGTTCAGTGCACTAGTGTTCTTGCTCCTGACAGCTACGGGGACTGTCCTCGCCCTTGCGTGCCCAGCTGAAAAGCAACCATGTCGCTGAGGGCCAAAAACCTCTTGCATTTTTCTAAAAGTTCCTGGGCTCCCGTTTCTGCTGGAGGGAGCAGAAGGAGCAGTTTTCAGCCTGTCCGATTTCCTGCGCCAGCGCACCCCGGGGTCGGGCAGTGCCAAGGCTGGCGTGCAGCGGGGATGGCTGCACGGTGCTGTGCCTTTGGGCCGTGACACCTTCAGGCAGGGGCTGAGCAAGGAACCCCTTCTGGGAACTGATCCCCACACATCACGTCTGATCCTCTGCCTTTCAGGAGGAGGATGTGACCCCACAAAATCCCCAGCCTGCAGGTGTTTTTCCAAAGTGAGCATTCAAGCTACCGCTCTTCCTAGTAGCATGGGTTTGCAAACTTTAATGAGTCCCTGGTAAGGCATTTATTTAGCTTGAAAAAGAAAAAACCCAAACCATCAGGAAATGCCCCATTAATGGACTGGAGATAGAATCAGGCTGGAAAACCCCAGGCTGCACTGTAATAGCACAGCCCGTGATGTAAAACCCATGTGTTCAGTAGGCCAGGAGCCCCAGGCTCTAATCCCAGTGCTGAGCTCCCCAGCTTGGCTAATAAAACTACAGGAAGAGGGGGGGAGAGGCTTTGTTTAAATTTCCCCATGTTTTCCTGGGCAGGCTCATTTTACCATATGCAATAACAGTTGAAGAGTCACTAGGTTACTTGGGGCTTCCATGTGAAATGTCTTCTCGAACCTGTGGCAGCCCCAGCCTTTCTGGGTCTCCTCACTTGGCAGCAGCTGCAGTGCATCACCCTGACGCTGCCTGCACGGCTGCAGAGCTGGGAGCAACGCCGAGCAACTGGGAATAGCAAGAGGGAAAGCTCTAGAAGGCACTGTAATGCACACAAGGCAGCGTGCGTGTAAAAAGCCTCTGGAAGTGCAAGTGCTCGTGTGCACCTCCTTGGCTCCACAACGCCACGTCTCAATGCAGCAGTGTGTGTACGTGATGCAAGTCGCCCTTATTCTCAGTTATTTGCGAGAGTGTTGCAGCTTTTCCACCCTTGACTCTTCTCCATACCTACCTCCTGTAAGGAACGGGGATGTCCCAGTTGCTGGAAGGTATGTGTGCTTCCAGAAAGGTCATCAACTACAGCATGCACAGAAAAAAGGGGCTGGGTTGTTTCTGGTGGAGTTTGTTTGTTAGGTTTGGGTTTGTTTTTTTTTTTCCTGCTGTGATTAAGAAAAGCTCTTGCTCAACAAGAAGGCATTTGTTAGAGGCATGCCTGGCCTTCATTAGTGGATAAAAACAGTTCATAGCTCTTTCGGGGCTGATAATACTAAGACCCTTGGACACATAAGATAAAGAAAAGCTGATCTCTGAGAGAACTAAGGAGTGGGTTCAAAACTGGAATACACTTCTGGAGCCAGTTACTAGGAAGAAACCGGGAGTTTCCCCTCAGGAGCAGGGAACTGGAACGCCAGCTATGGACGCGGATTCAGCGGCTGGGCTTTTTTTGGCTTGTGAACCGTTCTAATGGCTGTTTATTTTTAAGGTCATTTTCTGTTTGCATAGCACGTACACCCTTCTGGTGGGTGGGAGGCATTATAAAAACAATCACTGCTGCGCGGAGTTATGAACTAAGCTTGGAGAGGGATGGGAAAAACAGACCTCAGTGTACTTACTGCTTTAAAACCCCAAAACATCTGCTTAGGTCATAAAGTTTGTTGACCCACTCTAAGCTGTGGCCCCACCAGAAAAATACCATTTCAATTAATACAGACTACTGCAGGGGATTGCAAAAGACTTGGGAAAACTCAGTCAGATAGTAACAGGGTATAAATAGAAAGGAAGCATCAGATTTGGCAATTTTTTTTTCACTCGCGCTTACCTTGAAAAAGTAAATACAAACCCACAGCATTCGCCCCACAGCTGAGGAGTCAGAACTCGTGCTGGCTGGCTGGGCCTGAATCCCAGCTCTTGTTTAAGACTCTTTAAATAACAACATGCTTTATTGTCATATTTTCCTGGCTTCTTCCTGTTGGCCATATCTTTATTCACACACAGTCAAGTAATACAAATTCATTGGAACAGTAGCAGTTTACAAAAGACAGTAAGAATGATTACTTTGAACTGAAATTTAAAAAACCCTAAGTCTGGCCATCTGGCAGGCAATACACTGTTTGGAGCAGGTCATGGTAAGGAAATGGTTTATAACATCGGCAGTGTACTCCCAGCCATGTTCCTTTTCAAGAGCATGAAATACACAATACAAAAATATACTAAAAGTAATAACGGAGTTTGTAAAAATGTCTGCTGCAAAACAATTGCTGTTGTCTGATTTTCAGTATATTTACTCCCATGCTATACTATTATAGAATACTTGAATAAACATGGTTGATTTCTAACTTAATTTGAACTTTAAAGTTGATCTCAAGTTAACTGTAAAGTCTGGGGCTCCAATCCTGGAAGTACATAAGGGACCT
The DNA here is from genome assembly GCF_034638445.1 of Ciconia boyciana. Classification (NCBI taxonomy): domain Eukaryota; kingdom Metazoa; phylum Chordata; class Aves; order Ciconiiformes; family Ciconiidae; genus Ciconia; species Ciconia boyciana. The sequence continues at coordinate 32,609,595 of NC_132942.1, read as the reverse complement.
TAACTTTGGACTCGTGAGACTGATAGACATGAGGTGAGCCCACAAGTGAGCATTCAATGCCTTGGGCTCCTGCTCGGGAGGGAAGTGGAAGTTGAAGTGCTGTACTTCATAGGATATTGATTTGGGGCATTTTCCTGGATTTTTCAAGACTTTTAACAAGTCTTCCCCGGGCTATCCTTCTACCTGATAGGCTTGAGTTCATCAAGTTGCTGGTAATCTGGTGGGACTGCCTGTTTTTGAGATCTGGGGCTCTGCAGTTAGTTCAGTCAGCTGCGGTAAGTCTCTCCCTCCTTATCTCACTCCTCTGTATAATTTTACCTGTCCCTTTCCCCTCTCCTTCCTGCCTCCTGGCCCGGTACCACCAAAATGGCCTCTTTTCATGCGAGAGAGCTGGATGCTCCAGTGCTTTGCTAAGGCTGCTCACACCGAGCCTTGAATGAGCTCCCTGCAATCGGAGCACCATTTCCTTAGTGTTTCCAAAGTTGAGAGACCCGGGTGTAGAAATGGAAGCCCGTGCCGGCCTTACCGTGCAGGGATGAGTGGCTATCCTCTCAGGCTGGCACGCTTGCAATGAGAATCTCTGACGTAGATGCAGTGCTCGTGGAAAACGGCATCCGGAGTGCCCCTCGCCGTGACAGAGGAATGCACCGCTAGCAGGCAAGCGTGTTTAACTCCAGGATTTCTTGCTCCTTTGAGATCTTTGAGCCGATCTCAAAGCATTTGAGAAAAGAAGTTAGTATTGCTCTGTTTTTGCAGACGGGAAGACTAAGGCACCGAAGGGTGAGCTCGTTTGGCCAAGGCTGAGCTGCAGGTCTCTGCCCCAGTCCGTGCTCTTCACTGAGCTGTTGCTCTCTGTGCTCATGTCGTATGAGACACATTCTCAGAGGGGTAACCCCATCTCCACCTTCCTAGGCAAGGCCTCCAGAGAAGACATCAAGAAGGACGTGCATTGGAGGCCAGAAGTTGGCTTCCCAATGTCTAAATGCCACTGACTCCCCAGGAGGTCAGCTATGGAAAGATGACCAGGATACTTCTGAGGTATAAAACTCTGTGTCTGCTGGCCACTGGTCAGTTTTGTCGTCGTCAGACTTGTCGCTGTCATCGCCGCTGGAGGGTTCGTAGCCCGGGATAGCAGAGTGGATCGGCTCCGGCTGCTTGCGATCTGCCTCCGCCTCCTTCTTTTCTGCCAGAAGCTGCCTGTAGCACAGGTTGCAGACCCTCAGGGGCTTGGGCGACAGCCGGGGCATCAGGAACCTCTGCCGGGAGCAGTCTGCGCAGACGACAAAGCCGCACTTGCGGCAGTGGTGCCTTCGGGTGAGCGTGGAGAACTTGGTCTGTGTGCAGCGCATGCAGATGTCCGTCGCCTTGTCTGGGATCCAGGGGGCCGCGTGCTCCGTGGAGGGCTGCCGGCCCGTCTTCGTCAGCAGGTGCCTGATGCACTCCTCCAGATGGCTGATCCACTCCTTCCTCTCCGTGAGGGAGGCCGCGGAAACCACAAAGGACTTCTTGGAGGTTTTAATCATCCAGCGGTTCTTCATCTGCAAGGTGTCTGGCAGCGTCTCCAAAGTGACATCTTCAAGGGGAATGATATGCTGGGAATTGTACTTCCTTTTGTTGATGACTATGCTGCCGTAGACGAGGATGTCGTTGAAAAGGAAGAATATGCGAGGCTTTGGTTTCTTGCGGCATTCTTTGGTTAAAATCCCTTCCCCTAGAAGGACCCTTCCCGGCACGGCTAAGGGCTGTCCGGAAGCCCCAAAGCAGTTTTCCACAGCAGCAATGCGCTGGCTGTTGATCTCAGTGTTTGCAAGATGGTCCACCATCTCCAGCTCGCTCTGAAGAGAGGAAAATAAAGAGGGAAATGGTGAAGCTGCAAACATCTGCACCAGGGTGAGGCTGAGTAGCAAACATATGCACAGGTGAGATGCTCCTAACGCAACCTGAAGTTACGAGTAATCCCATTACCACTCCTCACTTTAGTTTGCTACTTTTTAAAAATCAATTTTCAAACTTTCTGACCCCACTTTGCAACGGCCCGGTCTATACTGGGATAGTTCAGTTTGCAGCAAGGGAAGCTCTTGAAGGCAGAGCCAGCTCTTCCATTACAGCTGTGCTTTTTACCTGTACAACTGTGTGCCCACAGTAAAGGAAGCTGGTTGGTCTGAACCCGCTCTTATGTGGGTGTAAGTACTTGCTCAGGAGCTACCATACTGTGACAGCTGAAAGGTACCAGGACCCCCCCCGTTCTGTCACTCTCGGCGCTGGCAGCAGGGAGTGCAGCTGCAGCAGGGAGGTAACTGATGCTGGGCTGCATGCAGGCTCAGGGAGGAGATCCGTGGTCTTGGTAGCAAGCCTTCCGTTTCTGACTGCACACCCGCTTTCTCAAGGATTAGTTACAGACACACGCACCCCACTGCCACTTTGGGCCAGAGCTGAGGCAGGAACAAAACAGAGTGTGGTATTGCCTGTTCCCGCTGGTCCTCCTTGCGTGACAAAAGGGGAAAAAAAAAAAAAAGATAAATGCACTCACTCTGTGAATAAACCCACACAAGCCAAGCCCTTCCTCCATTACCCCAGCTACGCTGGGGCTGCCAGTGCTTCCAGTTACAAGACACATCATTCTGAAAACAGTCTGATCTCTGCTGAAGGGGAAGTGGAAGGCAGCGTGCTCATCCCTCCCCACACCTCCGCGCCCTCTTTTTCATAGAAGCTGGGGTTTCGATAGTCTGTTGGGGTTTTTTTTAAATAGAAAAACCTAAAAAAGGGTAACTCTGAAGCAATAGCAAATGTTTTGCTATTGGTAGTTTGCAGTAAGGAAAGCGCTCCATGCTGCAAGTTCAATTTTTCGTTGCACCTAGCCCCTCCTGCGCTGAAGGGTGCTGCCCGAGGCCGGCCGGCCATGGGAACGTGAGTCATTTCCTTCTCCAGCGAGGTAGCTCAGCCATCACGAGGCGGCTCCAAGATCACAGGGATGTGTGTCGGCCTGGTTGCTGTTAGCAATTCATCGAATCACTAATGCAGAACCGCTCTCCACCATTTTCCCTGTCCTTATCCAGGGTCCCTGTAGCCGTGGAGGCTGGAGGGGAAAGGGAAGAGGAGGAGGACAACATGCCTAGTCCTGTGTATTTGGGACAATGGTGATTTACACTCTTCCCTTGCCCTTCACCCCAAATCACCCCTTCGGTATGCTAGAAAGGAAACCACAGAGCTGCTGCTCAAGGCTGCTCCATGCTGTTTGTGTCTCGCCTGAGCTATTTGACAAAAACTGGTCAATTCCACCAAGAAGCTTTCACCAAGAAGCTTTCACCAAGAAGCGTTGTGTGGCCAGTGCTCCTGAAGAGCTGGCTTCTGTGACGGCAAGTATGGGGATTTCTTGCTCACCATGAAGACAGCACCTTCAGCAGCTGGGGCCTTGCCTGAGCCTGCAAGAATGCCAGCATGGCGTCCACCAGTCCTGTCTGCTCCATGGCAAGAGTTACCTCCCAAGAGTTGTTGGGATCATCTCGATACCAACTTGGTAAGGTGAACACAAGCTGACAAGGTACTACGAGAGGACAAACCCAGGGTCTCTCTCAAATTGGAGGGAGGATCCCAAGACCTCCAACTTCCTTCTGGAAGGATGTGTATCTTCAGGGCCTCAAAGCACCAGAATGGATTTGACGGAGCTGGACAGTGTGAAGCATATCCACTCACGTGTGTGTTCTCCAGCGTGGAGGGCAGTTTACAATTAACTGCAATGCTCCGACCGGGGGCCATGCTGCAGCCAGACAGGGGGAATCCAGGGGCCTGACGCCATCCGCAGCAGCTGAAGTAATGCCCCAACCAGCCTGCTATTTCAGTACGGACATGCAGAAGTTTTGTAAAGGCATTTATTACTTGCCGTCAGGAGAGGAGAAAGGCTCCGTTCCTCTCCTTGATCTGTCAGCCCCAGTGGACCTGTGCATGGAAGAGAGCTGCTCTGCTGCAGGACATACACTCAAATCTATTCTGAATTACAATACAGCATGTGGGTTTTTTTCTCTCCCTCTTCAACACACAAATTAGACTGAAGAACAAACAGGCAGGGCAAACTATGGTCCACAACTGAACACCAAAATCCCAGACTATGAATACCCAGAGTCTCACCTATCCTGGGATGTGGTCTCTCAAGGTTTCCTATAAACAAATCCTTGGATGAGGAGCTTTTGAGTGAAAGAGCAAGATGAGCACACAAAATAATAAAGGAAAAAGAAAAACTGAAATTACAGCTTGGGAAGTTTGGTGCGGAAAGACTGTGAATGCAACAAAATACTGTCAAGAATTTTTGGCACCAGCAACACCAAGTGGGATAAACCAAAGCAGTTAATCCTGTTCCCACCAGTCTCGCTTCCTCATGTTTCTGGATTATGGAGCCCCAGCTCTTAGCCTGCTTCTTTTATTTTATGTATTTTGGAAGCATGGTCCAACCTCTCAAGCAAGTATGGTACTTGACATGACTCTATGTCTAAGGATCTCTGCGTACCAGATCCCAGTGGAAATGAAAACATTTTGTCAGACATAAAGACCGTGCCTGCAAAGAGCCAGGAAACGTAAGCTCATTTTCAAAGAGGAGTGCAAGCCCTGCTGCCATGAAAGCTTTAGCTGTTGTATTGATTTGGGCCCCTGCATAGGCCAGAAAGCTCTTGGACTTGCTGCGTGGAGCAAAGGGAGAAGGGGCTGGACAGAGGATGGACACAATCTTGCAATGCGAAAGAAATGAACGTGAGCTCTCATTACACATCACACTTCAACCTGCAGGGTATATCGTTATTCCTCCACCCTCTGGTTTGTTACCTAGTTAAAATGCCACGAGTTAACCAAAGAAAAGCTAACTCTGTTCTGGGAAAATCTTCCCTGCTAAGACTAAAAGTGTCAGCTGCTGCTCTAGCCCAGGGCATTTCCGAAGGAGTTTTTCTGGGGAAGCAAAAGCATCTCTCTTCCCTCAGGTGTAAATGACTGGAGAACAGCACATACACATACTAAGCAGTAAAAAAATAGGAGGGGTGGGATTCACATCGCCTACTGTCCATTGACTTGGACAACTAACTCTATCCCTCTACAAACTCCCTTTTCAGTTAGGGGGGGGAGAAACAGCCATCTGCAAAGGGTGACTCGCCTCATCCCACCACAGGGGATCAATCCTACCCAGAGCTCCAGATAGTGCTGAGCTTGAGTAACCGCATACAAACCGATTTCACGTTAATATTGTGACTCACTGCAAATAATACTCCATTTGGCTTTGGAATGGAAGTACTATGTGAATTTGGTAAATATAGATAGCTGCTGAGTGTTATTATAGTCTCTTTTACTGGGAGCCTCTCCCTTTGGAACAACAGTGATGACAGGATATAAATTGTAACCTATTTGATTCATTTTGGTAAATATTTTTTTTCCTGTTTGTTCAAATTTGCTCTGTCAGGTCAGCAGGGTCATGGTGCTTATTACCAAGTGATACGTATGTACGTGCACCATGTGCGGCAGAAGCTTACACAGCTGAAACGAGGGGGGAAGATGCACTTTACTGACGTGCTACTTTTCACAGGAGTTTTTGGCATAGCAAAGTTTGGGGTTGTTTTGGTCAAGATCTGTTTGTTCTGTATGTGATCAAATTATGCAGTGAATATATAACTCAGTGAATATGACTAATATTAAAAAGAAATATAAACCTATTTTTTTTTCTGCACTCAGGTCCAGAAGTAAGCAAGCCACATCTTTTAACAATGAGTGCTTGTTCACTTGTGATTATAAACAGCCATGTTGATGCATGCCATGCAAAGCGTTTCAATTTAAGCTCCTGGGTCAGCGAGCCTGGGGTATGTTTTTCAAGTCTGTATGTATCTATGGCTTAGGCGTAGCAATGTAGTAAGCTGTTCTACCTGATTCTTCCTTTCTTGCTGTCAAACGGGACAGACTGTCTTGGTATCCATTGCATACCTCATGCATACCACATGCAAGGGATGGTCCATAAGTATTGCCATGCCCAGATGGACCAGAGAGCAGAGCTGACTGCTGGGGTCTGCCAGAAGAAAATGCCCTGAGCCTCATCTCTCTGCAGCTCTCTCTTACTCTTACTTTCTGCTTTGCTCAGCTGACAAGTCTCTCCTGGAGTTAGGGCTGGCATAAGCTCTTCCTCGCCAAGCACAGTAAGCAGGATGCAGCCACCTTTTATCCAGAGCAGACATTTAGAGCAAGAAAAACATAGTTCCTCTCCTTTTCCTGCCCGAGGGAATTTCAGCTTGCCTCTCCCTCCTTCCCAGCATGCTGTAACTACTGGGCAACTGGGGGCAAGGGGGGCAGGCTCTGGCAACTCCCCTCCAGCTGTGCTCGTGAGGAACCCGATTCAGTTCATGTGTGTTTTGGGAATGACTGTCACATTAGGCCTTTGACTGAGAAATGCCACCAGTCCCTGTGGGATATGGACTAGCCGAGTTACTGAGCTGCTCGCTGCTGTTGCTTGGCATGCCCAGGACTTTTGGCGTGTAGGGCCAGAGCAAGGGGACAGCTGAGTGATGGCTTTTGAGGAGCTCAGACGGATGCTACCAAAACCAGCAGCTGGTAGCCCAAGCTCAGCTGTGGCTCTTGCATGTGCCACCCAGGCTCAGAGGTGTCCAAGCAGCTTTGTACAGAAGGAAAGAAAACCTGAAACTCAAAGAGCCTCACCCCCTCCCTCTCCCCCGCTCTCTGTGCACACACACGTCCTCAGTGAGCTCCACGAGCATCTCCTGCTCCCCACTCTGCCGCTCATCAGCGTCAACCTGGTGAGTGGCCATAAGGAACAGACCTCCATAAGGAACTCTCAGGCGTTGGAGCTGGAGGCGACAGGACTAACGTAACAGCATTCGGTCGGGCCACCCGTTACAGGCTCAGGCTCATGACAAATGACGTACACAGGCTTGCCGGTGAGGGTGGGTAATCACCAAGGGAAGAGATGAATTCTCCATCTCTCCCAACGCCTGAGAGAAGAGACGGGTGGCCAAAGGCGGGGGATTCCTCTTACAACTCCGCAACGGGATCAGTTTCTGTGGTTTGGGTACATGGTCAAACTTGGTAACTTAAGCGTCCCTTCTGACAAAAACAAATAAATCGTCACTCTGACCGACGCCCAGGCCACGCACAGACATCAGGGTGCTGCACAGCAGCGGGCAGGGATTCGGTCCAGACCGGCCCCCCCGTGAGCGGGGCACCGCACACGCGTGACGGCAGACCCGAGGCGGGGGGGGGCGCACGTCCCAGGCGGGCAGGGCACACCGCGGGCCCCGCAGGGCCGAGCCCTCCCGGCGGCGAGCACGGCCTCTCCCACTCCTCTCCTACAGCGAGCGCAGCAGCGGAGCGCAGCCGCCAGACCGCTCCCCTCCCGCCGCCCCGGCCCGGCGGCGGAAACCCTCCACTCTTCCAAAACTCTCCCCCTCCGCACAAGCTGCCCGCCCAGCCGCCGCGCCGACCCCCCCGCCACGCCGCCGGGCCCCGTACCTCCGCGGAAGGACCCCGGGCGCCTCCGGCGAGCGCTCCCCGGCCGTCCCGCGCCAGCCGGCTCCCCTCCGCCGCCGGGCCGGGCTGCGCTCCCGCGGCTCCGCCCACGCCCGGCGGCCAATGGGCGCCGCTCGGGCACGGGGGGCCGCGCCCCCTCGCTGGGCGGCGGCCAATGGCGGAGCGGAGCAGGCGGTGGCGGGCGGGGCGGGGCGCCGCCAGGGGGCGCCCGAGCGCGGCCTCCCCGCTGTGGGGGCGGGGCGCGCGGTTGCGCGGAGGGAGGGCCAGGGCGGGCGCGCGCTGCTGCTGCTCCTCGCGCCCTTCGTTCGCCGCTGCCCGGGGCTGCCTCACGGCGCCCGCGGCCTTCAGCGTTCGGGAGCGGGCTGGCCCGGGCCGTGCGGCCCTTCAGGCGCCTTTGGGCCTTTCCTGCCGCCTCTCCTCAGGCGATGTCCTGTCAGCGCAGGGGCGGGTACCGCGGGGGCGTCTTCTGCCGTGGCCGTGCCTCCCCGGCGGCTGCGTGTGCCGCTGCCGTGAGGGTGATGGGACGGGTGAGCTGAGGCCCTGGGCGTCCCTCGCACCCGCTGCGGGCGCTCCGGGCCGGAGGCGCGGGTGAGCTGAGCTTTGGTTCTTGCCCGGCTCTGTAAAACAACCCCGAGCTATCCGGGCCCGCGCTGATCTATAATTCAGGTGCTTGCTCACTTTCTGTAATAGCTTTTCTATTTTTAATGGGAACTGATGGACCTGTCAGGGTATTAGAAATGTTTTTTTTTTCCCAGGTTTTCGTTTTCTTTGGTAATAATAATGTGGGCTGGCAAGCTTGTGGTGCGCTTTAGAGCTAAAGTGCTTGGGCAGTCAGGAGAGCTTCCACGGGACCTTGTTTCTTCGTACTTCATGTTTGTGCCAGATGAGCAGATGAATGAGGACATGGACTAAGTTAATTGCAGTATGTGGCTCCCTGGCAGTGTATGAGGGAGGGTTACAGAGAGGGCTGTCGGGTTGCCAACAGAATTCTGAAAACCTGGGAGAAGAGAGCTCACCACAGAGGGCAGGCTGCTGGGCTGAGCAGTGGTTTTCAGGTTATTGCTAGGGCTTTAGTGTGGGGTCTTTTCTGTCCTTGTGGGAGAGCAGGACCGACTGGTCTGTCAGTGGAAGGAGAGGCAGAGCCTTTGCAGACCAGTTCTTGCAACTGGGAGCTGGTTTGCGTTGAGCCCGGACACCAGCCATCTCCATCCTGGCTGCCTTGCAAGCAATCTTCTAGCTCTGGGGAGATCTGCCCAACTTAGAAATTAATCCTCAACAAAATGCTTTTTTACATAAAGCTAGCTGTAAATATACAAAGCACTGACCTAAATATGTTAGGGTTTGTCTTAGCTGCCAGAATCTAACCAGCTATAGATTATTAAACTGTTTTTTTTCCCTATGTGCTAAAATTATTCTGAGTTTGCTCTCATGTTATCCTAATCATAGTCTTTATCACTGAGATGTAGTACTTGGATTTATTTTTCTTGTTGTTTCTCAATACGCTCACCTGGGCAGTAATGATTACGTGTCGGCCATACATAGCATTGGGTTAGCCAAACAGCCTGGGATTTGAAGGTTGTTTCTACTTTCTCCCTCTTCAGTCAGAAGTGGAGGTGTGTTCAGACAACTGCTGCATGAGGCGAGGGAAGCCTCAAGGTACACACTGGGCATGCAGTCAGTATTACCCAGTTGCACGTGAAAGCTGACTTTTGGTTGGTTGGTTGTTTTGGAAGCTGTTACATCCTTGTTTGAATGCCTTATTGAGATACAAACTCAGAGTTTAACCAGTAGTCTTAAGAACTATTTGATAGGCAGGCTCAGGAGCTATTTTTTCCTGGCTGTAAAAGGGAAACATTTGTGGGACCACTTGAAAAAGCTGCAGCCCAAATTACCAGCTTTTAAAGTCTCTTTACCTTGCTCCAGTTGCATTATCTGATCTGTTGCCTCTGGCATTTTCTCCAAAGCCACTTGTTTCTCAGTAGCAGAAATATCTTGCCCAACTGGGATGCAATAATTTCAAAGCAAGTAAAGGAACCTGCAGCTGCTCAGCTGAGTCAGCCAAAGGTAAGCTCTGCAGGGGAGAAAATGGCTTTTTATTATCTTCTAATGGCAAAATTACAACAGCAGCCTGCAGGAAAAGATTAGATTATAATAGTAACAAAAACATCTGTTAAATTCTGAGCTCAGTGTGTGTTTAGTGCATGTTTTTAAAAGAACAGGCATTTGATAAAATTATTTTGAATAAAACTCAATATTGATATTCAGTTTGGGATGTTAGGAACCCAGTGCGATGTTAGGATAGACAGTGGTTTTAATTAATTGACTACATGGAGCATTTCATCAGTGGACAAGACAGCTTTTAGCCGTGGAGATTTTATTGAATTGAGCTTGGAATACTCCTATTACTTAATGAGTGAATAAGTCAATGTGTGTTCATTATATGGGTTACTTGTAAGCATGAATAACCTCTGTCCTATGCTCTGTGAGAGTGTGGTGTGCATGGAGGGATGAATGTGTGTCTGATCTGGCTCCCAGTGGATTCGGTAATCAGCCTATTTTAGAAACGTATGAACTGCTGTGATTGATTTGTGCCTCTGAAGCCCTACCAGCATCATTTGTGTGCTTTAGAAATTAGGTGCTTCCAAGTCTGACGGTGCAGAAATCAGAGCCCTGCTCAGCTTTGTCCGTACAGACTGACACTTCAAAATGTCAGTTTCCAAAATATCACTAGTCCACATGCGTTGAAACCACTGGCAGACAAACCCATTTCAGAGTGTCATTGTGTCCTCAGGACTTCTCTCAGCCCATGTGCGGGAAGTTACCCACTTTTGGAGTTGTTCCTAGGAGCCTGGCCGCAAAATGATTGTCAGAGTGATGGAAGTATTCCTGAAATCAACCTTGAGACCTGCTTGCTCCTCTGCTTTTCACATAAGGAAGCAATACGCAATGTATGTGCTTTTGTTTTTACAATGGCATTGCTGTGCTTTGCATGTGTGCAGCACTTTATTCAAAGGATCTTGAAGTGCAGCATAAATTCTACTAACTGTGTGAGGGTTTGTACCCTCCTCACAGAGAGTAAAACAGAAACTTGGAGAGTTACATATGGTCATATGCAGCTTGATCACTGAAATAGGAATAGTGGGTTATTTGCTATTGTTTTCAGCAGCAACAGGCTCCAGCTGAGAGTGAATCACTTGGGAGGCTGAGGAACAGCCCCTGGAGCTCCTGACTCATAGCCCCATGTGCCTCACTGCAGGGTCATGTCCCAGCTCAGAAGCCTCAGTGATCATTGCAAAAGCTGTCATATGCAAGGAGCACAAAACCACTCGCACTTGCAGATTCTAAAGTTGCAAGTTTGCATCATAAGAGCCTTTGTGTTTGCTATGTGTTGCCCTTCCCTGGCTCAGACCTTCAGCCCTGTTCTCCTGGTCATGTGTGTGCAATGCTGTGCATGGCCTTTAGGTAGAGTTGGAACTGAAGTCTTGAACAACCAATAATGACCAAGCAGGTAACAGCAGAGGCTAAATTTAAATGCTGTGTATAAATACATAATAATTATTTGCTCTTGGTTGGGTTCTAGGAAAAAAAAAGAAGGCGGTGTGTTCTCCCCAGTAAAAAAGACATGTGTGGTTGTCAGCACTACGGGAAGGGTTTCAAACCCATCTTATCTTTAGGCTGTATGTTGGTGTTTGTGTTAAGCTTTGACAGTTGTCTGTGGATCTCAGTGCTGTGAAGGCATAAGGTACTTTGCTTGTTCCTTCTTAATTTTCAGTGATAAATAGCAGTGGTGAAGCATACAGTGGGAGAGAGAAATGCTAGGGGTTTCCCTGCTAAGCCAGTTTTGGTTTTAATAGCTTGTTCTCTTCACAGTGGTCTGTAACTGTAATCACGGAAGTGGTTAGAAGATCTGATCCAAAGCTTGGTAAGAGTTTTAATTTCTGTTTTGGATCAGCATGTAATATGTAGTTCCATTTATATCCCCCTTCTTAGCTGTAAAATACTCGGGGTATTTTGTAATTGAAATGTTCTTTACATTATGTCATCAGTGTGTACCATTCTGCATGATAGAGTATACTGTGATCAGGAGATGTGATAAAACTTGAAACTTAAAACCTCAAGCAAACCAAATACACTGATTTATGCTCGTGGGGTCAAGCAGAGAGTGTGCGGGAACGTGGTGGATGTCAGGAGGGCACATGGGACCTCTGCACTGGGCGTATGAAGTGGTGAGTGGGAAGCTGCTGCTGTCAGGATGTGCCTTGCCTTGCGGTGCAGAAACACCCCCACTGTCCCACACTGGCAGCCCTTTCCCTGCCTCCTGGAGCACCAACGCCATGTGCCCCGTGACAGCTCTGTGGCTTCTCCCATGTGGGCTGTTGGGTTGAAGGTAGCAAGGGTGTTTCGTAGCTGAAAATTGAGCAGGTCCAAGCAAGGAAGGAGTTGCATTGTTTCAGTGGAAAAGTCTTTGTTTGTTTGTTTTATTAATCCAGTCTCAGTTTTTTCAGGTTGCATCACTAACCCATGCTTTCTTTCAGCCTTAACAGCATGAGCTTCATGTTTGTTTTCGGAGTGGATTGATCAAGTGATCGGTCGCCGTGAGTCTCCAGGTTGCGCCCAGGAGCTGCCTAGTACGGGGACATACAACAGGGAAAGCTCAGAAGAAGTTTGTTCTGTTCAGAGGAGTGGGATGGGTGAGTACGCACTGACAAACAAGCAGTAGGTTTTGTTGTGCTGCCAGGTCACTATTTCTGAGTAGTGTTCCCTGGTAATGGGAGCAGGTTCTAGTCGAAATACGAAAGGGGAAGGTGAGAAAGAGGTGAGGTAAGAGAGTATGAAATGCCAGAACTGTGAGAAGGTGCAGGTATTCCGTGCAGAGAGGGGTGTAATATTAGAGGAAAAACGTATGAAATTAATGTGGAAAAAAGAGATGTGTCTAAAAAAGCTGCTGAAAGCATTTTGCAGCATGCTGTGAGAGCGTACGGCATCTTTTGGGCTCAGCCTTCCTTCCAGAATAACATCATTCTGTGCGTGTTCTTAATCTGAACTCTTTTCCTACTATTTCTATTCTATTTAAACAGTGATCTCGTATTCAGAGTGTGTTTTTATTGCACAAGATAAATCATGGTGAACAATTAGATATTTCAAACACTAAACTTAGGTAGATTAGGCATTTCAAATATTAAAGTGGGGAAAAAGCACAGGGAACAGGAGTGTGATAATCATCAGTTAATTTAAAAAGATGTGTATGTGTTCACCTATGATTGACTGATTAGTCAAAGACATAAAAGTTTCATTCATAAACCCTGCTTTGCCCATGGATATAGCTTCTGTTTATGTGAAGAACATGCTTTGGTCTCTTTCCTTTGGAACTGCTGCCCAGTCTGAGTGTGTGTGTCGCTCAGAAAGGAAAAATAATCTCTTTGTAAAGGGACCTGTGCCTTTACCCCACATCAATGCCTTTTGTGTAGGAAGGCATCTGCTGCGATTGCCTGGGGAAGTTTTATACATCGAGTGCATATTGCAGAGAGTGCTGTGAAAGGGGAAGGAAAAAAAAAAGGAAATCCTTGTTTCCTTTCATGTTCTTCAAACATAAGGGAAAACAGAAAGGCAGTGTGGTGGTTGTTTTGTTTTTGTTTTTTTCCCCCCCCCCCTAAGGTGTTCTGCTGACATCCTGGAAACCAAGAGAGCAAACCTCAGCTTGGCTGGGATCCCCATCCATTGGCATGCTGGATCTTTAAATGGAGAGGTGCCGAGCTGAAGGAGGAACCATGGGGATTTCTTACCAGGTGGAAGAGGTTTATCGGCTTTTAGAGAGTGTATTGCTGCCTGGACTGTGCAGGGTATGAGATGTGACATAGGCTAGGGCGCAGAGGATATGTGAAGGATCACACCTTAATTTGTGAAGTGTAAAAATTATTGCCTCCTTGAGAAACCAGAGGGATTTTGTGTAGTAGGAGGTGTGTGGTGGGCTGTTGAGGGACATCTGAAGGAGGAGTTGAGGATTCTGCTCTGTACTTCAGCTCAGGCTGAGCAAAAATTGTCCACGTGCATGTGCTACCATCCTGCCTTTTTGAGAGTGGAAGGGACCTGCAAGAGTTAATACTTTCCTGAGATTTCTCTCTTAATCGTATACTGAAATATGCAGGAAGCTTTGTTTTTTTGTTTTCTGGTTGGTTTTTTTCTTTTTTGTCTTTTCTCAGAATGAATTATTTCTTTTCTAACCTCAACCCTGAAGAGCAGCTGGGGGGAGGCAGGGGATGGCACTGCAGTTTGGCTCTACCATTTGGGCTGTTTGAATTCATTAGCTTGGGAGCCCCCACAAATGCCTCAGGCCGTGTACCTCCTCATGCACCCAACTTGGGAGAATCTCTTACCACTACTGCATGCATTAGCCTTCATTAATGCAATTAGCATAATAGCGATTAGGATTCATTATTCCCTACAAAAAGATAAAGCCAGTAATACATATCTCGGAATCAAATTCCTCAGCGCCTTGTCTTGGGATTGCTTTATTTTGGAGTTGTTTGCTCTTTATATCCTTCCATCTCCTAGAAAAAAGAAAGCCACTTAATTGTAAAACTGTTTGGGTCAAAGAAATGCACTGAGATGATCTTTCATGCATGCTAAATAGGTGAATTGATCTATGGGACCCACACAGCTCAGACAGCCACTCAACAGTCGAAACTGCGAACTTCATCTTCTTCAAGCACAAAAGATACTTAGTTTCCCCATGTTGAAGACTTTTTATAATAGCAATAAGACAACTCTAGAGAGAACCATCTAATATTAACTCCAGGGAGTAATCATCTAATCACAATCTGGGGGTGATTTGAAGCACTCATCTGGACCAAATGCCTCACAACACCCCAGGAGTGGTTTTATTGCATGATAGCAGTACCCCATTGAGCCTTATTGCTTAATTAAAAACAAATTCCCAAGTAATTTTTTTGCCTTTCCATAAAAACACAGTAGTACATAGCATATATAAAACATCCATTAAATGATGGTAGATGCAAATTTACATTGAGAGATACAATCCGTTTCTTTACCACTTGGGGTTGAAGTTAAATGTAAAACCATTTCCTATAATCTGTGCACTGCTGTGTTTAGAGAGGAATAAATATGGGAAAGAGAGGTTCATTGTAGGATGCCTTGTTTTTATTAAGTGATATGTTTGGTCTCCTTACAAAGGAGTTCAAATTCTCGTCCATCTTGCAGACACAATAGTCAATCAACAGTGTGGCCTTTTCTGCTTCCTCCTGGAGATTTCCTCAGCTTGCCGTTGTTTCAGTGCAGATCTTCAATAGGAATCCTGTATTTCTGTCTGGGATTTCCATTTCTCTCTGGGCAGAGAGAGCACGAGCAGTGCAGGTGACGTATCTGAGATACATCTAGCATGCTATACACATGCTGCCCGGGTGTCCTTTGTGGGTTTTGTAGTCTAATGCGGATTAAGCCTGGTAGATACATGGTACAGCCACTTTTGGTGGTTTTGTTGCACAGCTGACCTCTGCCTGCACTGGGTGCGTGGCTGAGATGTCTCTACCTCCTGCAGTTTGACTGGGACCACTGCTACAGCTGTGGCTGCTCTGCAAGGGACCCAGATTGCAGATGGGAAGAGTATGAAAGTCCTTTTTGTTCCTGTTGAGGGGTTGTCGTGCCTCAGTATCCCAACCCACAGCTCCCTTACACCTTTACAGAGTGCTTTCATAGCCCCAGAGTGATTCCCAAATGTAGTGCTCCCCTGAGGATTTTGAGTATTTTTCATATATTACAGGCAAAGGAAGCAAATCCAAGTTTTTAAGTGATTGTCCAAAAATCATACAGGGGGTGCTGGAGGCACTGCTCAGAAATCCTGGCAACCAAAGCTGTAATTGGGTTTTTGGACACAGCACTGAAGTAAATGGGGGGGGAAAAAGGGTCGGTGTGACATTTTCTTCAGATTTGTTACTTGGGGTGCCTTTAATTGGTGGAGATAAGCTTGCAAGTACAATTTTTTTAAATAAAAGCTGAGAATTCGTAGTAACTATTACTCTAGTTGTTCCACGTGCTGAAGCCTTCTTGTGGTACCCACAAGCTCTGGATAGCGGATGACACCTATGTCAGTCTCACCTGCTGTGGGCTTGACTCAGTGTTACATACACCCTTCTGGTTTTCCCCATCAAGTGGTGGTTCCCCAAGGACTGGTGGGAGCTGAAGCCACATGTGAATATCTACTGCTGATAGCAGGTTGCAGCATTCAGGGTTATAGAGGCAGCATGCTTTGTCCCATATTTAGATTTTGTAAAAAAAAAAAAAAGATTTTTTGTTTGGTGAACCACTTTGCTAGAACGTTTTGCTACTTCATTTTTACTGTCCCATTAGAGAGATGTTAAGTGTTGTGGTGGAGGATTTGTTATAAAGAGGTTATGGCATTGTACTAAGGAAATGAATGAGAGTGAAACTAGTTGCCTGCTTCTGCTGCCTGGGATCAGTCTGAAAGAGTGGCAAAAAGAATAATTAAGTCTGTGTATTTCAAACAGTTCTGTAGTAACTTGGGACATTGCCAGGTGAGGAAAGGACATGAAAGGACCTGACAGTGTTCTTGAACAATAAACATTTTTACCTGAAAGATCTCTGCTGGCTTTATTAGGAATGCCATTATCTTGCTTTGATCTGACTCTCTAGGACTGGCAGCTCATACAGCTGACACGGAGCAAGTAGCCAACAAAGGAAAGCCCTGATAGGCTTTAATACCTTTCATGAAGAGTTTCGTTTCCCCTCAGGTGTTATGTCATTTTACAAAGGCTCTTTTCATCTTAATGTATCATGGAGGTGGCTGTATGCAGTAGGACAAGCTCACACTCTGTTGGCTAAGGGGCAGGGTTTAGTGGACTTGCTGTCAGCCTTGACCGGCTGTGTCCCACCGCTCAGTGTGGAGCTGCGGGAGGGGTCAGCAATGCTCCTTGCCTGCCCTGCCTGTGGAGCAGCTGCCACTGGCACTGCTACAGGCTGGATGCATCTCCAGGGCAGTGGATGGGAGCTGCCCAGAGCAGGGCCTGAGGGAGCAGCCATGGTAGAGCATCTCCCACTGGGTTTTGGTTTTTTTTTTTTTTTTTTTGGCAAGTAGGTTTTGAAGCAGAACAGGGGGTTCATTGGCCTTCAACAGGGTGAGAAAAAGCAACTGTACCCTGCCTTGTGCAACCAGTCACCCTGGGCAGCAGCATACTGCTGGGGTGGGCAAAGGCATGCCTCAGTTGCATCAAATGCGTGGCTTGCTCTGAGTGACTGCAGCAGTACTGAAGGGTTTGCAGAGTACAAACCTAGCCTATTTTCTCATCTGAGCACACATTTTTAATCTTCAGGACACAGAGTAAACATGATATTGTATCTACTTTTATTTGGCCTTTTAACAAGATGAGGAGTTGAGAGTCTTACGTTGATGGTTCTGGGACATGTATGATTTCCTTTAAAAGTATATCAGTTCATGAAGGAAATTAAAAATGTGATATTTTAGCAGTTGGAAATGCCTGGCTTAGGTTGGTTCTGCTTCCTGATTTCATTTTGACATGGTAGGCAATTCAGAAAATATATTTGCAGTAAGGAAAATTCAGTTGTTATGGAAACATCTGAGAAAGGCAGCTGACATAAGGTAATGCATGCACCAGATTAGCAGTACACATAGATGTAGTAAAAAGGCAAGTTCATGTAAGGTAAGGGAGCAGTTTCTAGGCACTGTCTGCTTCATGGGTGGTTTTTCTGTCAGAACAGGGAAAAAAAACCAAAACAACACTTTAAAACTGTGAGCATGTGGCTCCATCTTCTGGTACCAAAGCAAAATGTGTCGCTCGGCATAGAAGGAGGTGAGATTTCTATAGCATTTTTATGTTAGCTGCAACAACAAAAACAACAACAATAATAAATTAAAATACCTGTGCCTCAGAGCCAAGCCACAAGTCATTAATGTAGTTTTCCTGAAGCTACAAACCATTCTGCTGCATGGGAAGAAAACTGTCTTTTGAAACGTTCTCATAAGTGTGTAGCCCCAAAAGTGGCTTGCCTTCCAAAGCATGACACCGTTCTCCTACACAAAACCAATGTTTGATCAGAACGTGGACTGTACCAGCGAAGCCTGATGCCCGTGTAGGTGCTAATATTGTCTCCTGCTTGTAGCTGTAGGATGTTTTTCTTTGTTTCCCCCTCCCCAACAATATCTTTGGCAAAGTAGCTAAAATTCATGATACATCTTCACGGAGACGCTAGCTGGGTAGAAGTAGGTATGAATGGTTCTTTGAGGTAGACTGCCAGAAGTAAAAAAAAAAATAAATAAAGCTGTTTTATCACTTCACCAAACAGTGAATGTTGTTACAGTGCATATTGCGCATGCTTAATTGAGCTTGATTACTCAATCTGTTCACCTTAGTAACTCATTTTGTTTTAAACAGAAGTAATTATCTTGATGCAGTGCTGTCCTAAAGCTGTTGTTCACAAGTCATTGCAAATAGGAGGTATTGCACTATAAATGCAAGATTAAAAATATGGGTCATGTGTTTTACTTATTTTACTTCTGTGTACATAAGTAAGTATGTCTCTCTTTTTCTCTCTGGATATTGAGCCTAGGATATAAGGGACCCTGTATTCTTTGTATGAAGCATTAGTTTTCAGTCCAAACTACTGCACGGCAGAACTGTGAGAATGAAGGTGAGGGAACATAAATCTAATGGCCCCACTGCTTCTGCCCATACTTGTGCCACTCTTCCACTAACACAAATGGTGAGTTATTTGCATGCAGCACTTATCTGTGGGGAGGGTTGTGTGGAGACCTGCTTGGAAAGAGTGCGTTGGTGTCAGTCCAGCTCCTGTATGGCAGGGAATCATATCACAAAAATGATACCTAAACTAACCAATTGCCAGGGTTTCTCATCATGGCCTCAGCAGCAAGGCTGTGGATTGAAACCAGAGGTAGAACTAGCCTTTACTCATCAGTTTGGTGCTTTTAAGGCCCCACACAGAGAGAAGCATTTTAAATGGCCGCAGGCTGTGTTGATATAATAAGATTGCATCCTCCATGGCTTGCATTTAGCATTTCTAGCTTGTCCCTGCAGCCAGAGTGCATTGGACTTCCCCTTGGCACTACCTGAGGTTTCCTCTTGAGGCTGCCTCCAATTCCTACGATCTTTTTTTCCCCCTCCCTATATTTAACCTATATTATATTTAACCTATATTATACTCACCTTTCTGAAAGATGTAACAAGGGTAGCACCTTTCACCGACACTAACAGTAAATAAATACTACAGACCTCTTTTATTAGGAAGTACAAGCCCACAACAAATCCTGCCTGGAGTGTGTTTGATAAATCCGATCTTTGCAGACATCTGGAGATTGTGTTTGCAAATCCCCAGCCAACTTGTTTTGTAGTCATTGTTACCATAATTCAGGTTAATGTTGTTGCCACTTTTTACTTGCTAAAACACATGTGGTGTTTATTGCTGAAAAAAGTGGCTGCCTTGGAACAGAAGTTCTTTTAAAACCCTTCTTGGAAGTTTGCTGTTCGGAGAAACAAATGTCACATCAATTGTCCTAGCTCCAAACTGCCATTCTGAAAATGCAGCTGTGAAAGAGATTACTTGGGTACTGCGGTGGGGAGTGCATAAGAATCTAGATTGAGAATTATGTAGCAATAGAGACTTAAAATAACAAGCGGAACAAGTAAACTTTTAGCTTTTCCTGCAGAGATTTGCTTAAAAAATACTAGATCCCAAGCGAGAATGCTCATGCCAAGTTTTAAATCTCATTTGAATTTTTATAGCTGTTATAATCTCTGATATATAACCTTGGAAATAGGGTCTCGTAACAGAAATGCCAAGTCCCTTGACTATTGCCTCGCAAAAAAGAGTTGCTGTAATAGGCTACAATTTTGAGACAAGTTTGTAAGGCTGGCTTATGTCTGCATATCATCACTCAAATGGGTCTAAGCCAGGCTCTTCACATTATTTTAGGGTATTTGTGTATACGTGATCAGCCATAGGCAGCTGTTCCAGTAATGTCAGCCTTCTAAGTATAACAGGCACAATCCAGCATATCCTTATCCACTGAAATGTTGCCACAAGGAGAGGCTTGCGGCTTGGACACACTGTCATGAAAAGTAAAGAGGAGCTTATTTTCTTTTCTGTCCTTATTCTGTATTTCTGCGCAGAAGAAGTGGAAGTTCCCAAGGAGCCTGGGCTGCAGGAGGATTCCACGTGCCAGTGCTCTTTTCCCTCTCATTATCATATGCTTGCAATCAAACTCTAATTTTTGAAATAAAAAACCTGCAGGATTCTTTATTGGGACTATTAAACCTTCAATCTTCATTATTTAGGACGGCTACTTACCTTTTACTCAATGAAGCCATAATGCAACTGCTCCTATAAAAACTATCGAAATGGCTACTGTGGCAATGAGTAGATTTTCCTCCGTGTAAAATAATCCTCTGTGAGTGAGACATAACTATCATTTACATTAATTAGGCAGCCATATAATGGGGTGTTCAATAGCTATTACATCATTTAAATTCTTCAGTGAGCACCTCAGCCACCCAAGAACTATGCAGCTGAACATTTCTGAGTCCATAATTTTGAAATAATCCTTTAGAGGAAGAATATGCATGGCAGAGTGCTGCAGACAATTTCACAAAAAAAAAAAATCATTTTATTCAGATTTATGGGATTATTTTAACATTTACAAGGAGTGCATAATCCTATTTTTCCTTCCCTCCCAGAATAATAGTGCTATTAAGTGGAGACCATTTTGGGGCCAATACTGTGTGTACACTAGAGTATGGCCAAGGAGCTTGTAGTCAGAGATCTGTGCTGGCAGCTGGACACGTTTCCCTAAGCATTCTGCTATAAGCCTGGGGCCCTGGAGCCACGAGGCTCAGCTGAGAAGCCTTATTCATGGCCAAGTGAGTGCAGTCATGCTTGAGGTTTTGTTTTTGAAGTCTTAACTTTTGCCTTTAACAAGCATATGAGGACTTTAGCATTTATATTCAATTTTGGTTATTGATTTAAAATTCATGAGGTCAAGCCAAAGTCCTTTGGCATTTCTGGTAATATCATACTTCCCAGAAACTATTATATGAATATTATAATTAATGTTCTAACTATGTTGTTATATATTTTTGTATATTTTAAGATTAGTGTCTCAGTCAAAAGTATGCACATACGTCATGAGGCTAGGAGCTCATTCTGAGAGCTGAAAGAAATGAGGCTGAATTTATTCACTAATACACCAGGAAGAGATTTCTATTAACAGGCCTGTACTGCAAATCTTTAACATGCTGTTTAGTTGCCTATGGAAGGTGATGGTTATTAGAAGATTGGTCAGCGCCTGAAAGTATATGAAAATAACTTGTTTTGAATCAGTGTTGTTTGGCAATAGTTAGGTGCTATAGGAATAGTTCCTAGCAGAATGAAAAAAAAGTAACAGCGTAAAAATAGGCTGGGGAGCAGGGCAGGATAGACCATAAAGTTTAGGTTGTGCCTTTTCCTTCAGCATCCTGGTTCAAAGCTATCAGTTATGTAATTTTAGTCAATTGTATACTCAATTTTTTTCTCCTTTTAATGATTGTAAGGTACTGTACCTTATCTGGCTAATATAATAATAGAAAGCAGCAGAGCGCTCTCTTAACAGGGAGAGCTCTTAATTCAGTATTAAATGTTGCTGGGTTCTCTGTAGTTCTCCGTAATCCCTATCCAACAGGCAGAGTGTGCAGAGCTAGGTGTCAAAACCCATCTGTAGGTAGAGTGCCAGGTCCTGTTTGTTCTGCAGCCCAGGAGGTTTGTGTTTGCCAGATGTAACTGCTCCTCTCAGCAGCAGTGGATGCTTGATCCTCTATTTTTCACATTCACTTGTTAATTTAATTAAACCAGTACACTGAGGGAGATTTCTGCCTTACCAAAAGAATACATTTTCATCACACGCTGTAGGGAAGGTGACTCAGAATTGGAGTTAGTTACCAATTAAGAGTTAGTTAGGAATGACAGAATTAAGGAAGGGGAGTGTGAGACAAAGGTGGGTCAATAATTTTTTTAAATATTTTTTTGATAATTTTTAGACGGTATGCTGTGGCTTTTGTTCACTTCTCAAGGCCTCCTTCATATTTATTTGTAGAATGTTAAAAGTTATCTCTAAATCTTTTATAAAATCTTTATAAATACCAGAAGTAAAGAAAAAGTGCCAATGTGGAGAAGGACCAAAAGCCCCCAGTTGGTTAGTGTGTGACACATGCAGTCTGTAGCAAAACTGGAGTATCTTTTTTCCCTAGAAGAGTGGAAGTCTGCAGGCGACGCACAGAATTTCCAGTGTCCCAGCAATGAATACCTGCAGCTTTTCTCTGCAGGATTTGTTTCCCCCACCAAACTGATTCTCCTTCCCTTTGTTATTCAGTCTGAACTCCGACTCTGTTTTTTCTTCTGTACTCTTTCTCACCCCATGCCATTTTTTCATCTCTTCCTATTAGAAAACAACACCAGTGTTTCCAGTCAAGGTTTCTAAACCTGTGACTTGCAAATTATGGTGAAAATAGCTAAGCCAGGTTTGCCTACCTTTTATGTACACACCTCAGAACAAGAAGCTTCCTTTTCCAGATCGTATCAGCCTGGCATAGCCATATCCTCTCCTTTTCTTTTGCAGTTTAATAGGGGCATTGTTCTGGTAAAAAATACTTGTTGCCCTTGCCAGGACTTCTCCTTTGCAAAGTGCAGCTACTTATTAAGGACTATGTGTTACCATTCCAAATTATTTTAAAGTTTGTTTAACAAGAGTTGCTTGGTCAAAGGTTGTAAGAGGCTTAGAAATAATTTCTAACCTCACACTGACACACATCCTCCCAGATCTGAAATACTAAAATGGACAAAGAGAGTCTGCCAGAGGGATGAACTTGTCCAACACTTGAGAATTCATTTAAAAAAGGCTCTGGTCCGGATCAGAATTTTATGCTCTCTCTTATGCTTCTCTGAAACATTGGGTGGCTTGAATATATAGAGTTAATGTCAACTACGTGCTGCTGTGATTTCAGTGATTTAATATTAAGAGTTTCCCAAGGAGAGTCCTGGGAGGTTTCTGGGGGTTTCCATTGTATTGCTGTGTAATCCATCTTTTAGAGGAAGTATAAAAACCCCCTCAACTAGAAAATTCTGCGTGTTTTCTTGGGTGTGACTTGGCTTTAATTTCAAGCATTTCCTACAATGAATTATTTTGAGGTTTCAAACAGAAATTATTGGGTTGGTTTGTTTGTTTCCCGTTCTTGCTTAAATGTTCGAAATTCAGTAACTGGATTGTTTACAATTGTTTCAGTTCAGATTAGTTATAAATATATGTGTCTTGTATATATTATACATACATAGTAATAGGAAAGCAGAAATGTGTGTACCATAGTGAGACAGTATATTGTTCATTGCTGTTCATTATTCCCCGGTTAGCCTTTTCTTTAGTGAGAGTTTAGGCATAAAAATCATTATGAAAAACATGTCTCTGTTGCATGCAATTCAGAGTTGAACATAAGAAGGAAGAGGCATATTAGAGACAGCTGTGATTAGTTCTCCAATTTTCTAATATTAAATCCATTAAGTATTTACTGTCTCAGCTAACGAAGAGATGGGGAATGGTCATGAATCAGCAGGGGAGGACTGGTGAGCAGTCATTTTCACATTACCCAGTTTCTAAGGAAGTTCCTTCTCAAGCAATGGGGAGTTTAATGTGTTGTAGTGAAAGATGAACACAGAGCAGTGTTCTGGAGAAAGCAGATGGGACAGGGGTTTGGTTCAAGGAGCTGATGGGTAGATGGTGATACCAGCGGTCTGCGGGAGTGATTTAGCTTAAGTGATTTATGGGGGCTGTTTAGAACACTTCACCGAGTCATTACAAAAAGGCCTCTTCAGGTGATTTACCAACTGCAGTAAAGACGTCTTGAATGCGTTGGCTGTTCAGCTTTCTTGTTATTCTTCATTTGTCATCTGTCTTTATGTGCTACTAGCATGGGATTACCTTGAGGAGACCTTTGAACATCTCTTCAGCACTTTTCACTGTAATAATGAATGCCTTGCTATTATTTATTGAAAGGGACTGCTAGGCAGCATTTGTCTTTTTTGGTCACTGAAATAGTTTAAAAAATGGAAATGCCAGTAGCTATGGGAAGTTGTATCATGTTCATCTCTGTGTCCATATGGTAGAATATGGTATGTCCTTCACAGCACAATGAAACATGATTGTGCCTAATTCCAATTTGTATGGCATTCCCATTAATGATGTCTATTTAAGACATCCATTAAAGGCCCTTGATGTTAATTAACCGGACTATGTCAATAAAGTTCTATTAGCTTCCCCCTATTAACTTAATATTATAGGCATTTAACAGATGTCTTAATTAGATGTTACACTGAAGACTATAAGCAAAATTAAAATTAGGTCATTGCCCTGAAAAGAAAGTTTCTGCTATGATTTATGCTTTCTACCACTTTGTTTGTTTTTCCATCTGGCCTCTGAAAGGAAACCAAGGGATTTAATTTCAGAGAACGTTGAGAGGAGTAATGGGTACTAGGTAGAATAATAACTTGAGTCTAACAACTTTAACACATCTTGTTCTTACTTCACAGATACATAAAGCTGGGCAGGAGTGTTGATCTGCTTGAGGGGAGGAAGGCTCTGCAGAGGGACCTGGACAGGCTGGATCGATGGGCCGAGGCCAACTGTATGAGGTTCAACAAGGCCAAGTGCAAGGTCCTGCACTTGGGCCACAACAACCCCATGCAACGCTACAGGCATGGGGAAGAGTGGCTGGAAAGCTGCCTGGTGGAAAAGGACCTGGGGGTGTTGGTTGACAGCTGCCTGAATATGAGCCAGCAGCATGCCCAGGTGGCCAAGAAGGCCATTAGCATCCTGACTTGTATCAGAACTAGTGTGGCCAGCAGGACTAGGGAAGTGATTGTCCCCCTGTACTTGGCGCTGGTGAGGCCGCACCTCAAATACTGTGTTCAGTTTTGGGCCCCTCACTCCACAAAAGACATTGAGGTGCTGGAGCGTGTCCAGAGAAGGGCAACAAAGCTGGTGAAGGGTCTGGAGAACAAGTCTTATGAGGAGCGGCTGAGGGAACTGGGGTTGTTTAGCCTGGAGAAGCAGAGGCTGAGGGGAGCCCTTATTGCTCTCTACAACTACCTGAAAGGAGGTTGTAGCGAGGTGGGGGTCGGTCTCTTCTCCCAGGTAACAAGTGATAGGACGAGAGGAAATGGCCTCAAGTTGCACCAGGGGAGGTTTAGCCTGGATATTAGGAAATTTTACTTCACCAAAAGGGTTGTCAAGCATTGGAACAGGCTGCCCAGGGAAGCGGTTGAGTCGCCATCCCTGGAGGTATTTAAAAGATGTGTAGATGTGGTGCTTAGGGACATGGTATAGTGGTGGAGTTCGCAGTGCTAGGTTAACGGTTGGACTTGGTGATCTTAAAGGTCTTTTCCAACCTAAACTATTCTATGATTTCCCTGTATAAAATATACATCTCTAGCAAAAACAGTTTTCCCCATCTCAAGGGCAGTAGTTCATATAATTGCAACAAAGATTTATTTCCATACCAACTGCTTTATTTCCTGACTTCAAAAGGGGCAGAGAAGCAGTCTGTTCTTCTTGAAAACCAGTATTGCCCATGCTGTGATTTCAGCTGATCAGTCTGGTTCAGTGATGCTGAATCTGGTCTGCGTGTGAGGGATTGTGCCAGAGAGATGCAGCTCTCCTGTAACCTCTCCCAGCAACAGGTCCAGAAAGGAAGTAGGTGCTTTGGAGGCCAACTGACCGAGGGCTGACTGGCACAGTTAGTGTCTTCATAGGACTGGGGAGGGCTGGAGGTGGTGATGCTCCTTGGCTTTCTCATGGCAGATAAATGGCTTGTGTGTTCTGCTGTGCATGTGAGAGAACAGCTATGTTCTCTTTAAAGAAATGACCCTGTCTGGCTATGAACACTTGAATGGTGGCAGGGAAAAACTCCTCTTCCTAGATATGGGTCTTTCATTTGATCCTTAAATTGAATTCAGAATTTAAATTTAAATCTTCTGAAAGCTACCTTTGTAACAAGGCTCTTTTATAATAGAAAAATGTTAAGTGATCTAAATACAGGGGTCACTTCCACCTCCCAAACAAGTAAAACCTGCCTAGTTGATGAGAGATTGGAATCTGGGCAGTCAAAAAAGGATCCTGGAAGTATAGTAAAAAAAAGGCAACAAAAAACCCAAAACGCCCCCCCCCCCCAAAAAAAAAAAAAAAAAAAAAGAAGAAAGGAGATAAAAAGAGGCTGAGAATATGTGAAGCACATGCACTCAAAGCTGCACAAGTCTCCAGTGGTGCAAGTGCAAGTATGGGGTCTCCATTACAACCACTGCTGCAAAAAGCAAATATTTATAAAAACTTTAAACACTAGAAGTTTCTTCACAAGTGGTGCTGTGTTGAGTTTAGAAGACTTACATTATGAAACTACCTGACTTCTTGTGTTCTGGTGATGTAGTGCTCACAAGTGATATAACAAGTGCCATCCATGCTAGCCTTTTTAAAAATTGTATAACGTGTATATTTTAATAAGAATAAAGTATTTTTTAAATGTATAACATAGACACTATGTCTAAATATATATAAAAATAGGCTAGAGTAAAGCTCTATGAATAGAGGTTAAATATTCATAAAGCAATTTTGTGGGTGATTGAAGTACAAGATTGAATGCAGGCCACTTCCATCTTTGAATTTCTAGCTTCAAGTGCTGCCCTCTTATGTGATGTGTTGTGCTCTAGCATGACAATATATATTTACTAATATAGACATCTCTGATTTAACCTCAAAGTAGTATGTTATTAGTAAGGACCTGGTAAGCAAACAGCTTGCAGGCTGCATTACATGTTCAGTACGTTTATATTTTCACTCATATACTGTGTTATCTGTAGCAGTACTAACCACAGGGAAGGAGATATTCAAGGTAAAACCTATCGGTTGAAATAACTTACTTGCATATGCTTACACCAGGCAAAGATATTGATGTTGTCCAGGAACAATAATTATAGAAGAGCAGTTGGTATCATCCACAGTCTCATTATAAGCTTATAATAGGCAGATGGAGCCCAATTTATACAGAAGGCAACAATAACACTTATCACACAGCTACATGACATAATTTTCATTGTGCAAATTTATGATTATAAATTGAAACAGAAGTCAGGTAATCAATACTAATCATATAAGTATAATAAAATAATGTTATATACAAAGAGCAAAACAGATACGAACTCTAACAGTCTGCGAGACTGCTTAAAAGACAACAGATACCAGTAATTCTTCAGTAAGAAGAAACACTTCTGAAAAATTTCACATAGCTATTTAATCTGCCAGAAAACCTGGTCTTGAAATGTCTGCTGTTTTCCTGCAGTTTATATTAATACTTCTGATTTTCCATGAAATCATAGGTCAATAGTTCCTTTCAACTTGAACTTTTTTGCAGATCGCTCACTTGCTTTAAGCTGGAACTTGCTTCCATAGATGTAGGAAATGAATCCATCAATCTCCAAGCTAAATACGTTGTTAAGTTTGGGAACAACTGAAAATGCAAAAGGAAAGAAAGTAACAAAAGTTATGAAAAGATACTGACCTACCAGGGGATATTATTCACATGTAGACCTGAGGTTCGCCACATTTCAAGGTTTTTATGCTTTAGCAAGAGAAGAAAAATAACCAAAACTTCTAAATTTTAAACTTGAATTACTAAAGTTAGTCCTCTTTCAGGAGCATGCAGTAAGTGTTGCAGAGAACAGCTAATGTGAATCAGATGAATGAGCCATGTGTGTAATCATGTTGGGTTCGTTGGAAATGCATTTTTTTTAATTGCTCATTTCTAATGAGATACTTTTTCGGTAAGATACTGGGCTGTTACATGGTCAGTAAAGACATTGACTTGTGCCACTCTACGCAAAGAACTAAAATCACCGATATAAAACAATGTGCTCAGACTTGTAAGATGAAGAATGTGTTTAAGAAATTTCTGATTTATTCAAATTGTGAAAAGCACTGAAAAAACCCCTGTCTTATACCTTTTAATTTGTCCTCTTTAGTGATGATTTTGAAGACATGTTTAAATTCCTGTAGAATGATTCCTGTTATCCCAACATAAGAGGGGCACTTTGATTTTGTGACTGAAAGAACAGAAGTATGTATGTATTAGAAAGTTTCAATACAGGCAGTTTATTTCCTCTTCTACAGTTGCCTCATTCTAAAAACTGGTTTGCAATATTCTGAAATAATGCAATTACAGTAATAGCTGGTAAAACTTGCAGTTAATCTTTGCAACTAACACCAGGATTTTCAAGAGCAGTTGAAAGTAATTAGCATTGGTAAGTAGAGAAAGAATCCATCAACATATGATCTCAACTATGTGATTGTAGAGTTAATGATACTAAAGGGAATTAAAAATAAGCACCTCAAATATAGGAGTGTCTACTGAACTTCTGATTTTGTAGAAGAAGCCAAACAGAATACCTGTAACAATAGCTCCATGGAGATCAGCTTTTAGCAGTTTGCTCTGAACCATATGTGGTTGCCTTGAAGAAGGGGGAAAGAAAATTTTATGGAATGTTAGGTTTACAAAATATTGAAATCAAAGCTTACAGAAATAGTACATATCCTTATCAAGTAACCATGATGTTTGAAGCAGTAACTCAGTAAACCTGGAAATACCTGCTGAATCAATACCATGCTAATTTTGAAATATCGCAACTTACGTATCTGGTTTAAGTCCGTGACATAGGTCTCTGATATACTGTTTCCAGAGTTCATGCAGTGGTAGAAAGATTGTGTATCTGCAGTAAAAAGACAAGAAGTATTATACGAGAACTTAATTATCAAAAAATCTATTGCTTGATTACAGAATTAATCTGTGTTTACAACAGAGTTAAGACTAACATTTATAATTTTGCAGTCTGCTCTCATAACTTGTATCCGCTGTCATAAGCCACAACAAGCAGCAGGTTTGCTTTTATGAAAAAAGCACAAACTAAATATGCTCCTCTATCAACCCAAAATGGTGACGTGTTTTAGACGATGTGGCTATGGCTAAGGCTGAAGAGATTTCTACTCCCATACCTCCCCACTTTTACTTCATGTTAGCAACAACAGGGGCTTTGTTCAACGTGCATTAGTTTGAGGAACCTGATGCAGAATTTTGACTTTCTGTCACAGGCAGTCTAACTTCAAAACTGAAATCGGAGGTGATTGTATTTGGGTTTAATTTCTTGTTATATTTAGCTACACAAAAGGAAAAAGAACCGGTAACAAACAGAAATTAGTTTTCCAACTATACAGACAAAATAATTGTTTTCTCATGGTGAAATGCCACAAACAGAGTCTCAGACTGACTTTACGTACGAAGGGTTAGTAACCACATGTACATGCTGCTGCTTTTATGTACTTTGATCTACTTCCCACTTTTACTACACACAGAAAATATTTAAGCTCTTACCTTTGCTGTTCAGGTTCAATTTCAAAAAGACGCATTTCTCGCCTTTGCTTGGCAGTAAAACCTTTTGTTTTCTTCCTCTTTTGCTTTGTCTTTTTTTTGGAATAATGCTCAAGAACTACAGCTTTCCGACTTAATAGATCCTGGATAGCTTCATCTTTCTTTTTTGGCATACTACGCTTCAGGAAGGCATTTACAAACGCTTTGGCCTCTTCTGATCCTTGCAGCTAAAGATATTTTAAAAGATACTTTAAAATATTAAATTTTAATTAAATTAAGAACTTGCCGCTGACTAGTAGTTTTACCAGGTGGACAAATCACCATAGGAATGGGAGATCTACACAAAAGTAATAGTAAGTGGAGAATGTTCACGTGCTGAACCCTCGTGCATCCGAGGCCGAGCGCGAGCATGCAACAGCCTGCGGTTTCCTCACGTCACGTCAACTGACGCCTCCCTGAGTGAAGAAATGGCGGGTTTGGCCTTCGCTTGGACACGGCGCCTTCAAACGCTAAAGCCAAACGGAGCGGGCCGGGGAAACCGGGGCCGGCGCCCCCGCCCGCGGGAGCAAACCCACCCGCCTTCCCTTGCTTCCTCACGGGGTTTTGACACACGACTGTGTGAGAAAAGAGCAGAAACCGCCAGTCGCTCCCGGGGCAGAGCTCCGGGCGCTGCTGCCGTGGGGCCGGGGCTCCTCGGGCGGGCGGCGGTACCTGGAGGCGCAGCTCCCCCGTCTCCTCCGGCGGCAGGCGGCGGTACAGCTCCCCTGCAAGGCAGAGCGGGGAAGGGCGTCAGGCGGGGCCGCCGCGGCGCGGGCCCCCCCTCGCCCACCGGTGCTCACCCTCCATGGCGGCAGCCACCGGCGCTTCCGGCGCAGGTGGTGACGACAGCGGAGGCGACGTGCGCCTGCGCAGAGCCCCGGTTCCCAGGGGTGGCCGCCAGGCGGCGCCCGCGCCTGGCCGCCCCTGAAGGGCGCGGGGCGGGGGGAGGGGCCGTCGTGCTTGTTGGGCGGGCTCGTAACGGGGGAAATAAACAACAAGCAGTTTTTTTCTTTAACCATTACGTGCTAAAAACGCCTCACGGCAGTTCCCGGAGCATGTAAAGCTCGCAGGGCCTCTCGGAGGCCCAAAGGCGGGTGCAGGCCTGTGAGGATGGCGCGGCGATGGCCCGACCAGCCCGGGAACAGGAGCTCAGGCCATGGGCGCTGCTTGAACCCGGGTTTCGGACTCAAAGAAGCCCACTGAAAATAACCTGAACACAGTCCCGTATCCGACATCCGGCCTCGGCTCCCCCGGTGAGCTGTGTGGGCGCGTAGGCAGCTGCCGGCAGTGCGGAGGCCCTGGGTGAGGGGGAGCCCGGCCCTCTCCCTCTGGCCTTGCCTGACATCTGCGTGACAGCGTCGTAAGGGACAGGGGTGTCGAAACCTTCTCAGCAAACGGGAGCCAAAAAAAGGGGGGGAAATTGCTAGATTCTGCGTGCTAAAACGCTTTTATAGAGAGTTTTTACTACTCAGAGTATCAAAAGAAATACCATCTTGTTACCATCTCCCCAGCTGCTGGTTAGGGTTAGGGTAGTAAATCCCAGCCTTAACCTCAAATTTCAGAGGCTGCAGTGCTGGAGGTAACCAAGACCCCTGTGTGTCTGGGGAAGAGGAGCCTCCCTGCATGTACCAGTGTTTCTGGGTTATTGCCTAACATGGCTGGCACCGGGGTCCCTCATAAATCACAAACTGTGCCAGACTCTGGTTTAGAGGGAAGCCATCGCTAAGATCAAAATCCAAAGAAAAGAATGTAAAACAGGGAAGTGACATTGCTTATCACAACTATGAGGTTCTACAAAGGGGGAAGCTGTGGCCAGGGTAGATTGTTAAATTAGCCATTTAGATTAAGCTAGATAGGGACCGCTTAATACCTTTAATGTCTGTTAGGTGTCTGAACAGTCATGTTACTATTATTATGCAAGTCACAGGTTTATTTTGGCAGAGATCAGGATGCAAAATTAACATTATTTCTCACCAGAGTCAAAGAAGCAGTCTTACAAAATGCAATCTGGCTATTATTTCTCTTTTATACTAAGAAATTCTCTGACTTGGGAGAGTAAGTTGAGCACCATGTATTTCAGTTACTATCATGGGGAAATTTCTTTTAAAAAAGTCTTGTCATCATACCTTCTGTAATGCAGGCCACCTCACTTTCTCTAGTCATCCACCACTTTGGTATGATCATGTACACTTGGAGCAGACAAGTCTGTTGTTCCAGTATTGATTTGTTAGCATCCTTCCCATAGCAACAGCATTGCTTTAGAGTCTGGACACTTGTGACGGGCAGCCTGGACACGTCAACCCTCACTTCTCCCTCATCCTGCAATTGCTCCCACCAGGGATGCTGGGACATCTATTCCCACCTTTCCATCCTGCAGCCCCCTCACCTTCCTCCTTTTGTTGCCTCATTTGATCTCCCCTGCCCAGGATTTACAAATGTGGTGCTGGAGCCAGCCACTGCCTGAGCTCCCCAGGCTGTGGGCAGGCACCGGCCCGCTCTGCCCCCCGCCAAAGTTCTTCCCATCCCACTTCTCTTGGTAGGAGGGAGGGTTTTTTTCCTAGTCCCAGCCTGTCCTTCAAGGTCTCTCCAGCCATAGCCCTCGCTGCCGTTGCAGGTACCCGCTCCCATTCAGCTGTTGCCAGTAGCTAACAGCGTGTCAAATGCTACAGTACCGTGCCTGTACTTGCGCATCCAGCAACATGAGATCTTTGTTTAAAATCTGTCCCTGTGTTTCTAGCAATCAAGGTCAAAAAATCAGGAAGATGCCGCTCGCTGTGGGGTTTACCTCCTCTGGGATGTCGCTGCCCCTTTCCTCCTGGGACAGGACAAAGTCCCGCTCGCTGTACAAGACAGAGGTACCTTGAAACCAGAGCAGCCAATTCCTTTTCCCTGCCAGCCTAGTCCCAACTCATGCTGCCCTCTGCTCGGACATGATGGTTCTCCAAATAGAGAAGAGGTTTATATTCTTGTCACGGGGGGATATTGGCATAGCAGATAATTAAGCACTGCTTGGTAAAGGGTACTTTTAGGGAGCAAGTTACTGAGACAGGGTATAGGAAACACAATGATTTCGTTGAGTGCTGCTGTGGAGCACAAAGGCACTAAAGTGATCCCTAACAGGGAATGAAATTGTAGATCTCTCTGTATGTGTGTAAAGGAAAAAGGGCTGCTCTCTGCAGAGTATTAAGTGTAAGTGCCGATTGGTTTGTATCACAGACCTCCTGGCAGTTAAGTACATTGCCACAGCAAGCAGATCTCTTGGTTTTACAAAGCATGGACTCCTTGAGTTGTCATTGCTACTAAGAAAAGATCAATTTTCATGAATGGAGTACCAGGATAAGCGCTATAGGTCTTTAGGGCCATATGAGTGCTCCTTCACTGGATTTATGCTGCAATTCCTAGGGCACTTCAGGGATTAATAGTCAAATCAGTGTTGGTGGTGCTGGTGTCATAAATCCAATGATCCAGGCTAAACTGGTGCCTGGGGAAGCCAGTCTCTTCCAACAGCTCTACATCTTCATTTCCCAATTTATCTTCAGATATAATGTCTGAGGGAGCGAGATCAGCGCGTTAGTGTGTGTCCCAGCAAGAAGGCTCCGCCTCAGGAGTTGAGACTCCCATCACATAAACATGAAAAAGAATAGGCGAGAACCAGAGAATAGGCAAAGACAGTTTGTAGATAAGAAAGAGAAGGCTCAGAGAAATGAGGAAAGGTGGGTAAAATGTGAATATAAAATGAGGTGGAAATATGCAAACAAAATAATTATAATGCGTGTTTCCGAACGTGCAGCATCACCCGCTCCGCCTGTCTTAATGTCTTAGACTTTTGAAGCTTTTTACTTCAAGTAAATCACCTTGGAATGGGTTTATAGTGATATAAATCCCGAATATATATCATTAATACAAAGTTACAGGTGCCGACGTTGGCATTTCTTATTCTATTAAATCTATGTATGGCTTTATTTATTGCTCTCTAAAAATAATAATAATAAGAAAAACCTATGCAAAAATCCAGCATTGAAGCAATCTAACCGTGTGCACTAGGGGGCCGTATTGCTGTACCTGTAGGTACTGTTGAATTACAGTGATGGGGAAAAACGTGTGCAGGCCAGGCTAGGTAACCACGGTGTCCTGGGGAAAGCTGAGTGAATGTGGGAGCAATTATAGAAAGAGCTGCATATCGACAGTCACAGAAAGCTAAAACTTGAGATGCAGTATGACCAAAGATGGTAATTACAGATATTTGTGTGACACAAGAATAGAAGGTCAGTGTTTTTTTAAAAAAGAGTAATTATGAACCGAAGCGAGAGATGAGCAGAAGTGCGTGAAGTTAACCGATGGGTGTAAAAAGTGACTGGGCTGTCATCACTGTTATACTTTTGCTGATTGTCATTGATACAAGAAATAAATACCTTAATTCTCTAGGACTGTCTTAGCAAGCATTGGAGCTCTCAAGATCAATACAGTTTATTCCTCTTGGCCAAATTGTATTAGCAGCTGAACTTGGTCCCTGGGGACGGCTGTACTGGTGAGAATAATTTCCATTTAAAACCCTCTGATCTGATTTCCTCCATCCAAATATCAAGCTGCTAATACAATTTCCACCCCCTTTCCCACAGTTGCGCTGAAGCGGCGTGCAGCCGGCCTGCCTAAGTCCCCCGGCTGTCCCGCCGCCTCCTGCCTGCGTCTCCCTGCCCCTCCGCAGCTGCCTTCTCCCCCTCCTGCCCACATCTCCTTTCGGCCTGGCGGGGAGCGAGCGCAGGGCCGCTCCCTGCCAGCATTTTTAGGGCACCTTGGCTGACCGTGCCCTGCACAGCTGGCTTCCTCCTAGCTCTGGCTGTGCGGTGTCAGGGCGGTGCTGGTGATGCTGGTGGTGCTGGTGTGCGGTAGGTTTCCAGGGATTCGGTACTCACGGTTCCCTGCAAAAACCAGCTCAGGAAGGGGTGGTGTCTGGGGGGTGGCGGTGGGCAGGCAGGGTGAGAACTGCCGTTCGGCCCGGTGGGTAGACAGAGTATTTGATGTTAGCAGCTCCAGTTTTCATTTCATGTCAGTGTAGGTTTACTAGAGGAAAGTTTGTCAGTTTTGTGTGTGGAAGCCCAAACTCTTGCGTTACGGGTTTGGCTGACCCATTTTAGACAGCTGTAGCTGGTTAATGAGTGTCATCTGTTGAGGTACCCTGTATCCCACAAATGTTTCTTTTCCATACATTTTTCCCTAAATTTTTCTGCTTTATCAGCTTGTCTTTAACTTGTGGATCAGGATGAGACATGCCCCCCCCCCCCAGCTGATAAACTATTCTTTCCAGCTGAAGGTTCATTATTTCCTTACAGTCCTGGCTCCTTGCCATCTGAAATTGCAGATACCACTTCAGGGTGAACAAAAAAGAGTGGCTTTTCTGTGTGGGAAGAAACCAAGTGGATGGTGTTTGGAAACACCATCCAAATATATCTTGGTGGCACAGAAGTCAGAAGGCAAATAAGAATCCAAAAATGTTTTCAGAAAAGTCCAGCGATTTAAAAGCCAAGTTTTAAAGCGCAAACAAAGGTACCAGTAGCTTTGGCGGAGGGCTGCAGGCAGGAACCCGGGCCCTGCCGCTGCGGCTGCTCTCGCCAGAGGCCAGACCCAACCAGGATGGCTGCCTGCCTGCCTGCCTGCCTGCCTTGCCTGCCTGCCTGCCTGCCTTGCCTGCCTGCCGTGCCTGCCTGCCGTGCCTGCCTGCCTGCCTGCCTTACCTGCCTGCCTTGCCTGCCTTACCTGCCTGCCTTGCCTGCCTGCCTGCCTTGCCTGCCTGCCTTGCCTGCCTGCCTGCCTTGCCTGCCTGCCTTGCCTGCCTGCCTGCTTGCCTTGCCTGCCTGCCTTGCCTGCCTGCCTGCCTGCCTTGCCTGCCTGCCTTGCCTGCCTGCCTGCCTTGCCTGCCTGCCTTGCCTGCCTTGCCTGCCTGCCTTGCCTGCCTTGCCTGCCTGCCTGCCTGCCTTGCCTGCCTGCCTGCCTGCTTGCCTTGCCTGCCTGCCTTGCCTGCCTGCCTGCCTGCCTTGCCTGCCTGCTGCTGTCTGCTGAGTGCTGCCTGCTGTGAATTCCCTATACGTGTTTCTGCCTGTTGTTACAGTTCACGTTACAGTTCACGTTCCAAGTCTAAATTTAAAAATTGGTTCCTCTTTTGGAAGAAATTTGCCTGTTTGCTGCTTTTTTTGGCAGATGTGACTCCAGTTCTCCCATACACCAACCTCCTCTGCACCACAGTAGAATTATGAGGGGAAAGAGGATTTTGAAGGCATTCAGTTTCATCACAAGTTAAGGAGGCCACTTTTTTAAACGCCAATATATTCTTGTATCAAAATAAGAAATGATATCCTTCTTAAAATATAAAAAATATGAGCGACCCTAGAATACCTGGAGATAACTACTGCACACTAGAACTACCCAGCCTTGCCTCGCAGAGCAGCGCTAACAAAGCAACACTTGCTCCCCAAAACAGTAACGAGGAGTTGGTAAGCTGAGGCTTTGGCAGCTGATGTTTGGTTTCCCTGCGTGCTGAGATCACGTATGATCCAAACCCACATCAGGATGACAGACACCACTGCTGCTCCTGAACAGCTTGTATTTTCTAATTCAAACCAGCATTCTGCATTCATGTATTATTCCATGACAGTCTGTCTGACAGTCATTACTTTTGCTGTTCTTTGAGTCTCGTTTAGATCTTGTTGAATATTTTATTTTAAAACATAATTAACATTGGCTTATGTGTGATAGGGATGTATGATGCAAAATGAGTATTAAAAATGATAAATTGGAAAGTAATAATCGTCATCAGAGCTATAGCAGATTGGACAGTTTACCGTATTTCATTTGGTTTTGGTTAAACTACATAAAATTAACATAATTCATTGACATTTAAAAAGAATACAAATAAAAAGGTTTTAGGCTCAAAAATCAATTATGTTGGATTTTCATCATAAACTGTTTAGACTTTTTTCTAGAAAAGGGTTGTCAAGTTCTGCAAGCCTGCGCAACATGGTTTGGTTGTCTTGACTTGGCACTTTACCCATGGTAAGTAGGTTTCGGCCAAAAATATGTTATGGGTACTGCATGTTACTATTTGTAACAGAGCGCAATAGCAAAATGATACCTCGAAGAGCTTCCTGCTGCGGTACTGCGGCTGCTGCAGTATTTGCGCATCCCTGTCAGCCTGGGAGCTTCCTCTGGTCACCCCAGACCTCCTGCACAGCCAGGCCACCCACACGCTCACAGACCACACACAGTGAGCTCCTGACCATGAACAAGAGTTTTACATATGCTGTGTGTAACTCAGCCTCAGGGCTCTGGAGTGAGACGAAGCAGTTTTTACTAGGACTAAGTCGACAGGAAGGAAGAGGCACTTTTCGCACAAGGCTTACGTTAAAATAATTTATGTTTCCCTGAAGCATCTTTTTCCCGGGCAGTGCTTAAGCGCTAACTGCTTGGGTCAGAGTCCGGGCAGAGGGCACTCCAGCTCAGGGGGCTCTCGCCGGGACCACGGGGCTGCTCCTGCCGCCCCGACCCACGAAGGAGCAGGAGGCTCCCGCCGAGCAGGGCAGTGTCTGCAGCGCAGCCGCCTCCTGCGCAGCCCGCAGTCAGCAGGTGCTTCATGCCAAACAGCCAGCGTGCCTGGAGTTAGGGACTAGGATGACATCCCAAGGAAGCTGAAAAGGTTCATTAATTAAACAGACACAAATTTCTCATTTCTCCTCTGTAATGAGGCGTCTTCTTAAAGGCATCACTATCAGCAAGGCCCTGTTCCTGCCAGACTCTTTTGAAGCAACACATTTAGACTGTCAGGAGTGAACCATTCTTTTTAATAAAGTTAATCAGCTTGCGCTCTCCTTGTCCAAGAGATGCATTGCTGAGTCCACACACACGAAGGCCTCATCTGCCGAGGCATCCCGTAGCTTCAGGTCGCACTGGTTTGAACGTGTCTGTCACAACACGCCGCGCCAGGCGAGTCCTGCCCATGGGATCTGTGTGTCTCCATGAATCCAGGTAGTGCGACCCAGGGAAAAACAAGTGGGAACTATTTGTCTGATCGGGCTGAATGAGTCCCACGATGTCCCTTTTGCCACAGTCAACACCTGAACTAGCAGCGTCCTGAGCTGCTGCCTGAGGCAGTAAGAGAGAATAGCTGCTTCACCCAGCGTTATGGAGTGGTGCGTAGTCACACAGGTCACGCATAACCCATAACACTGGCTGTGACTATGCCGGTAATGCACGTAGGCAGCATTTTTTTTTTTAATGTTCCTTGTATCTACATTAGCTTTTTATTAACCAGTTATAGAGGCATTGGTGACAATATAAAGTGTGGCCCAAACCGTCAGGAGGAATTCAGGCAGATCCCCCTCACTGGACTGCAATGGAGGGCACCGAGCCATGTGCTCGGGAGTCTCTCGGCATTTCCACGTGAAGTTTTCATCCATGGGCGGATGAAAAGTAGTCGCAGCATCTAAGGGTTTTGACTCCCACTGCAGGCCAGGTCTTTGTGAACAGTGGTCAGGGTGGTCAGCTGCTCGCACAGAGCTAGCCGGGAGGCTTTCAGCTCCCTGTCCGTAATCTGGTTTCTTCTGAACTGCAGGTGTGTGGTGGGGCAGTGAGGGGGTTAATGCTGCTGGATTGCTTTGATAATTGAAAAAAAAAAGCAGCTCATCCAAAGGCAACCAAAAAAACCTCTGTTTGAGATCAGTGCTCTAGTAAGTGCCTTTTAAAGAAACAATAACCTGGTGCAATAGAAAATATTTTGTCCATCTCTTCAGTAGAAATCTGATAAACCACGGATAGAGGCAGGTGTCCAAGGAGATAAAAGTAATAAATGCGCCTGCAGTTCTGGAGTGAGCTAGCCTGTCAGGTGGTAATTAAATGAAAGGCCCTCTCAGGAAATGCTGGAAGGTAATAGATATACATGGAGATGCCAATTCATTTGCCTCAGCAATATATGTTAATTTTAGCATGAGAATAATTTATACAATTTGCAGTGGGACAAAATGGCAGGGGTGGGAGGGGGAGAGCTTTCATCCTGCCAGTGATTATTTCAGGTGGTAGAGATTATTAAGCACCTTATACTTCTTAAAAACAGAACAGTGGGTGAAAATGGGAGAGGGAAAATGTTCAATTTAAGCAGATTCTCTCAACAGAATTAACTAATCACGGACTTATAACTGACCTGAACCACACTTGCAGACAGCTGCTTGGGATCCTTTGCTTTGCCACAGCTCAGTAAGTGCAGAGCCCTAGTTAGCAAATAGCTTGAGCTTGAGCCACTCTGTGCTGGTGTGGCTTAAAAGGATTGCTAAGAGTTAGACGAGTGTGACATTAGGAGTGCCGCAGTGGTGGATCGCACCTACAGAAGAACAGTGGTTATTCGAGGCTACGGTGAGCTCACAGCTGCTTTGGTAGGTGCACGGAGGAGCTGCAGGAAAGGACTGACTTGTATGTAAAAGCGCGCTGGTGATCACAGAACTGCACGTGCTGTCTGGGCTCGGGGCAATGAGTCTCTGCTCAGGGCCACGTCGGCTTTAGCCATGTGGCACTTACTGTTGACAGAGCTGCCCAGCTCCTTCTGGTTTGTGGTTGTCCTGTTCTGGAAGAAAACTAATTCTGAGGCCAGACAGACATGGAAGTGGGGAGATGTTCACCCGCTGCAGAAGGCAGTGAGGGGACTGTGACCCCGCTGTGCACATGGGCGGGGTGTGTTTGTGCGTTACGGTCCCTCTCTGAGGTCATTTTGGACCCTTGTGTCCAGTTTCAATCATATTTGCCACAGCCATCAAGCTCTCGTGTAACATCCCTACGGCTCTCATGCACGCATTAGAGGATAGCTATGCCATTAACATTGCACGCTCTTCCCTGCGGTGAATCCGGAGCTGCCGGGGCTTGCTGGTGGTGCGTGCCACCGCACAGGCCCTCCACCACCGGCAGCACAAGGTTCTGCTGGGTGCGCGGTGCTTGTAGAAATGAGGCCCCGATTCACACTTCCAAGTGTGGCGTTAGGGGCATGACTATGGGTGTTTCAGCTCTGAAACACACACTGCAGCACAGCAGGCTTCTTTCTAAAAAAATCCTCTGATCTGTAAAATTATCAGCATTGAGGCAGCAGAAGGCAAAGCAGATTTTCCTTTATTTTCTTCTGCCTTGGAGGAGGAATACTCGCTTGCCCTTCAGTGTGATTTCAGCCCATTTACCAACACTTCCTTCTGAATTTCAGACCTACGTTTTGGAACAGTCACAATCAAGAAGTATTTCTTTTCAGAGCCTGGAGCAGTCAGCGCAAGGGTAAAGTTTAACAAAAAGAATAGTTCCAGCTGAATTCACATTGTGAAATTACAGGCCCATTTAAAGCAAAATAGAAATGGTGGCAGGTCAGGGTCAGGGAAGGAAGATAATGACATCTGCTGCCAAGCGCATCCAACAACTGTCTTCAAATTCTTAAGTTTTTATAGGTCATTTTTCTTTTCTTTGTATAATTATGCAAAAGAATAGAATGAAAAAAAATGTACTACATGCTGAAAGCAAGCTCGAGGCTTGCTCAGGGATTGCAAGTGGAGACATTCTAAATGGTGTCTCAAACGCTGACGGATTTCAGAGCGATGGGCTCTGTCCTTCCTGTCGTGGACCAGGATGGAGGTCTGTGACCTTCCTGCCCGCACACGTGTCCCCAGGGGATGTCCCCCTGCGCAGCTGGCCAGGGCAGGGCCCCGCAGGGGCGTGATGCCCACGAGGGCTGGCCCTGGCTGCACACTCCGTGCTTCGCAGCAATTGCCCTGGTCCCGCAGAAGTCACCTCAATCCCTTTTGTTCCAGACTGCAGCTGTCAAAATGCACATTTTTTCATGGGAAAGAGGGTTGCTACCAGCTTTTCATAATAGTACTTTAAATGTAGTTTGCTCTTGCCACTCTTGCTGAAGAGACTGGCTTCTACGGCTCCTCCCAGGCACTGCTGTGGCGTCCTTCTGCCCCTGCTCCCAGGGCTCCCCATTAGCGTTACCCTAACACCGGGAGGAGAGCTAGAAACAAACCCGGGAATATTTTGTAAGTCCGACCTGTATCAGCCCTGTGTGTTTGCCTGTAAGAGCTGTGGGAGACGTGGAGGAGTCAGGAGAGCCCGTTTCACTACGGGAAGGGCTCCTGTGCCAGGGAGATCGTCTTAATGAAGCCCTCCCTATTGCCTGAGGAGTTACCTGTGGCCCTTTGAGATTACCAGAGAGGCTTCCAGAGATTTTAAGAGACTTTGGGGCATGCCTCAGTGTATCTCTGTCTGGACACTGGTGAATCCTATTGAGCCCTTCCATAACCCTGGCATTTAAACAGAGATCGCGTTTAGAGTTGTCCTCTTCTTACAACTTAAAACAACCAAAAAGATAGAAATAATAATTTCCCACATCGTCTTGCATGTAAAAATACCAGCCTCCACAGCTGCCCCCATTTTTGCTGCCCACACAGACCTGTGGGGTCAATTCTGGGGGGTAGAAAACAGGGATGTTCAAGTTGCCAGTGAAGATATATTCCCTGCAGACTGCAGCTCAAATTCTGCTCTGGCTTGGTAACACCAAGAAATTTTCCTACTTTGAACAGAGGTGATGAACGAACAAACCAGCTGGAGCCCTTGTTCTCCCTGAGCATCTCCACAGGCGTTTCCACGGGCGGCTTTGAGCGCGCCTTCAGACACAGCACGGCACTCGCTGCTGCTCCACTCCCAGGTCCGGGTGCTGCCAAGAGCTCCGAGATTAAAACTAGCTGAGCATCCCACACAGCAACGTGATTTACTAAACCATTAAGATATTGGGTCAGCTTTGTAAATCATTTTAATTATTTCACTAAACAGGTTGTGGAAATAGATCAATAGAAAATATGGCATTTAGGCTTACAATGCTGTGCATTCATTATGGGAAAGAAATTATATTAACTGATTTAGGAGCTAATAATAACTGAAAATAACAATTTAATGGAAGCCTTCCAATCCTGCACTTGGAAAGCAGGATACAGCTATACACAGTCTACCCATTTTAATCTCAGTCAAGTATACATAGCAATTTTTCCACTCTCAGAGAAATGTCAGTCAAGTACAAGTAACTTGCAGACTTTCAGCATCCCATAAATTACATTATAATAAAACAAAACCAAAGAAACTGTCAACAACCATTTTTACATACTGGCAGGGTCACACGAGCGAGGCACATGAAAAATAAGAAAATATATTGCAATATAACAAAGTGGAGGTGTTGCACAGCAGGGGCTATTTTCCACTTGCAATTGCTGTTTCCATGAGACCATGGTTTGCGCTGCTGGGCTTGAAGGGCACTCACTTCTCTCTAAAATGTTGTGGTTTTGTCTCAAACATCTGAATACTAAATATATGCTA
This sequence comes from Ciconia boyciana, assembly GCF_034638445.1. Taxonomy (NCBI): domain Eukaryota; kingdom Metazoa; phylum Chordata; class Aves; order Ciconiiformes; family Ciconiidae; genus Ciconia; species Ciconia boyciana. The sequence continues at coordinate 32,568,175 of NC_132942.1, read as the reverse complement.
TATGCATGAAATATATATAAAGAGAGAGGGAGGAAAACAAACCAGAAAAACCTAATCTCTCCTGTGCCCCAAAAGCCAAGCGTCACCATTCAGTAGCTGGGGTCAGCATTGCTCTATTACAACTGTTTTACTGTAGCTAAACTAAATTTGGTTCGCTGTGTCCTGGTTTTCTTAATGCATGCACGATAGTCACCTGTGCTGTTAAAATACTTTCTCCTGAAATAAGCTGCACATTGTGACTATTGAATGCCTTATTGGCCATCGAGGAACTACGCTGAACCAAGCAGGCACGACTGTGGGCAGAATTTAAGCTGCAATCAGATAGTGCACCCATGTCGCCTGCTTGTTTGAAAGCCTGCAGCCTCCTGATAGGCAGTTGTCACATCAGCTATCTCCACTCTGGTTTGCAGGCAGAGTTAAGCTTTTCTTTAAGCCCTCAGGCTAGATAGCATTTGAATTATGCACTTCATTGCACCTCAATTAGCTAGGGATGCATAGCGAAAATCATTATCAGTGTGTTTATTTGGGAAAACACCTTATTTTGCTACTTGGTTCAGCATATGAAGAAAAAAACACACACCCTTTTTCTCCACTGAGAAAGGCTTGTTTTAGAGCAGAGTGAAACTCTGAGCCGTGGCAAATCGTGCTGCTCCTGCTTATTCACCTGTCTCCTTGAGCTCCATCCGGCTGTTTTGGGAATATTAAGTGTTGCTCAAATAAAAATAAATGGCTTCAGCATGACCGCAGAACTGACTGACCACATTCCCTGTGCAGACTGTGCAGCGCGGCTGCCTCCTGCTCCCAAGACCCCACAGCAGGTGCGTTTTACAGTGTCCCCGGTAAATGGCCCCGGTGGCTTCCCACACCGCCTCCCCTCCTCCCTCGCCATTTTGCAGTCGCACTCCCAGCTATAAACAACAAACCGGACGGATGTTTTCCTTGAGCCCTGTAAATGCCAGCAGCAACAGCTGAGCACTGAATGAGGGGAAACGCGCTGCGTGAACACATGGCATTTTCATGGCACTGCACATGAGCAGCGCTTTCTGTGGTGCTGCTCTGCTCCAAAAACCTGCAGTGGCAAGGCTTGAATTACCCTGGGTAATGAGCCTAAACTTAGCTGACTTTTCCGTGCACATTTACGACCAGGCTGACAAATACTTTCTGAACTCAGCAAAGCTCCATGCATTTGCTTTTGAGACAGTTTGCTTTAGCGAAATGCTTCAGTCTAGTGTAAGTAGCATAAGATCTCTCTGGTCTCAAAATAATTAACCCTTGGGTTAATAAAGAGATTTTATGTTCTTGAAAAATATTGCAAAAAGTTCAACTTCTCACATTTGACACTGCGGCAAGCTGGATTTAGTTCCATTTACTCAGCCTTGATATTAAATCATGTTACAGTTCAGCTTTTGACAGGTGCCTGCTGTGTGTTGCTAACTACTATTTGCTTGAGTCTGAGCTCTCCCAGTCCTGGCGGCAGCAAGGCGAGCGAGCCTTTCTTCTGTCTCTCCCTGCATGCTGAAGAACTGCAAGGTGGCCACATCAACCAACCCGCAACAGGATCAATGCACCCGCATGTGCTCAGCTTTGGTTTTCCTGTCTTGTCAAACCCTGCTTACTTCTCTGGAGACTGAAATGCCAGTGTTATTAATTATTAAAAAGATTTCACTATATAAGAGTCTGGCTGCTGACTTCAGTGGGACTCAGCTAGCTCAGATACAAAATCATTAGCTCAACCAGCGACTTAACCATAAACTGAGGTTCATTTTAACCAGGACTGCAATTAGCACCTTGCTGTGCATTTAACTAACTTGAGACTTTCATACCACTATACTGTAAAAGTTGAAATTATACCCAAGCACTCTATAAATGGATTACACTATTATTTGTAGCACTGAATGATTGTATTTTTACTGTCTTGCACTGAATTAGCATAAATGAATCACAAACGTTGACTGTATTTGGTAAAGATCGTAAAGTAACTGATGCTTCCTTAATCAAATTGTACATTTTCATCGTCTCATTTGATTTTGTTGCCTTTAGCTTCTCTTGTGCGCCTTCTCGAGTGCTGCATTCCCCTCAGGGTAACAGGTATCACTGACAGACATGGTTCGGTCTGGATCATCACTCAGTACAGTTATTCCTTGGCCTGACACGGATTTAGATGTGCCCACCATGTCCTTGTCCCAAGATTTATCAACGTTCCCGAGCAAGCGCAGCTCCCAAGCTCACGCACTGCTTGGCTTAGCTGCGGCAAGGCACGCTGACTGGGTACGTCCCGCTTTCCAGAGCTCAGAGCAATGTGTGTTCAGTATAACAATGTGGGGTGTTTCAACAACATCCTAATTCCTGTCGGAGACACGGGATTAGATTAACTAGGGAAAGCAGGTTTTTAAATCCTGAGGCACTGGAGGGTCCCTTCAGGAACCAACGGGCGGCTTTTCCTTGTGCTCCCGCTGTCCTTGCTGGCTCAAAGCTGGGGCGAGGGGGCGGCTGTGCTGCCAGAGCAGAGCACGCCAGGCTGAGTCGCGCTCTGGGACGCTGGGCAAGAGGTTTCCTGAGCTGCGCTGGCCACAGCTCTGGGAGCCTGGCAATTTAGTCCCTGCCATACTGCTTTCAGTGCTTTCGAGGGGATCCCAGAAAGCAGAGAAAGAAAACTGGAGTCCTCAACACGTTGGCGATGCTCCGGAGGCCCCAGAGGACTGATGCTCTGAGTGCACGTCTCGAAGCACAGACTGTGCCCCGGCCCAGGGCTGGCCGATGCCATGGGAGGGCACATGTCCCAAGGGGTAATTTAGTTATCAGACCCTTCGCTAACATTTGGCCGAGCTGCTCATATCTAGGTCACAGCAACCCTTCATGCTGCTCTTCTTGGGAGGGAAGGATGAGGCAAACCAAGGAGGGTGTCACAGTCCTGACACCGACCTTCCCCAGACCCATCCGAACAGCGCAGCAGCTCTCCCTGTGGGGCTGATGACACATTTTTTAAAACTGCAGAGACAGTTGATTAATGACATACTGACAGGGATCAGTCACTTGGATCAACGCTGACAACTCTGGGAGCACTGAAATACAACTGTCCCGAACAGTAAGTAAATAAATTACAGCATATACATTAAAAGGAGGCTCTGCCATGGGAATTCAGAGCTCAGTCTCATGTTTACCATGGACCATGAATACAGAAGCACTCTGTTAAAAAAAATGAAATAAAAAACTATTATAAAAACCACAGCACTTGGAAATCAGGAGTATTCTACTAATTTTTGCCAAAACAGCTGACTTCGACTGACAGCCTGAATATCAACACCTGCCTAGATACTATGTAGATCACTCGGAAACCCAGAATGAGTCATGATGCTCACTGGATTGTCAGAGCAGCTTACAAGCCTGAAAAATATTTAGTAATGAAGAATTCCTATTCTAGTTTGTTAAAAAAATCAATGACTTCAGATTTTTCAAGGAAAATGACAAGAAGATCCAAAAATAAGAGCCCATTTTATGTGGTCATCTGTTTTTTTTCATCCTGCATAACACTCCCAAAGTCTTAGCTGTTGCTTCCTATTTCAAGGGTATTAACACAGAGATGAATTAAAGTTTTTGACAGATCTGGTCACGGAATAGAAAAAAACCAACAGCTTAACATCCCCTTTCCCATCTTCCCTAGAGTAAATTCCAAAAAACTGTCCTATCAGAAAAGTATAATCCTGAATTGAACTGTAAGCATTTTTGAGTTATTTATCAAGATGTTTGTCATTTAATTTGTATTAAACTACAGATGATTTTCCGTATGAGATTTAAGAAACATTTTAACAATAACAGGAAACCAAATCTATAGACAACAAATAGGGAAATCCATTAACTAACTCTACAGCACAGTCCTCTTCGATTAGACTCTTAATATAACTGTGATTTGCTTGGTATGTCCATAATTGCTATAATTAAAAGGCTGGCAGTCACCAGAGGAAAAATAGGAGATTTCAATCCATTCACTGATATTAGCACGGATCCTTAAAAAAAGCCATCTTGTTTAGTGCTATATTTTGGATTGTTGTTGATGCAGATCTGAACCACGTCTTTTCCCCGGCTCGCTCCATTTATAATGATATGCATCTTTTTACTCAGCAGAGATTGCTGCTCTAAAACCATGGTCTAAAACCAGCAACAGCCCCCGTCTCCCTTCCTCTTCCCCGTCCCCGTCCCCATCCCCGTCCCCCCACATGGCCGTGCCCAGAGGACGGGCGCTGCTGCTGCTCTGGGGCAGGAACCCCCATGGCCGCCCTCCTGCCTGCCTGGGACTCTGCCAGCCTGCGTCTCCTTCCCTTTGGTTTAGGGCCAGTCAGTTTTCCCGTGGAATAACTCTAACCGCTCCTGTGTGAGCAAAACCCAAACCTGCCCCACGCATGCACGCACACAGCCCGGGGCTTTGCCTCAGGGCACCTCACCAGAGTGAAGCCCTCCACCGCCCGGCAGCCCCCTGCATCACCGCTCAGGGGTCTGCGGTACTACAGGGCTGCCGGGGGACAAAAACACCACAAAAGCCCCAAAACACTGAAGAAAAAAATCCCACATATTTTCCATGCCGTAAGCGAATGTCTTACCATCTAAACACTCTCCTTATTAATCAGCAATAATTTGCGTATGTCGGTATTTTAGCCCTCTCCCACGGCTTGCAGCACTGGTTCTCCCTCGCCGGGTGGCGGAGAGCCCCGGGGTGACAGGGTGGTGTCCCCGCGGGGCCCGCAGCGCACCAGGCTGCAGGGGCCGAGCTCCCTCGGCAGGGCTGGGAGAGCCCCTCCTGCTCCCAGCAAAACCGGGCAGCACGCTCGCTCGCTACAAATTAATATTCTCACAACACCCCCCCCCCCCATCAGTATTTTGCTAAAAGCTTTAATTAAGACTTTAACATTTTTGATCCCATCAATTTTCTGTTCTCTTCTTATTAAATAGATGTACTAGGGGAGTTTGAATAATAACTGCCCGAAGTTTGGGGATAATGAATAAATGAACTTTGCCAGCCTCTGGCTAAGCATGAAATTTACTGTGTAGTAACAAATGCAACAGAGGCAGCTCATACATTAACCAACCCAGTTTTGACACACAAGGTTGGGAGCACATTATTTACTTACTTACTAATTCTCAGTGATACGAGGCTCCAAAATGTTTTATGCAGGAAATGAAAAATGACATGTTCAGTCTTTTGCATTCTCCATCACGGCGTGAAGCTGCTCGCTCGCCCGTCTTCCCTTCGGTGGGCCTCTGGCCCTCTTGCCACGCACAGCGATGGTTCCAGGACTGCACGCTTTATTTTCCTTGGGAGTTTTGCCAGAAAAGGAGCATACCAGGAACTAGGTAATTTTGCTTTTTACTTGCTAGGTCTTGGCACTTTGAAGGTCACCTGTGTGCTATAAAACTACTTTTGTTCCGTGTATTTTTACATGTGCATGGCTCTAGCATCAGCTCTCTTACACTGTTGTAAATCCATTCATTTTTGTAGAAATCCATTAACTCGCAGTGAATTTACAGCAGTATAACTGTGAGCAAACTATGGCTGATGGCACAGACTGGAAATATTACAAGGAAAAGTGCAAAGTTCTATTGATTTTCTCTCAGGAAAAATGTGTGTTTCCTTATGATTATATTATCGATGACTCAGCTCTGGCCCCTAACAGCCATCGCTCATGCTTCCCAGCGGGGCTGCTCGCTGGCTTTGCGAGGAGGAGCTGCTGCCCGTGCTGTCCCCAGCGCAGGGGCCAGGGGCTGTCCCCCCGGACGCACCCAGCCCACCACCAGCACCGGAGGACTTTCTGCCCGGCTCTGCAGGGCACTGCAGGAGACAGGCCGCCGTTCCACGGCTCTGCAGTCCAAGCACTTACTCCTAATCGATTCCGACAGCAGACACCACGAGGAATGCTGAGATTTATGAAAGAGCAAGATTCGCCACTAGCCTCCGTTCGTTAAGGGTACAGCAAAACCTCACTTTGCCCTTTGTAAGTACAATCAGCAGAAGTGAGGCAGTTGCCCTTTTCAGAAGAAAGAGCACGCTCAAAGGACAGATGTTTTAGCACAAGTCCTCAACACGCTCACAGGCAATAAGGCTCCAAATTCTTTACATTTTTCCATCAAAATGTTTCTCATTCCTTTAAGTGCTTTTTAAAGCTAAGTACTGTACCGAAAGCTGCAGCCTCCTCTCAAGCCAGTTATTTCCCCTGCACTACGCAAATACCAGGCCAAACACAGGCTGTGTGTTTTGCAAAAAGGCTGGCCCGAATGTGGAAACCAAGGCCCCAAAACCTGGAGGACTCATTCTGCACATTTTTGAAGGCAGAAATATAGCGAAGGTAGGGGGAGAGCCAGGTTATCTTGGCAATCTGCTCCCTGGTTGAGGTTATCCTGTGTCCTGGGAATGAGTTATCTCTGCGTGTGTGCAGGTCTTCGCTGGAAATAAAAGATGCCTATTGCTTTTGTTAGAAGAGACTTTTCATCAAATCCTCAGGTTATTGTTTAGTAGTTCTGAGGTTTTATAGTGAATTGGAATATAAGAATTGTTATTCCTACTGCGGCACGCTTACTTCTGATCTCAGAAAGGATAAAAAGTTATTTTTAGTTGCAGATTTAATATTTTTTCACCTTTAATGTGATTAAAGTCTAAAAGACCTTGATAATTCTACTCCTGCCACTGCACACAAAACTTCCAGTTGCTGCCACATCCCTGTGCAGGTAACAGGCTACAATACAAAGGGAAGGACAAATGCAAGATGATATATTTCCTCCCATGTTTTCTGCAAACCACACAGTACGCAATTCAAGACATAATGTACTCTGTAAGTGATGAAACAAAAGTATCAGAGCAAAGCAGATCATCTATTTACTAAAAGACCACGCTGAGGTATGGCTGAAGTTGAAATAGAAGCATAACTACTCCTAGATAGACGTGGTCCACTGCTTCATGCATCAGCTATTTGTTTAGATAAATTTAGGCAGATTTTCTTCTTCCTCTTGTGGAAAAACTTGTTTCTTTTCTCTCCCTTAGAAGGCAGATAAGTCACTGGGAAATATTCACTGCCCTTGAGAAAAAGCAGCAGCGATGATGAGCTCACCAGAGGACCCACAGTTCAAACCCAGGCAGGCTTCACTTTCATGACCGGCCATTACATGAAGGATTAGAGCTCTCGTGACATTACAGGCTCCACACATACCTCTACATTGAATAATTGGCCTTGAACAAGTTCCCAGACACGAATGCTGGTATTCCTTTAGGCACGGTCTGACATTCACATCTTTTTTTCCACCTGTCTTTTCGTTTCACGTTATAAAAGACTTGCCCTCCCGCGTGCATATGGAAGCCAAGGACTGTGCTCTTCACCGTCTCACGCTCTGGTGCACTTCCAGGCTTGCAACAACCGCCTCCCCCAAGTCCTTCCGAAGAGCAGTTCTGCTTTTTGTGAGATTATTATGGATCATTCCCCAATCCATGGGATACTACAGCTGACGTTAAGGGGATGAACATTCTCACAAAGGTTTTATCACCTTTGGATCCCCATGGCGAGTTGGCTCCAGTACAAGAGCGCTTTTATTAACACAATGTAGTAGCACGTATGAAACACAGACGTGTTCTGGGCTCACACCTAGTGAGATGTGAGTGGCACAAATCCCTCACTATTACTGGCAGCCCTAGAAAAAGCAAACTCTGACCATCTGAGAAATTGAAAATCCCTTCCTACCCTCCTTCTAGAAGAGGACTCGGGTACGAGGTGAGGCGACGGCACGTCCTGCTTTTGCTCCACAGCTTCTGCCGACAGAGTCCTGCTGGCGCTGCAGCCGTCACTTTACCATTTCCACAATTAAGGTCCTTTCTAAAATGCTACGCAAATGAAAGGATAAGAATCATAGTCAGACATAGGAAAATTCAAAGTACTTCACGAAATTCAGCTAAAGAAGGTCGTGTTTCTTTACCAAGTCATCCTCTTATCCCACTTAAAAACCAAGCATTTTGGAACAGAAAAGGAACTGCTGTATTTACTGTAAAAAGGCCTTTTGCTTTCATTAGAGGAAAGCTCACTTGGTAAGACAAGTGACACAATTATGTAATTTTAAAAATCTGAATATATTTTAAACAAATATTGGAACCAGGTCTGGGGAATACAACATTCCAGGTTGATTCATTTTTATTTTTATTTTCCACTGGTTGCTTCATCTTTTTTCAGAGGCCTGGAGAAAACCAAAGCAACTTACCTTGAAGGCTCCATGCTGTCACACTGTCCATCTGACTAGATCTTGCATTAACTGCCCAGAGATAACTGGTGTCACCACAGGAAAATGCAGCTGTAGCTTGCGACTAGCTGTCAGCACACTGCGCTGTGGGGTTTGGCAATACATGGAGGTGTGTAATAAATAACTGATTTTAATTTTATTTTGTTTGTGATGCACCCTTCCTCAATTCTCCATGCTGTGACAAGGTAGGGAACAGACACAGCCATGAAGCCTTCTCAGGGAGCTTCACGGCACAGGGAAAGGCACACACATCTGTAAAAACTTTATTTCAAAATCTTTTTATTCAACTGTTATTCAGCAATATACAATACAGTTTATAAACAAATGTCTTACCTTGTTTCCAATCTTCATTTAAAAATAAATATTATTGACAGTGAATATTAATTATGGTAAGATGTACCTTTTTAATTAAAATGTCTCCAAAAGAAATAATTTAATTAAAAAAGAAAAAGGAAATCCAAAAAACCTAAACACAATAATCTACTAAAAATATTTCCTTTCTTAGGAAGGGCTTTGACCCAACATCTTTACATATTATCATAAAGATAACTGCTCAACAGTTCGTGCAAAATGAAGAGTCAGAGGAAAGGTTTAGAAAAGAAAAAATATTACATTAAAATAGAGAAACCATAAGTGCCATGCACAGAGCAGGGCTTTACACCATAGAGTCTGGAAACTAAATGCATTATTCTATGTGGTTTACTTTCTGTGGCATCCCCAAAAATATGTTTTTCCCCCCACGTAGAATTTATCATGCTTCTTTCAGTCTCTCTCTGTCCATCTTTAGAACTGTAGGTATTTTTTTGTCAGGGGTTTGTTCTGTTTTTAAATAGATTCCTTTTTGTTTGGCTGAGGAGGAGTGGAGGAAGTAGTCCGTCAGTGGTTTACTAATAAATGTACAAGCTTATGCAGTATTAACAGGAACATATATAGAAGTGGGTCTGTAGCATAAATAGGTCCTGTACCTAGAAAAGAAAGAGACAAGGGAGAGAAGGAGATTTTATTCTTTATCTTTTCCAATATAGAAGATTAAATGCAGAAGAGAAATATAGGCAGATTTATTTTTATCACTTCAGAGCCAGGGGTCAGAAGCTTAATTTTAATAGTAAAACAGCATCCTCAAGCTATCCAACTCAAATAGCTTTCTCTTCCCCCTCCCAAATCTAACTCCACTTAGGTCATTTCATTATGCATTACTAATGCTATGCCTAAACTTGGCTTCAGCCAAGTTACCAGCAATTGAGATTTCTATAAATACACCTTAATCTGGTATATAGTTTCTTGAGAAATGACAGGTATCAACCACCCATTACTTTAAAGGGAAATGACAAATGCTGCAGCTGTACTTCTTGATTAACAGGACATGAACCCATTTCATTTGGAATGGGAACAGCAAGACCTTGACATCTTCTTTACCTTTTATAGGAAAGAGCAGAATTCTAAATTAAAAATGTGCACAGAAGCTATAGAAAAACAGAGGTCAGATGTGGAACACAGATGTTACACTCATTTCTTCCAAACCCAGGGAGTGCAAGTCGGCTCCCGCTTCTATGAGGTAAGCTTATGCGGCACGATATAGGGCTGCAGGGGTAGTTATGGACGTGCCATCACAGGAAAGCCGGTGCCTGTGACCTTACGGCTGTAGAGGGAGGATGCAGCTCTCCCCGGGAAGGGGCAGACACCGATGCCCTCGCTCACAGTGAGAAGTGGCATCCATGTCCATACTGCAGCTAGCAAGGCTGTCCCTGCCTCGTATCCACTTACACTAAGACATTTGTTCAGTTTATTTTCTATTTACCTGCACAAAAAGGAGAGGAATTTACTGTCTGCCACCATGGTCTGGCCCCTCTCCCTTGCGTGGGAGGGCTGAGCTGTGGGGCCGAGGTCCGTTGGCCACACTGCCAGGAGAGCAGCACACGCAGGCACGGTGTGGGGCACTGGGGCTGCTCCGTCTCTGAAACAGGTCACTGCTCTGCCACCGGGCAAGGGCAAGAATAGCCCCTTCCTATGGAGAAGTTCTGCTGTCCTGGTGCAGCCTACGGCATTGCTGCAGGACAAGAGATGGGTGCCTTTCACTCCCCAAGCCCCGGCTGAGCCGACGCAAACAAGGCTGGACCGGTCCGCAGCAGCAGCTGTTTGGGTCCCAAGTGCCAATGGGTGACACCTTCCCAAAGCCATGACATGGACTAGCGTGTGCAGTTGTCACTCAACACTGTAACATGACAATACAGGGCTGCACACCCGTGACTGATGTCTCACGTGGCCGTGGGACATTTCCACAGGGGTGAATGCAAAAGCCGGCGCCCAGCGGGAGCTTTGCCCTGCAGCTGGAGTGCACAGAGGCACCCAGGGAGAGGCTTCATCAGTGCTGAACGTCCTACATACAGGAGTAATCAATGCCCAAAATACTGACAGCCACCAAGAAAAGTGACTGTCAGAGCCACTTTGCAAAGCATGAAAGCTTTAAAAAAAAGTTTTTTGCGTTCAGTATCTCTGAAAAAGGAATCAGGCCACTTCTATTTAGGAAACTCACTTCAGGCACCCTAATGTGAATACTTTAGTCTTGGTCTCTAGGAGATGTGAGTCTCTCTCAGCTGTGGCATGATCAAAGGAAATACCTCGAACAGTTCCCGAGTAAACCACTGCTCTTGGGCTCGCTGTTCAGGCTGCCTCGTAATCTATATATACCTCACCAGCAAAGCTAGAGTATTATTATCCAATATCAAAAAATAGTTCATAGTAATGTGGCGTGCAATTGAGGAATTCAAGAAATGTCCCCACAGTGCTATCTCATAGATGCCTAGACTGCGTGGAGATTATTTAGTTATTAAGGTTTTAATTAAATCCTTGCATGCACAAACACGTGGCTAAGGACTGCCTACGTAGCAATAGCAAGGCATTAAGATGAATACAGGATTTTTCTTTTTAAAGCTGAAAATCATTAACAAACACAATTAACTCAGGTAACTAAAGAAGTAACTTGTTAAATTCTTGCAAAAAGACACTAGAAGTGCGTGCAGGAAAGTGCACAACAGCTGCTAAAGCTCAGGTTCCCGGCCAGCACATGGGGCAGACAACCACCAGCCCCAACCGTTCTGGCTGCTCCGAGGCAGCCGCGCAGGAGCTCACGAGCTCGGACTCGCCTTCCCGCCCCGGGAACCAGCCCTGCGGAGCCGAGGGGCAAGGAGGGTCTGCCGCTGGAGACCTGCAGTCCCCTGAGCAATGCCCCTGCCCGTGCCGAGAGGGCGAGGGCAGCGGGAGCCCTGCCTGTGCTGGTGCCAACCCTACCAGACCTCCCAGCCTCTGTGCCAGCCCGGCAGCAAACAGGGCTGTGACAGCCGCTCCCCAGCCTCATGGACATCCCTGCTCCAGCAGGTCCCGCCGTTCCCTTAAAAATATACAGCCAGTTCACAAATATGTTATACCCTACAGTTGTAGCCAGGATAAAACCCTAACAACAAATCTACCTACACCAGCGAGAGAAAACAGCTTGCTGACTGGGAAGGCTGAAGGTAAACCCCCATTTTCTGTCGGTCTCTGAGCCTGACATGCTATGTGGTATCTGAAGACAGACTGCTTATTAACAATTTGCAGTCACTGGCACAACGGACTCATACTTTCAGTCAGCACATCCCCATCTCCAAGCTGTCAGATGGCTCTCCTCACTTCTGGGACACTGCACAGTGCCCGAACGCCAGCCCAGGATGGTCCCCATGTGCTGTTGCTGTCTCCTGTGCTCGGGGACGGCAAGGGCAGCCCGGCAGCCGCCGGCACTCCTGGCAGCCGCACGCAGCTCACAGGTGCCGAATTTGTGCCAATTCCACACCTGCCTACCACTGCAGTGAAGATCTGGCCTTGGGTATTTATTATGCTCAGACCTGAGGGTAGTGAGAACCCATTTTTCCCTGCCAGGGCTGAACCTGTTCTTTCAATGAACAGGACTCGAGTTTGAGGAGGTGCTGCCAGTTACTCAAAAAGAAAGCTGCACTTTTGTAAGGGGGGAATCCCCCTGCAAACGCTGAGGAGCTCAACCTGGAGAAACGGGCTCTTGCAGCTCAAGTGCTCTTACAACCATCGTACTGAAGGGCTGCGAGGGACACCAGGTTAGGATTGTTTCTGTTCTGAATGGAAAGCAGTATTTGTCACAACTCCCTGCAGTAGCCGTGTGCCTGCTTACCAGAATCATTCCTACACCAGTTTTACCTTTATGTACTAGTTTTAGTTTAAACCTCGACGCAGGACTGTGAATTAATGCAACAATCCTTTTTTTTTTTGTCTTTTTCTCTTGTAGAAATTGTGTTGTTTTTAACCTACATTCTCCATCTTCTTAGTCTGACAGCAGAACGTGAGTTCAGAGTTTGTTAACAGAATCTTAGCAGTTAAATAAAATATATTTTAAAAAAAATATTTGAAAGCAATTATTCTTACTGAACACCAAATACAAGCTTCTTTTTTTCATACTGATTCAGTGTTATTCTGCTCTAAGACTTTGGGCAGTAGAAGCAGATACACAGAACTTCAGAATTCTCCTCCCTCTGAACATGAGCACACCGGAAATACAATTTCTAGTAATTTCTCCCTGTTCAGTTAACCCGAACCCTTTTCCTTATAGGTAGCTTTGTTTATAAACAAGCTGGACTTAGTGCCCCGAGTTCTGCTTTTACTGCTGTAGCGGAAGTCTTGACTTTTAAGTAATAAATTGCTACAGGTGTAGATGTAAACAAACAATGTGGTCTTGCCCACTAGGATCTGGACATGCGACCGACCCAGATTTGAGAACAGAGTTTCTATCCAGAGACTTTAAGTCAGGCCTACACAGTTATTTACAAACTACAGACACTTACAAGAAAACATTTCATTTATATTTTGAATATTCATTTGATATTTTGTTATTGTAAGATTATTTATCACTACATAGATTTACGATTTTGCTTTTAAATTATTTATATGGACATGGCTTAAAGGGAAAGTCTACCACTAAGCAGAACAGTAACAAATTGTTCTGTTCGTGTACGGTGAATTGCTCTCTGGCATCACTCATCCTTCTTTTCGATTTACAACATAATGATGTTTTACTGTAGTTTTCGATTTAATAATTTGTTTTGTGCCAGCATCCATCAAAGTTTGACGTAAACCAGTTCATCCAATTGAAAACAATCATTAATTAACCAAGTGACTTGTGACACATGGAAAAAATGGGATGATTCTTTTGCAAGCTATATTTAACCAATGGCCAAAACCCACAGTTTCCAGCAGTTTCCTATTTTTCTTCCTAGAAAGAATCTGAAAAGTCCCTTGATGTTTCTTTCTGAGGTGGTGGTAAAATGCAGTGGCCCATATAATAAAAAGCTGAAAGACATCAGTAGTCTGTTTTCCTTGAAAGATGAGATAACACCAAAATTTGACTGCCTATTCATGATGGAGCTGGGACCCCGGCTGGCAGTATCACAAAACATTTCTCTGTAGTGGCTTTTATGCAGTGACCTGCTAGCCTCAAGACTGTTTCCTTACAGAACAATGTTCAATTAAAACTCTCAAACCTGGCATTTCATTAAGAGGTGAGGGACCAAACTGACTGTATAGATTGATTTATTCTCTCAATCCAGAAACTTTAGACTGTGCTGGAGACATATTCTTGCAGAAACTGCTCCTACTATCTTGTATCTATGGAAAAAAGAGGGTTTTATATGGGTTGTTGGTCAAGGATCATTACAGGCAATAACCTCCTAGATAAAACAAATTCTCTCTCACTGACATACATTTGGAGCACTTCCATTGAATTGAAGGGAATTTACCAAACTTCAGATCTAAGAGCTTCTTAGAAGTTTTTAATTAAAAAGACACCATTACTAAAGTAACTATACACTTACTGAACTGAAGAGATAATAAGCTACACCACATTAGAATTACTCCACAGTCTGAGACATGATCTTATAAGCTGCATATATCCTTCTTCCACTCTTAAATACTTACAGCACAATCCACACGCTGCATTTTTGCTATTGGGTTTTTTTTAAAGGCTTGTAACTGGCACCTTAAACTTCCTACTCCTCACCAAGTGCTAATTCTCCAGGATGGTGTGCAGAAGCATATCCAGAGCCTGTGCTAACTTTAGCACACTCTCCCAGCTAAACCCTAGAGCACTGTACATAATGTGAGGTGCTCTTGTGAAACGAAGTACGTGGTACTATGGAAATCTATGCAAAAATACTAAACTATGGGGTCCCCATTGCTCCTGGCTTTCAGCTGGCTGTGGACCATCATGCCTAGGCACAACTAGAAACTGCTCTGAGCTGCCTTTTGGTGTTGCTAATTTTGGCAATGGTGACTTCCCACATAGTTATAAACAACTGCATGGGATGTGCTCACCACTGAACCTGCCTAGAAGGCACGATGACAAAATTAGTTTTCTACCCACTACACATTTTTATTTATGATTCACTGAATTTTGGAACAGCTTTCCATAACTCATCTCAAACAAAATGCCTCATAGAAGTCAGCACATGTATTTATTTCTACACAACCATGCAGGTATAAGCTAGTAATCCTGCTTTCTTCCTTCATCCATGCCATCAAGGTTTTTAAGGTCAAGAGTAAATCTTCTCACGCAGCTGGGTGAAACTATCAGCATTGCCCTCCGCACCCTTCTTCTTGAAAATGCCCACGTTTCACTTCCCTTATCCACACTGTAGCCTCAGACTCTCCAGGAAATGGAAACCAGTTTTACTGGCCAGAGTTTTGTAAAACTGTGTCATCAATTCAGGTCTTGCCAATTACACCTGAGTTTGACGGTTTGTCTACCTTCTCTCTTAAGATATCCACTGCTATGTTCAGGCCTATATTTAGAAGTGAACTGCCAAAATACCATGTAACAAGGGTAACTGAAAGCCACTCCTATCCTAATTTTGGAAACTCAACAGGTTTTAGTACTTCAAATAAGATTCCATTTGCATTTGGAGTATTTAGCACTCCCGAAATGACCATGTTTGACTTGCCCATACCTGTATCTATTTACGTGCTGGGCTGAACTCACGTGACTGAACATAGAGGTGAGGCAGAATGTAAGGTTTGATAACTCTACAGAGGCTGCATACAGGGCAGCACAATGCAAATTGCCAGCACGGGTAGAAAAATAAGTATGTGTATTTGAGGAAAATCCAATTCTTTGTAGCAGCCTGGTTCTTAATTTTGATTGTTCTTGATGTGACATCTGAAAAAGCCCATCTAGGACAGAAGACTTTGGGGTTTTAGTGGTCAACCACAGCATGGCTAGCAGGAAGGCATGGGAATTGCAGCATATTGAGAGGCATGACAGCACTATTAAGGAGACCAGCGGAACCTTGTTTTCTTGAGAAGCAGCATCTTCTAGCTCCCTGAGCATTTCAACTGACATGCTTAATGCCCACTTTGAGAAAGAAAACTACAACCTGGCTAACCACCCTTGAATACCGTGATGCCCCTGTTTTAGCTTATTCTGTGAAAAATGGGTCACGTACATAATACAGTTATGGACAGATTAGAAAACAAATAAATTGGATGGCAAGGAGAGGGAGGTGTAGTCATGCAAGGAAATGATGGAGAAAGAAAAGTTTGGTTCTGATACGAAGCTAAGAAAAGAAAAAGATTCCTTCTGCAGTGTCACTTTTCTAAAATACTGCAGTGCTTTGCTGGGAGTCCACCTGTGTGAGTGCCTGTGGGATAGGTCAGACGCAGGAATTGGTAGAGGAGTTGGGTATGTGTCTCTCAGGCACTTGCAATTACTGAGGTGGATTTCTGATCACATTAGGGCTTATTTCAACTGAAACTCATTAAAGCCAAATTGTTCTCAAAATATTAGGACTGACAATCCCTTCCAAACATGCATATGGTACACGGATCAGTCAAGTGCTCAATTATCCTCTATGGAGGCTCCTCCCTTTTTCTCCTAGATCGTAAGGACATTATTAGACATAAGCGACAGGATTAGATGGACAATTGATCTGATCCAGTTCGACAGTTGCTGCAGGTCTGCGTGGCAAGACATTTTTGTATTAAGCACAGCTACTAACAAACAGAAAGAGGGGTAGTTAAACTAGTGGATTTGGTGAATGTATGGAAGAGCATATCAGGTAGAGAGCAAGAAATACTTCTACCTTTATAAAAAATATTTCTACTTTTTAGGTTACCAGAGAAATATGCAGTTTCATTGCCAACAGGGTGGTAAAAACTCATCTCCCACTAAAGTTACAAGAAGTAGGGACTCACAATACAGGGAACAGTTGCTACATTTTCCCTCAATATCCCCACTTCCCTTCTGTGGTAGCCGAAGATGTACAGAGCTGTCAGCAGTCTTAGTGAAAGCCTCACCCCACTTCTTCCAAATGCTACATTTGACTATGCAAACTGCTGTATTGAGAGAAGGTCGACCAGGGAGCGATGGTATCCCCCCGGCAGAAAGCCACAGCCTCTAAGCTCTGCACCCACCACGACTGACGCAGCTCCCAGACAGCGCTCTGGCGGGAGCACGCTGCCGCCCGGTGCCAGGCACGGTGCGGGCTGTGCCCTGCTCTTACGGCAGTACCAGACCACAGCAGCGAGCACACCCGCGGGAGTGTGCCCGGGCAGGGGAACTCCTCCGCTTGGTGACAGAGCTCCGGGAGGAGGGGAGTAGGTTGAGGAGTATCAGGGAGTGCGAGAGAGAGAGAGACCTCTGGAATCGCACCCTGCCTTCCCCGAGACAGCCCAACAGGCAGACAGGACGCATGATACGGAGGATTCCCGTCCTCTCTCCGCCTGGCTGAACACAGTGACTTACGGGATAGGGGGCAATGGCCATGAGCTCTTGCCCGGCGCAGCAGGCGCGTCTCCTCTGTGACTGCCCCACCTTCCCCGGTGCCCTTGCACAATAGGTACAAGGCTCTGCAAGTGGAACCGAACAATGACGAAGACGATGGTTCATCTAGCTGGGAGGTGTCCTCGAGGTTAAGTCGGCCTACGCCCTGCATCAAAACTGGTTCCATAAAGAGAAAAAGACGGGTCATTGTCATAGGGAGACTCCTTCTGAAGGGAACAGAAGGCCCAATAGGCAGACCGGACCCACTTCTTAGGGAAGTCTGCTGCCTCCTTGGGGCCCGGGTGAAAGATGTGAAGAGAAAACTTCCTACCCTGGTACAGCCCTCAGATTATTATCTGTTATTCATCTTTCAGGTAGGTAGTGATGAAGCTGCAACTAGAAGTCTGAGGGCAATCAAGAGAGACTTCAGGGCCTTGGGACAACTGGTTAAGGGGTCAGGAGCACAAGTAGTGTCCTCCTCTATCCTTCCAGTTGCAGGGAATGATGAGGGAAGGAACAGGAAGAGCCAGCAGATCAATACCTGGCTCCGAGCCTGGTGTCACCAGCAGAATTCTGGGTTTTTTGATCATGGGTCAGTCTACACGACACCAGGCCTGCTGGCGACAGACGGGGTACACCTTTCTCAAAGGGGGAAAAGGATCTTTGCACAGGAGTTAGCAGGGCTCATTGAAAGAGCTTTAAACTAGATTTGAAGGGGGAAAGGGATAAAACCAGGCTTGCTAGAGATAAGCCTGAGGGCGGCACGCCAATGTTTGAGGGACGGTGCGCTAGCGAGGTCCTTCGGTCTGTGTCTCAGTGGAGGTAGGGGATGGACATCCATGCGGCAGCAAAGATGAAAGGGTTATGGATGCATTAGAAACTACAGAAGCGCCTGAGAATGGTCACGTAGGAATTAGGGGCTTCTCCCTCCAAAAAGGTGACAGGATCAACAGCCCAGCTGAAGTGCATCTACACCAATGCCCACAGCATGGGCAACAAACAGGAGCCAGAAGCCATTGTGCAGAAGGAAAACTATGACATAGTTGCCATCATGGAAACATGGTGGGATGACTCGCACAACTGGAGTGCTACAATGGATGGCTATAAACTCTTCAGAAGGGACAGGCAAGGAAGGGAGTGGGGTAGCCCTGTATGTTAGGGAGTGTTTTGATTGCCTAGAGCTTAATGACGGTGACGATAGGGTTGAGTGTTTATGGGTAAGAATCAGGGGGAGGCCAACAAGGCAGATATCATGGTGGGAATCTGTTACAGACCACCCAACCAGGATGAAGAGGCAGACGAAATATTCTACAAGCAGCTGGGAGAAGTCTCACAATCGCTAGTCCTTGTTCTTGTGGGGGACTTCAACTTACCAGATGTCTGCTGGCAATACAATACAGCAGAAAGGAAACAGTCTGGGAGGTTCCTGGAGCGTGTGGCAGATAACTTCCTGACACAGCTGGTGAGTGAGCCAACTAGGGAAGGTGCCCTGCTGGACCTGTTGTTTGTGAACAGAGAAGGACTTGTGGGTGATGCGATGGTTGGAGGCCATCTTGGGCACAATGACACAAAATGATAGAGTTTTTGATTCTTGGAGAAATAAGGAGGGGGATCAGCAGAACTCCTGCCTTGGACTTCTGGAGGGCATATTTTGGCCTGTTTAGGAGACTGGTTGACAGAGTCCCTTGGGAGGCAGTCCTGAAGGGCAAAGGAGTCCAGGAAGGCTGGACATTCTTCAAGAAGGAAATCTTAAAGGCGCAGGAGCAGGACGTCCCCATGTGCCGAAAGATGAGCCGGTGGGGAAGAAGACCGGCCTGGCTGAACAGGGAGGTTTGGCTTGAACTCAGGAAAAAAAGGAGTGTTTATGACCTTTGGAAGAAGGGGCAGGTAACTCAGGAGGACTACAAAGATGTCGTGAGGTTATGCAGGGAGAAAATTAGAAGGGCCAAAGCCCAACTAGAACTTAATCTGGCTACTGCCGTAAAAGACAATAAAAATGTTTCTATATATACATTAGCAACAAAAGGAGGACTAAGGAGAATCTCCATCCTTTATTGGATGCGGGGGGAAACATAGTGACAAAGGATGAGGAAAAGGCTGAGGTACTTAATGCCTTCTTTGCCTCAGTCTTTAATAGTAAGACCAGTTGTTCTCTGGGTACCCAGCCCCCTGAGCTGGAAGACAGGGATGGGGAGCAGAATGAAGCCCCATAATCCAAGGGGAAATGGTTAGTGACCTGCTACACCACTTCGACACACACAAGTCTATGGGGCCAGATGGGATCCACCCAAGGGTACTGAGGGAGCTGGCGGAAGCACTCACCAAGCCACTTTCCATCCTTTATCAGCAGTTCTGGCTAACTGGGGAGGTCCCAGTTGACTGGAGGTTAGCAAATGTGATGCCTATCTTCAAGAAGGGCTGGAAGGAGGATCCAGGGAACTACAGGCCTGTCAGCCTGACCTCGGTACCGGGAAAGCTGATGGAGCAGATCATCTTGAGTGCCATCACGCGGCACATACAGGACAACCAGGTGATCAGGCCCAGCCAGCATGGGTTCAGGAAGGGCATGTCGTGCTTGACCAACCTGATCTCCTTCTATGACAAGGTCACCCGCGTAGCGGATGAGGGAAAGGCTGTGGATGTTGTCTACCTAGACTGCAGTAAAGCCTTTGACACTGTTTCCCACAACATTCTCCTGGAGCAACTGGCTGCTCATGGCTTGGATGGGTGTACTCTTCGCTGGGTAACGAACTGGCTGGATGGCTGGGACCAAAGAGTGGTGGTGAATGGAGTTTACTCCAGTTGGCAGCCGGTCACAAGTGGTGTTCCCCAGGGCTCTGTGTTGGGGCCAGTCCTGTTTAATATCTTTATCAATGATCTGGACAAAGGGATCGAGTGCACCCTCAGTAAGTTTGCAGATAACACCAAGTTGTGCGGGAGTGTTGATCTGCTTGAGGGGAGGAAGGCTCTAACAGAGGGACCTGGACAGGCTGGATCGATGGGCCGAGGCCAATTGTATGAGGTTCAACAAGGCCAAGTGCAAGGTCCTGCACTTGGGTCACAACAACCCCATGCAACGCTACAGGCGTGGGGAAGAGTGGCTGGAAAGCTGCCCGGTGGAAAAGGGCCTGGGGGTGCTGGTGAACACCTGGCTGAATATGAGCCAGCAGTGTGCCCAGGTGGCCAAGAAAGCCAATGGCATCCTGGCTTGTATCAGAAATAGTATGGCCAGCAGGACTAGGAAAGTGATCGTGCCCCTGTACTCAGCACTGGTGAGGCCGCACCTCGAATACTGTGTTCAGTTTTGGGCCCCTCACTACAAGCGAGACATTGAGGTGCTGGAGCGTGTCCGGAGAAGGGCAACAAAGCTGGTGAAGGGTCTAGAGCACAAGTCTTATGAGGAGCGGCTGAGGGAACTGGGGTTGTTTAGTCTGGAGAAAAGGAGGCTGAGGGGAGACCTTATTGCTCTCTACAGCTACCTGACAGGAGGGTGTAGCGAGGTGGGGGTCGGTCTCTTCTCCCAGGTAACAAACAATAGGATGAGAGGAAATGGCCTCAAGTTGCACCAGGGGAGGTTTAGACTGGATATTAGGAAAAATGTCTTCACCGAAAGGGTTGTCAAGGACTGGAACAGGCTGCCCAGGGAGCTGGTTGAGTCACCATCCCTGGAAGTATTTAAAAGACGTGTAGATGTGGTGCTTAGGGAGGTGGTTTAGTGGTGGACTTGGCAGTGCTAGTTAACGGTTGGACTCGATGATCTTAAAGGTCTTTTCCAACCTAACGATTCTCTCATTCTAAGGTGGTGCCCCTGGAAAGCCCAGCAGAGCAGCAGCACACGGAGCTGGGCCCTTGAGGGGCTGCTCTTGGGATCTGTCCTACACTGGAGACAGCCAAATAAACCGCCCAACCACTCCAAATATCCACTCTTAGAGAAATTAAGTAAAAACTTCAAGAAAACACCAGCATGTGCTTCAAGAAAACACCAAGACTAATTTATATCAAGCTCCAAAAGGAAACACTGCTATAGACAGTGTCAATGTAGAATAGGAATGTATCCTGAACACTTAAAAAGAATCATTCATTCTATATAGATTATACAGCTTAAATACTTTATGTTGGTCTGCATTTAAATAAGCCAGTACCTTTCCTCTGTAGCGGGTCTCTACTTTGTAGCACATTCCCATAAACAGACTTCTGCTCTAGTATCTGTGAGATGATCTCTCCTCACCAAGTATCTTATTAAAGAGACCCAAAACATGCAACTATGGATTTGTTTCATTTCCAGAATTTTCTGCAGTTCCATGATCTAAAACTAACTTAACAAAACCAAGCACCATTAATTCACTCCTTGACACTTGAATAATGAGAGATATAAAATTCTTTGTGATGTGATTTGGTGGAAAATGAATTTTGAACTAAAACATAGAAAAATATCTAACTACATTAGCGGTAGTTCAGGTGGTAAATGAGCATCCAGCCCTACACGTCCTTCTTCAGTACTACTATGTGAGCAAGTCCACAGCATATTGATACACACAAATAGCAAAAAGCACAACTCAAACTACCCGAATCATGAGGCGATGAAGAATACTGGTAGCGGGGTTTCAGTTACTGAGCGTTGAAGTGAGTCTGAGCCATATTCTCAAGTTTTTCATTATAAGCAGGAGGACTAAAAAGCCGTGCTGCAAAAAGCAGGCGAGCTAGACATGGTCGCACAATTCCCTAAGTCAACACTTTAAGAAAAGACTTACAATAAAAGTCACACTGGACGGAACCACAGATTTCACATTCTGTAATTGATACAAGCTGTAAATATTTGCAACTCAGAAGTAAAGAACAAGGCACCATAGTTCTCACTTCACTGTCTTTTAGAGTATTGTTGACTTGATTAGGATTAGCAGCAAGCTGCCAATGTAGTTGTAATTACCACTCCAATCAGAAGTACTAAAGTTAAGCAGATCTGAGTGCAGATTATCTAAGGATTTTATTGAAAAATAACCCTACCCTGTCCATACTTAAAGAATAGAGCTAAGTGCATTAGCAAAACACATGATGACACAAGGAAAACGGCTGTATTGAGAGCATGTGCCTGGAAAAAAGCAGAGCCTGTGATTTACATAAAGAAGGGATCACCTTTTTGCTATAAAAAGCAGAGACATTTTGGGAGTGACCCACAAATACACAGAGCCTCCAAACCTTTCCAATGATTGATATCTGCTAGATATTAGCTAACTAAAGACATTGCCATGCCCTAGACCTAAGGGAGGCCAAACTTTACAGAACAAGCCAGCAAGGGGTTATCTGGAAAAACTGTGGACATAGGATATTCCTCAGTGTCCTCTTTCCATGTGAAATCTCCAGCTCCCTGGCGTGAGAGGGATTCAGATCATAACGCCGATTTTAAAATTTATAAAGTACTAAGTAGTTCTAATTATACCAGTTTGGTGAATTTTACACACGACCAATAAAATGACAGACATAGAAGATGATGTCCATTAGAGGACTTACTAACTGTGCTCTGCCTCATTTCGAAGTTAGCAGCCGCTCCTAGCACACGCAACAAGGATGCTCTGCTTCCTAGCCACAACCATGCAAATGCAGGGTAAGACCAGATATTACAGCAACTACTTGACATCCTGTGTAAGCTTCGTTAGCACAGCTCCCTTCTCCAGCCGTGGCACAACGATCTGTGCACTGCGATCACACTGCCTTCTCCACAGAGCACAGTTGCTGCTCTGCCAAACTGCTCTTCTTTCCAGCTAATAAAATTGCCTCCCAACTGATAACAGCCTAGCAATATAAAATACTCAGTTGTTAACTGCTGTTGTGACAAATAATACCATTCTGCTGACAACCCCATTTTTTCCAATACAAACCTACTTGAACTGTTTATTATTGACATATGGGACTGCTCTGCCATTATCTAATCTTAAAAAACACATAGTAAACAGCAATAGTGAACCTGCCAGCATTCTCACTGCTTTAGCGAAGCTAAATCAAAACCCAAAACAAACCTCTTTTATTACCAGCACAGTCCTGTCAGGCTCTGTTACGTGCAGAAGAAACACCTTCTTCACAGGACTACGGTAAGATTCGTTTCCTGGCAGCTCCTGCTTTATGTTCGCCTTCCAACTACAGACCACCACTACTAGTATCCTTCTCAAAACTAGTACCAGTAAGATCGTCTTGACATTTCTTTCTGCTATGACTGCTAAGTATACCACTTAAAGTATTAGGGACCTGTATAATCCACAACACAGTTCAAGTGTTACTTCATACATCAGTAAAGCTGCATCAGTATAGCAGAGGTGGGGAATGCATAACAATTATCTGCCTCTTGTAAAATATACAGACTAAGTTAGCTGGTACTGCAAACTAAGACTCAATTTTCCAAAGTACCTATTGAAACTGTACATAAAGAACTAGCAGAATATGTTTATTCCTGCCCAAAGTCCTGTTTGTTCATGCAAAAAGACACATGGGTGCACTCAGCCTTCCCTCATACAAATTTCTGATTTTCACTCCCTAATGAATCGATCTGGCATAGAAATCTAGACTAACATTAGGTACAGCTTCCACATTCATTAGAAAGACCTGGAATACACCTTTCATTGTGTTCAGTAACATATTTTAAAGACTTTTTTTCATCTATAACTTGAAGATATTAAAGAAGTTCAAATAATATTCAGACTGCTTCAAGGACACTGCACAGGCTTTAGCAGAATAGGTTAGTACAGTTTTCTCTGTCCTCTGGGGAACAAGCAAGAACCGCTGAAAGGAGGTTACTCAAATAAATTGCATTTCCACAGTACAAAAACACCCTGGCACAGCTTGTTTCTGCCCTAGGTAATGAGGTGACACGGTATTGCAGTTCGTGCTTTTGTCCAGTTCGAGAATTAATCCGTATTACACACACACAAAAGAAGATATTTGACCTCGCTTGTCCCCAAAGCAGTCTAATTTGCCTAGATATTAAAGTGCTAGTGATGTGTATTTAATGAGAATTCTTTTTGCATGTTTATTATCTAGTGACATTTAGGAGGTCAGCCTGATAATTCAGTTATGGCCTCTGCCTTGCTACTTTATTTAATGTAAAGGAAAATGTGATGTGACCCAGGCTGCATTTAACTACAAATAACAACAGAATGTGAGCTCATAGATGGCCTCATAAGACGCACAGGGGGAGTGAAGTAGACCCAGACATTACCGGGTTGGAAAGGTAGGGAGCCTAAGCTGAACAGCAACATAGAGAGACTTTCCTTTCTTGCTATTTTGTGTAATGTTCATCTATCAAAGATAAACGAGCTCCATGGGCTGCTTCTCAAACTAGCACGCAGAGTCATTCAAATCCTGACAAAGCCAGGAGAGCCCTAGACCCAAACCCTTACCCAAAGTTAATCCAACCTCAACCACAGCCACTCCAAACAGAGACCCTCTGATCAGCCACAGCTCGTTACGCTCAAGAAAACAGCGTGTTCATGGACTTTCTTGTCTCTAAGCTGCAAAAAAATACCTTTTGCTTCCCAGTGCACGATGGAGATCTAATAATCTCCCACATGGTCTCCTGCCTCAAGGTAGGTTGCCACAGCCTGACTTTGTGCATGTACTGCTCTTATAAGCATCACCAGGAGCTGCACATGCACAGAGACTGCAGAATTGGGACCTGGTGCTTTATTATCTCGGGCCACGTAGCCCACAAGCAGACTTCCTTCTGCCTCAGACTTAAAAGGCTTTGTGGGGGGGAGAGGGGGATAGGTGTGAAGTGAAGACTTATTTTCTCCCTTGCTGTGAACACTTCATCTCTGCATAACACATGAGTCTCTCTGTGTCCTTCCTAGAGCACTCTAAGCATAATGAAGCACAGTTTCTTGTTTCACACTCCCATCTTTGTTTATTTTATTTAAAGCTTTCACTTCAGAGCTTTGAGGCTAGAGATCAAATAAATAAAAGGGAATTTGGAAGCTGCAATGTCTGATCTACATTCTGCTCAGAAGTTAAACTAAAAATTGCCCCCAAGCCACAGGCACTCATTTTGGACACCGTTTGGTAGGATATAATCCAGCCAACTTGCCTCCCAGAAGGTCAGTGTGAAGATCCTTGTTTATTACTTTACCCGTCAGATGACAAAGTTAGTCTCATGACTAAGGCACTGGACTTAAATTTAAGAGATCTGAAATTAAGTTTTTGTATTTAATTTCACAGCTGCCACACACTCAACATCGCTCTTCCTGCCATTTGTCTGTCTCATCCATTTGGACTACAAACTTTCTGGGACAGAGACACTGCATGTCTTGCTCAGTGATTCTCCTGTATCCCCCCTACTTACCTAGTAAAAACTAGGAACACTTCCAAACACATTAACACTATATGCACTCTTTCACTTGCTCACCCTGATTTTTTTCCTACAGCAAAAGATTCCAATTGCTTGTAAGTATTTAAACTGAAAGCTAAATACTATTTTCATTTAGAACCATATGGACAACAACTCCTTCTCTGATAGTATTAAAACCAATTATCTTACCAGCAGATCTTTGCCTCCTTGCAGCCTAAGTAACACGTTTTCAGTTTCCACTTCAGTCTACCTTACCGGCAGACAAGCAGTAATCTTTTTGACTCTTGTGAGACCACAGCACTAAGTTTTTATATGGTAGTTTAAACATTACAGATAAAATTATGTTTGAGTAGCTAATATTTCTGGCATATTGGGCAATTTTTCCTGTTACATTGCATCTATTCCCTTATATACTATAATGCTGATGACAAATTTCTACCAAATACAATTTCAGATGACATGTCCAAAACTATGGATTTTCTATTTATACCTGGTTTGTCAGATAAGACTCTATGCTCTTTAGAGAATCTCAGTAACAGACACATTTATTGTAGGAAGTTCATGTTTCAGTTCAACTAGATGAGGTAGAGAATCACATTTTTCCACAGTGCATGACTGGGACTCCAACTGAAGTCAACAAGAGCCCTGCAGGCACATCTGAAAGCAGCATTTGATCTATAATCACATTTATTGGAATACAAGCACACAGAGTCCCTATCTTACTACACTGAACTTACTGGGAAGATTTCTATTGCAAGGAAAATAGGATTAGAACCCAATTAATGCAGGACACTGTGGCTAGTGCCATGCCATCAGCTTTTAGGCAGAGCTCTCCAGTGTATTAAATGAGGGTGTTTCTTAATCACTGATGGCAAATCCATTGTTTGAGCACATTTCTGCTTTTATACAGAGGAAATGTCCCTGTGTACAATGAAAAGACTTACAAATGCTAAGGACTTTTGAGAGTAAATGTATTAGATGATTCAATGATTACACACAGATGTGGTGCAAGTACTTATCTGTATGTGTGTTACAGAGCTCAAAATAGGATAATGAAGCACACGTATTATGCTACTATGCATACACATAACTCATACAGCAACACAGGGTTAGGTCCTGCAGTCTTACACACCTATGTGAACAAAGGTTTAGTTTGATTTGATGGCCCTACTGTGTGGAAAACCAGCTACTACACTGCCTTGAGGGGGTGGACTCGAAACAGGGCTTCTAGTTTCCAGAGGTAAAAAAAGAGAAAAAAAAGTATTTCCTATAAAGAGACTGCATTCTTTACAGAGAAAAATAATTACTGTACCTAAAATAGCTCTAAAGAACACCGCTTTAACATACAAATGGGAAACTCTGAAGCTCTAGGATGTAATTTTCTTTTAAGACATTTTGAAGAAAGTTTAGTGCTTATCCAACCCGAGCGACAGCACTGGAGACGTGAGTCTTTGATTTCCTCACAAAAGCAGGTGATATCCCTAGAAGTCCTCATTACACTGACTTCCACGTTAGTATTTTATCCACCTGCCTTTATTCTGGGTAGGGAGCAACACTTCATGTCTACAGGAGATAAATCCATTTCTTGCCTCTACACCAAGCTGTCTCTCTCTGCTTCCAACCAACTGCCTGGGCCAGAAGTCCTTCTAAAATACACCGGTGATGGGGACTGGGACGGCAACCAGCAATCCGCTTCACAAAAGCAACCAAAAAGACATCTCGTGGTAATGAGACTCAGACAGTTCTGGTCCAGAGGCACCTGAATCAGGAACTTGGAGAGACAAGTCTTTCAGCTGCTAGTCTCCTGAGCCATGCTGTGACTCATGGTTTATTGATAAGTAATTACAGGCAGCTCCAAACTGCCACAGGTATGGAAATCACAACAAACCAAGAAGCAGCCTGTTATCCAGGGGGTCTTGATTCAAGCAGAGTAAAAAGACATTATTTTTACAGAGGACCATACCGAAATACAAAGTTAGTTGCCTCCCTTGTATGGAGACAAAAGCAGTTGCTGGTTTGTACCTTATTAAGTCAGTACTATGAACAAGAACAGGAGTCCTGTGCTCTCTATGCTGACTTCAGCTGTCTCCCGGAACGGAAACTGCCACGGAGTGGCACTGTTCACAGACACCAGTGTGCACAGGAGAATGTCACAGCAGGAAATTTTGGTTTAGCCTATTTTGTAGCCCTCTTAGCATCAGTCTCCATTTGGAGATCCCCACAAAATATTTTTCTGCATTCCACTACCTTTTTCACTGATTTAAATCATTCCATTATCTCCACTGCTGGCCACAATGCTTATGGCTTATTTTCAGAATTTAATCCAGCCTAGAAATGATGCAGCAGTGCCACATCCCCAAACCACGGACATGTAAAAAATCAGGATAGACAGCAGTTTAGATGATCTGGGCAGGGGGTCTTGCCCTAACAGACATATGTGACATGCTCTCTTGGCAGCACACACTCACATCCATCTGTTGAGATGGAACTGAGCCCACTGCACTTCCATAGTCCTGTTTTTAGTTCATATGCACCACGTAAGCTCTGGGTTCAGTAGGCAGGGCACACAGTGCTGCGAATCCTAAACCTAACTTCTATTGTCGGCATGGAAAACATTGCAAGAATTCTCACTGTGGGGGAGTGGAAAGAGGAAACATGAAAACAACCACCAGCCCTGGGCTCCTAGGAGGAAAGCAGATCTTTCCAACAGGAAAACAACAGATCGTGAGCATTACAGCGGTTGGTTTAATTTCTTGTGGTCAGTGAATTCAGCAAAAGCAAACTGAATTTTTTTATATGCCCACAGGCACCTGTAGTTAGCCCTCGGGAATTATCACTTTGTCTTCCACTAGACACTGATGAACAGTCAGCTTAGTTTTAGGAATTATAAGGAATAAAACCTAGTTTTCACACGTATTTCTACATGAGAAAGAAACTAAATTATTCAGGAAACAGCGAAAGGTAGTAGCCAGATAAAGCACAGCACCTGTAAAGCACCAGCAGGTCACAGTGACCCATATACAACTGATTTCCATTACTGTGAGCCAAAACCCGCAACCGTTTGCCCTGAGAGTGTGAAGAGGTATCAGGAAGAAGTGTGAACATTCCTGCCTGAGGATTATGAATCTGCGTCAGAAGAGACTCAGCAGACAGAGGAGCTCAGGGCTTTCCCTGCACAGTCAGTGGCATAAGATTGTTTCCCTTCTTCCCTAGATAACTTGGCAGGGACATTTGTTCAACATGAGCTAAGTGACGGTGGCTTAGAAGGGAGCTAAAGCTCAGCCGGGGCAGCACCACACCTTTGAAGCTTGAAACACCTTTGCAACACGGATTTAAGACTGTGCTCTTTGTCCCAGACTTTGTTGTCATTAGTGTAAATAAAGGTTTACAATGGCCTTCTCCGGCTAGCTGTGATACGGTAATGTGGCATTAATAACTTAATACAGTATTAACTGATAGACAATCAGTATTAGCACAATGTTTACATTTGCAAACCACTATAGAGCGTAGTATCTCCAATTCTTATCCTGCCAGTAATCCCAGTGTGGAGCTCATTACACAGGAATTGACAGTTCCCTTCCGAACCCGCACCCTGCTCCACGTGGGCCCGCGCCTGCCCAGGGCGACCAGCCCCTGTAACCGCTCGCCGATTCAACTTCTCTGCAGAACAGCCACGGCGTTTCGCTCGCCTCGGGCTGCAGCCACTGTTTAAAACACCACGTCCGAAAAGCTGCGAGGGGGACGCTGGAAGTGGGGCCTCCCACAGCACCTACCGAAAGCAAGCAGGTCCCAGCCCGGCTCTCAGACCCACCTCCCCAGCCCCGCGCCTCCGTGCTAACTTCTGACGAGGCAGGGCGCAGCGCGCCGGCCCGGGCTCTCGGGATAACTTAAGCGCATCTACTTACAGACTCGGGTGCAATTACCCGGCGTTAGCACCGCACCGACAGTCCCACCCGTGACAGAGGGGGTCGCGCTGCCCGGCCCTAGGCCGCGCGGCGGGACTCGGGGCGCCACGGCCGGGCAGGGGAGAGAGAGGGGCGCGCCCCGCCCGCGCCCCGCGCCCCGCGCCCTACCTGACCCGTGCTGCTGGCGGAGGATGGCGGCCTGCCCGGGCGGCGGCGAGGCCGAGGAGGCGGCGGCGGCCGCCGAGGCGGTGGCGGTGGCGGCGGCACCCCCCTCGGGCGGGCGCGGCGGCGGCGGCGGCGGCCGCTTGCCGGGGCCAGGCGGCGGCGTGGGCCGGGCGGCGGGGCCGTGGCGGCGCGGGGCCGCGCCGCTCTGGATGTGCGAGACCGCCTCGGCCGCCTGCACGTCGGGCGGCGCGAAGCGGGAGAGGACGCGCAGCAGCGCCTGGGCCTTGTGCTCCTGCGTCTCGTCGTCGCTGTAGTCCGCCACGCGGCACTCGTAGACGCCCTCGTCCTGCCGCCGCACGCCCGAGAGCCGCAGCCGGTGCGAGATGTCGTTGCCCTGGACGCGGACCGTCTGCAAGAGAGCGCACCGCCGGGCGCCGCCTCAGCAGCGGCCGCCGGCCCCCGCCTGCCCCTTCCCCTCCCCAGCAGCGACCCCGCTCTCCTCGGTGCAGCCCGGGCAGAGCTCGCTCTCGCCCCAGGTACGTGTCTTTTGCTGTCGAGAACGCCGACCCTGGGCTGATCCCCCCCCAAACCGAGTGCACCGGACGGTTAAGCCCAGCTGTTGCAGCCCCGCTTCGGGGTCCCAAGGGGCCATCCGGAACCAGCCCCTGCTCCCCATCATCCCCGCGCCGCCACGCACCCCTCACCGCTGGCGCTCTGCCCCCACCCCCCCCCCCCGGGCCCGCCCCTAGCCCGGGCGTCCTCTCTCCCCTCTCCTCCCGCCCGGTCCCGCCCGGAGCCCCGCAGCCGTCCCCGGTGCCAGGCAGCCTCCAGCCCGCCCGAACCGCCCCGAACCCGGCACCTGGGGAAAGCCCAGCACCCCGGGGGTCTCCGCCCCGCGCCTGCTGCAGGGGGCCAGGCCCTGCTGGGTGAAGAGCCACCCAGCCGAGACCGAGGCGGTGCCCCGCAGTGCCGGTGCGGCGGGAGGGGACGGCTCCACCGCGCCTCAGCACCGCGGAGAGGGGCCGGCGTGCCCCGGCGGCCGCCTCGCCGGGGCAGAGGCAACCCCGGGCCCGCAGCGACGGGAAAGGGGCTCGTTTCCTGCAGGCCAGGGAGAGAAGGGGGTCGCCGCAGACGACCGGGGTTTGCAGAGGGCAGGGAAAAAAGCGGACTTCTCTCCTGATCTGGCCCACCGTGCTTTTTAAGCGTGGCTAAGGAAGGGCCGTAAGGCAAGCATCACCTCCTCTCAATTTGCGAGGAATGAGACGTGACTGCTAAAGCAGCAACAGATGGTAACGTTTCGACCAAGCCACGACACACCGAGGAGGGGAAACGTGCCACACTCCCGCCGTGCTGCAGGAGCAGGGCTGCCAGTGAGACCAGCTGCATTCCTGTGTCAGGAAAGGAGGGGGGCATGCAGTAAATCCCCCGTGTATGGGAGGAGGGGTGCGCACCAAACAGCTCGAGCTGCACTTACGCTGATTTTGGTTGCATCCTTATTTGTTACCTAAAAGAACAGAAAAAATGGGGATTAGACTCAGCTCCGCCAGCACATCAACAAGATGGTCATCTTCCCACCGCAGTGCAAGGACAGGACACGGGCAGCTGCAACTTTCTCCGCTTGCCATGCACACAGCCCGTGCGTGGCTGGGGGGGAGTTCCCCAGGCGATGGGGAAGGCAGCAAACCAGTGCTCAGCTCGGGGGACTGTTTTGGTAAAGCTTCTGTGGTGCCCACAGAAGCGCTGGCTTCACCAAGGGTGCGAACAGCAGCCAAAGAAATGCTTGTTGCATGCTGTGCTGCTCACAGTCACTGACAGACACTGGGGAAGATGCTCTACCAGCAGCATTAGCACAGTGGTGAAGTACTTGGGCAGGCTGGATCCCGTACTGCTCAGGGCAGAGCTTCGGTCCTGAAACATCCTGGGAGCAGGTATCGCTCAGCAGGTTTCGTACTTGGTTATTTTTTTTGTCTCCAGCCAACTACTGTAAAGCTAACTGATGCCTCAGATCCCATTGATGCGCCTCCCAGGGAGACGGTCATCATTCTCCAGGCATGCCCTGTCATCATTTATTGTAAAAGCAACTCACGGTTTTTATATAAGGTTAAAGAAGACATTTAAATCCAAGCGATTTATTTCCCTGTCTGACAACTGACTTATACTTTCCCCAGCTAGGCGGCATCGCATTAGCTCAGTGTCTATATGCTTTGCATCTCTATTTGAGCTCTGCAGGAAAACAAGCGTGCTACAGAGATGGGAGCTGGCACAGGCACGGAGGCTGCCGCGGGGCACCCTGCTGGCACAGGGGCCGGGGGGCTGGAGAGGATGACGTGCCCCGTGCAGTAGGGCAACATGGCCCGGAAATCCTGCTTTACCCCACTCCTTGTACAGCCTCATTTGGCACCAGCAAGGTGTCTTGCACTGGGGGGAGGCTGCGGAACGAACTGGCTTCTGTTGGGAAAATGCAGCTGAAAAATTTAGACTAGAGCCTACCCTCACGCCAGGTGGCTTGCTAGGGGGAGGGGAAAGGACACGCGAGATTTAAGTCTGCTTCATGCATTTTAATTACTACGTCCAACTGTCTGAAAATGTCTTGCTGAGCTCCAGATACGGACACAGGTGTGTACGTGCACCCCAAGAAACTGTGTGCATTTGTATATGCAGATTGATATGTACTTAACATACCCACAGAGAGAGGTGTATCCCTCATGCCTTTCTCTGCTCTATCAGTGAGCAAACAGGGGCTCTCCCACCTTTTACAACAATTCCTAGCTCAGCCCACAGAAGCACCGGTTTTTGCTTGTCCCCACTTCATACTACAGCTATTTTTGACTGCCTTTCTTGGGTCCTCATTGCTGATTTTGCAGCGGGACATTTATCATTTTTCTATTTACAATCCTTAAAGCACTGACGTTTTTTCCTGAGGTGAAGTCCCCCACGGTGCATGCCCTCTCCTCCTCTGTCCCAGGGAAGGCCCGGGGAGGCTGGTGCTTCCAACCGCTCGCTGGCACTGGGTAAAGGAAGCGCTCTCCTCTCAGCACTCTGGTCTCTGGGGCGGCTGAGTTTATTTTGATCACCCTCTAAGCACGCTGTACTCCGTGAATAGATGTATCTCCATAGCACTGTATTACCTTGCTCCTGCTGCCGGGGACACTGATGGCTAATTCGTGTGCAAGTTCTCTGGCTGGTTCTTTAAGGTACCACCACTGGATTTCCAAGGAGTAAGAGGTGGATCCGCTGGCTCGGAAAGCACAAGGCATCTCAATATCATCTCCCTCCCTAACAGTCACATCTTTGGGAACTTCAGTAAAGGTAGCTGGGGGGGGAAGATAGAGTTACAAGGGATGGTTAACGGGAGAGATTAAAAGACAAGATCAGTCCTTTTCAGTGTAACGTGAGCTGCTTCAGCTCAAGGGCTAAGCGCTGACCGAGACACGGGTCTCCTGTGGTCCCCCGGCCGCAGGATAAGCGGAGCATCCAGGACTGCGCACCCGCGGTAGGGCCGAGCCGGTCCCCGCCACCCCGCAGCCGGGGGCCGCGGCTCCAGCGGAAGGGGGAAGTCCGAAGAGGGCTTCAAAACCTCTCGCCCTCCCGAGCAAGCCTTCGGCTGGATACAGGGGCACCCGTGTCCCACTGCCCCCTCCCCCAGACGCGGCGCGGGGACCGTCCGGGCTGCGCGCCCGCCGCGCCCCGCTCCGCGCCGATGGCCGCTCCGCGCCGGGCCCGCGCTGCCGGCAGCTGCGGCCGCAACAGTGCCACCTTGTTCTGCAGCCCCCCGGGCAGCGCTCCCTGCCCCCAGCCACCAGCGCCTCCGCAGGGGAAAGCGGCGAGGAGGCCGGGGCTCGCAGCAACCGCCGGCAGGAGCGAAGCGGCTGGAGCTCAGCTGCGGACAGGGCACCGCAGCCCCCGCTGCCTCCCGCCAGCAAGTTGCGTCCGGAGCGGCGGCCGGCCGCGGGAAGAGACAGAAGTTTCCTACTCACCGGTGACGACGAGCAGCAGAGGTGCGTTCAACATCAGGTAACAGAGGGTGCACAAGAGCCCCCGATTTTCCATCGCATCTACGTGGGCTGCGGGCGGGGGCCGGGCTCGGGGCGCAGCCGGGCACGCCTCAATCCATGGCACACAGCGGGGCCGGGTCAGGGCTCCTTCCCAAAAAGCCAAAGCCACCCGACTAATCTTGGTTTGCGGGGAAGCAAATACAAAATCCACAGCCGGCGGCTCAAACTCGCTCGCAGGTGGAAGCGACGTTCCTGGGAATGAAGCAATAAATCTGGTCCCGGCTCCCCGCTCCGCCGCGGGCGGGATTCAGCTGCCCTGCGCCGGATGGGGGCTCCTGCTGCCCGCAAGCGAGGAGGCGACGCCGGGCTCCCCTCCGAGACCCATCACACGGAGTCCGCTCTCGGAGCTCGCAGGAAGGTCCAGCCAGGCGGCAGGGACGAGCCTCCTCTCCCTGCGCCTGGGGAGCGCCCGGCGTGGCCCCGTCGCGGCCCGGGCTCTGCCCCTGCACGGGCGGCGGCCGCACGGAGGAGGCGCGGCGGCCGCACGGAGGAGGCGCGCCGGCACGTCCCAGCCCGCCTCTCCGCTCCCGGGCGACGGGCGGCCCGGCCGCAGCTGCCCCCGCGGGCCGGCCCCCGCCTCCGCGGCCGCGCACCGCTCCGCCCACAGCGGGAGGGCCCCGCCTGGCGCCGCCCCGCCCCGCGGCCCCGCGCCTCCGCCGCTGCCCGCCGCGGCTCCGCCGCTGCCCCGCCGCTGCCCCTGCCCCGCCGCTGCCCCGCTGCTGCCCCTGCCCCTGCCCCGCTGCTGCCCCGCTGCTGCCCCTGCCCCGCCGCTG
Source organism: Ciconia boyciana (assembly GCF_034638445.1). Lineage (NCBI taxonomy): Eukaryota > Metazoa > Chordata > Aves > Ciconiiformes > Ciconiidae > Ciconia > Ciconia boyciana. Next base: position 32,533,865 of record NC_132942.1, on the reverse strand, counting down.
CCCCTGCCCCTCCCCGCCGCCGCCGAGGTGTTCGTGCAAGCCGGGCCCGGCGGCGCTCTGTGGGCGTGCCGCCCGCTTTCCGAAGGTGCCGGGCTCCCTCGAGGCGTAGCTGCGAAGTTCTTGAATGAAGAGCAATACGCTGGCTGCTTTTTGCTGGCGTCCTGAGCCAAGCCTGGGTCTCCTCTTGGGGTGCGTGCCCAGAGCGGATTGTTCAGCTGCTGTCAGGCTTCCAAACTCACTATGTCTAGTACTTGTTAAAATACATTAAGGAAAAAAAAACCCGCTACCGATTTAGAATACGGTGTCTTAAAATGTTCCTGCGGATCAGCTGTTTCTCAGGCAAATGTCCCAATTAAAAAACAGAAGCGCTCAAAAGTCAAGTCGGTAAGGTCGTTACAGTGAGTTACAACCGCAAGCAGAGTTTGATTTTTGCAGTAAGTAATGTGAGGGAGCTGTATTTTAATAAATTTGAGGTGCCTTTCTAAAATCTTTGCCTTTTTTTTCCCTGGAATTTCATTAAAAGTCACCATTTCATTCAGCCACAACTTCATTTAATCACTGGGATGGCATGGGAAGTGTGTTTTATGATCCGCAGAAAATTTCCTTTATATTTTTAATGGTTTCATTCTGTACCAGAATGCAAAGCGGGATGCATGAAGATTTCTATCGAGCAAATTATTTAGAAACATTCACTTTCTGAATAACTAAACCGTCGGACCAATTTTTAAATGGGTGCTAGTACTAGCTTCCCAGCTGACTCCCTGTCTGGCCAGCCAGACTGCTGGAGGCTTAAGCAGTTGGGCCCTGCCAGCTGCTGGCTCCCTGCTAGGAAAACCCACCCACATGGTTTCCACCGGGAAGTTTCAGTAAAATTCACACGATCCTGAAGAATACTGAAACTGCATCAAATCACTATTTCCTGTTGGAAATTTTTTTCTTCAGAGCATTTTCAGCCATTCCAACGGATCATATCATGATTTAAATCCTGCGACAGTCCTCTGGCAGGCCTATGACAACTTGCCTGAAGAGCAACTCCGTGCCTTTCTCCGCAGTCTTTACTGGGAGACTAAATCCTGCCAGCCTGAATCCTGCCAGCAGGCAGAGCCCAGTTCCCCAGGCAGGTGAAGTCAGCCCCTGCCAATCATAAAAGCTTTTATTGTAATAACTATTAAACACCATTTAATCAAATAGTCTAACAATCACTTACGCTTTGCTTTTCCACCCAAAAGCTCAGTGTGCTTCATGCAGTTAAGTAAGCATCATTATTTCTTTTCACATATGGCCTTAAGCCATGTAGCACTGCAGTGAGCTTTATTACCACCTTGCTAGAGTCCCCGCGTAGGGCTTCACCCACCAGGCTGCGTGAAGGCAGGGAAAGGCAGGCATGACGGACATACCTGAGGAAGTGAATCCAGCAGCCACTCCGCTCAGCAGCAGAAGTCTTTCCGTCAAATCCCAGGAACGGGGTAGCCAGGTCCTCTGCTAGTGAGGCAATTCCACGACTTTGTGCCCTCCGCAGCAGGATTGATTAGAAAACTCCTGATGGATAAGCAGAGTCAAAACAGAAGTAATTTTTATATCAAATTACTAGTGACAAATCATATTTGGAAAACTTTTACTTAAATTTTTATTCAAATTGATGTTTAAAAATTTCTTCTGAAATTGCAGCATTGTGAAAAGTTATAAAGGCTTGGAATGTGAAAATACCCACTTCACGTTAAGTGAGTTTTGTTTCTTAGGTATAAAAAATAAGTAATAAAAATGAAAAGGAAAGGCAAATGCATTTAAACTTAGTTCTATTTTAATAAATCTAAGTTTGTTATTGTAGTAATAGTGTTGCTGAAGTGAAGACAGTTTTATCTTGAATGCGTCCCTTGATTTGTAACACTAAACCTTCAGTTCTACTGTATTTACTACCCAGCAAATTTGATTTTATGTGTAGCAGCTGAACACTGAAGCGCTGGTATCTTTGTATTCAATTAAAGTAAGGAATTAGGAACACAAGCGTGTTTTTCACAGTCTTAAGTTAGAGTAATAACAAGACTCTTTATGTTCTCTTCTACTAAAATTATAATGGGCGACTATTGTGCTCTACACTGACTAGCAAGTACTCTGTGCAAATCATTTTGCTCTTAGGATCATAACAACATTTGAAGTCATTTATTGATTCAATCCTGCCGGCAAAAGGGACTTCTGCAGCGCAGAAGCTATCACCTGCCTGCACTCATACCCCAAACAGGTGATGAATGGCAGGAATATCACAGGGAGAAGCTCCCTTTGCAGTCGCTGATCCTGCAGCATCATCCACACCAGTGATTCTCAGCGAAAGCCAGGAAACTATTCAGGTGCTTAAAGTAAAGGCTGTGTTTTGTTGATGACTGTATTTTTTTGCTGTAACTTTTACTCAGATATTACATTAAGCTGCGTGGCAGATAGGTAACAATATTTTACACCTAGGCAAACTGAAATTGGTTGTTTTTATGGAGAAATCCTATGGCATTTCCATAGCTTTCCACTTCCAAATTAGATTTTAGTAGAGAAGATTCTCTCTGCTGTAGGATAAGCCAAAACACAGGAGCATTTGTACTGGCAACAGGACTTTTCGTCACTTTATCCACGTGACTTCATCCTTAAGCCATCCCTGAGGAGATGGTGGCAGGGAGAAGCTCCAAGTCCCCTTCCTGGCTCCTGAGCACCTTTCCAGGGAAGCCAGAAGGAGTCTGAAGGGACCATTGGATGAACCAGCAGAATTCCTCCTGATGGGACAGTCATCTTTGTCATCGCTTAGACCCATTCTCATATTCCACTGTTAGCCCAGATCCTCCTTTGACATGAAATGCAGGAGCATCGCTGACCTCAGGAGGTGATGGCAATTAACAGCGGACGAGTATCTGGCGCTTTAAGCAGGCACTGAGACTTACAGGACTGGTAATGGCAGACTGCTTTTGCTGTTGCTGGACCATGTTTTATAGCAACTCATGAAATCCCATAAGCGATTCCAGCACTGTGTAGCTGATGACATTTAAGAACATTTCTCCCTGTAATTTTTTTAAATGACTAGCAACTCCATTATTTGAATAACCGAAATACTTTCTAATGGCTGCTTGAGGAGCCTTTAATTCATACCCTGCTGTTTGGAGTTAATCCATTCAGAAACTAAAACAGTGCAGGTCACCTTTGAAAAGGAGAAAGCTGCAAAAATATCCAATTTTACACACACAAAGCATACATGATGAGACATTTACTTTGAGCTGGTGTAAAAGCGCTGTAACATACTTGACGTGACGCAGTATTCCTACCGTATTTAAGCAACGTTCATCTCTGCCCTAAATCCTCTGGCAGAAATAAGTCCTGTTCAGCACTCTATTCTTAGATTTTTGTTAGGGTTTTTTTTTTCTCTTTTTTCTCATTAGACTGACAATGTTTTCATAGTCACAGGGGCCAGCTTTGCTCCTACTGATAGAAAGTAAATGCTTTTGCAAATGACTGCTGTGAACGTGGAGGGCAGTCCTGGCCCTCCGCTCCTGCGGCGGAGCAGGCAGTGCTGCCGCTCGCAGCTCACGGGCAGCGTTCAAGCAAACGGGGGCTCAGGGTCCCTCCCCAGGAACATGAATATGCCCGTGGCATGCTGACCGGCTTCTGAAAACTGTATTATCTTTAGAAAATAGGTGAGGGGCAGAAGTGAATATTGGATGTAAACAAACAAAAAAAAGCGAAAGAGAGAGATGCTAAAATGTTCACATCTCTGCTTACAGCACAGTGACCTTCACCATGGAGCTTCTGCCTCAGAGTAGCTCATAACAACAGGCTGGCAACTACCAGCCCCGTTGCCTTTAAAATGTCACTGGTTTAACATCAAATCAAGAGGTATAATTGCATTTTTCCTTCCTTCTGCCCACCACCCGAACTCCAGTCCTGATCAGGCCCAAACCAAACTGACAGTGTATTTGTGTTCCCATAAGAACTCTGTAAGAGGTCATAAAAGCTGCAAGTTCAAACCTCTGGATTGTTTTCAATATACACGATGACTTTCCTATTTCCCAGCTGCAAGCGGTGGGCTGCACTGTCTTGAAGTTATTCCGGGATCCAGGTGATAGGCAGAAGTCTAACACAGTGTTTGAGAAAGAACTGATTGGTCTTATATTAGGAAATCCAGGGTTAAAACTGTCAGACTGTGCTGTCTCTTTGGTTTATTCGTCCTTACCCTGGACAGATGACATTTCCACCAAACCCCTTCATTTTACTTTCCATGGAACTGATGAAGGTAGAAAGCATGCTTCCGCATTCTGGCTAGCCACAGTTCTCACTTTATGCAGCAAATGCATTTTTAATTGCCTTTAGTTTCTACTTTATTTAGCTTTCTTATCTGATATTCTTTGTTAAACAATCTAACAGCATGAGACACTCATGCAAGAACATACAGAAAGAGAAGGCAACATGATAACGCAACAATAGCTCATCTTCTAGTACACCGTGCTTACAATAAAATCAAAATCAGTCAGAAAATCAGATTACTCCACACGGTAAAATTTATCTGAAATTTAAGGCATATAACCTGTTTTAATAAAAGACATGGTGCCAGCTGCCTAACACTTAGACAGGAGTATAAGATGGCAAGAGAAGGCTACATATAGAAATTGTCATCCGTCGGGTCCATCAGCGTGCGAGTTGCCATCCAGCCGCTCATCCTGCAGCAGATCGGAGCTGCTGCACCTCCACTGCTCCGTGCAACCCCTGCATGCGAAAACGGATCTAGTAAATTTACTGGGAAGAGCTTGAATGAGGTGGATCACCCAGAGGCAGAGTAGCAGAGTAAAAGCCAACTCAGCTCAGTCTTGGGAATTATAAAAAATACTCTGCTTTGCAGAAGTATACTAAATACAGGGAAGCAGCCAAGCTTCAACATTACCGTGAGAAGCTCTGACTCCAAGATGTCCCAGCAGTGCCTGACGGTACGGAGGCGAGTACTGCTTGCCTCTGAAGTGTCTCTACCTATGTACTGTGGTTACTCCCTTTGAGTAACATGTTTGTATTTAACTTACACCAGGATCTCTATAAACTACATTAGATCACCGTCTTGTAATAGCCTATATCTTAAAGATAATTATTATAAAATAGTATTTTATAGATTATAAATTAACACTTGTCCCTCTTCTGGGGAAAAAGTGACATAATTATCCTTTGAAAGAAATAAACACATTGACAAAACTCAAAATACTCCACATTTGGGCCTACAATTGTTTTAACAATTGTTTACCAACATCCTGATTCATCGCATTCTTAAAGCAGTATAATTAATGGGGAATTGAAGCCAAAATATTATTAATAAAGACTGAAAAAAGAACGCTACTAAAAATAAAGAATGTTAAGTCCAAGAGAGAACACCACTGAGTTAAGCAATATCTTGTATTTCCCACTGGGCTCATAGAAACTAGTAACATCTCCCACACAGAAAACTGACGTATATTTGACCTCAAAGAACTCCCAGTACCTCATATGGAAAAAAATCCATATAAGAAACCAACAGATCAGACAAGATCTGCAGCAACCTCTTAAATTCTTAGGCCTCAGTTCTGCAAGCGTTTCTGTGTGAGCTGCAATATAAGTGCCTCAGTAATCTGCCAGCTCATAACGTAAAGGGTGAGGAGATGAACCTACTGTGCAAGATTTTAAAGAGTAATACATGTTTTCCATCTGTAAAACTGGAGAGTTTGCTTTACTTTTTAAAAAAGCTAAGATTGTTTCTCCTTTCCTTTTTATTATTTGCATTGCCAGGATCACATCATGCTAGGCTCTCCACTAGTACAAAGCTAGAAAATCAAAAGAATTAGAAATTCAAGTCACATCTATCCAGTTTTTCAAGAGAGACTCAATGGATGACTGGAGAATTAGTATAATTACTGCAACATCACAAATGCTAAGCAACTAAAGCCTGATTGACTAGAGGTGGGGCAATAAGTTTTATTTGCTTAGAATGCATTGATTTCTTTTCCTTTTTCTTTTAGATAATAAATACTTGATAAACTATTGGAAGAAAAAGCGTTGCTGTTAAAAAGTCATCTCTTGCATTCCTCCGGTCAAGAGCTGAAGCTAAAGCTAGTATGAAAAAATTTTTGATTAAACACTCTTGCATTAGGTTTCCTGATTTGGCTCACAGGTAGCTCACAGAAACAAGCCGCTATGGCAGAGAGGATGCTGCTCTTGCAGAAGAAGCGGGGAAGAAAGCTGAGCCAGCAGGACTTGCAGCATCCTCTGCAGCACAACGGCCTCTGTTTCCTGGCCTCACCACAATGATTATCCAGGTACGGGGGGTAACCTTCCTGTGCTCACCTGTGGGCCTTTTGCCAGGACCAAGTGTTTTAATAACACTTTAACATAAAATACATTTTATTTTATATAGATCTATTATTGTCTCTCTCTCTAGTATATATATAGAGATACTCAGTATTCAGAGTTGTTGTGCTTTAAATGATTTATAAGATTTTCTATATTAAATACCTTTATAAATGCCACCTAAGCTGTGAGAACGTAGGGGAATACTCCATGGACGTGAGTTACTGCAGCTGTCAGTTAGGGATTTAAGGACATAGCATGCCAATGTACTACGTCTTTGAATCACGGGTGAGTGAGGTAGCAAGAGAAAAGGTGTTGACAGTGTGAATCTGGCTAGTTGATAAAGCCAAAATCATGACCTTTGTTAAATCAGTGCAATCAGAAAATGTACCGAAACCCCATCTTTCCAATTAATACTAGAGCATAAAAGAAAAGAGTGCAAGAAAAAGAAAAGTTGAAGTAGAACAAGAATGTTATGCTATATATAAAACAAGACACAACACGGAAAATCATATTAGGCACAAACATCTTGTATTAAACACACCATATCCGAGCTGACGTGCAGAAAGGCTTCTAAGTATTCAATTAATTTTCCTTTACAGCTCAAGACTGTATTTTTATTTTTTAAGGAACTATCTGCAGCTGCTCTCTGCCTAAACCACAAAAACCTATCCATTTAATAAAAGAATGCAACACAACTCATTGAAGCCAACAGTTTCAAAAAGCATCCATTAATTTCTGGATGCTTCTGGTTTTAGATGTCTCTCTTAATGAGCTTGAATGTAAACATGTTCTTAATAATTCTGCCAAAACTAGGCTAATAAGTCGATGTCTTCATTTATCAGCTGAAACACCTGACCTCATGCTGTACAGATGAATTAGATGCTCTGACTTAATCGTTTATATTACTTTTCTTTACATGAAATAAAAAGAAACTTTGGGCCAGATTCCCTATTCTGTTCTCATTCCTCCCAGCAACCCTGGCACTGGGAGAAAGCAGCCTGGATGGAGATGCCAGCAGAGCATCTCTGCAGCAGCCTGCCTGAGAGGGGGTCACCTCCACACCCCCCCATCGCAGCATGCGTTTGTGGAACAGAGAAGGGAATGTGAAAGGACGTGTATTTTTCGGTTAGCAGATAACCCTTTCATCAATAATGTCTCTCTTCAGACTGTTGGTGAATCATCCCGCTACCCACTGTTTCAGAAAGACTGTTAGAGACTATGGCTGCTAAATTAGAATTGAAATGACTGTTTTGTTCAAGCAGGATCAATTGCTTGCTCGTGTTTCCTCAGTGCTCACTGTAGTCAGAAAGCCACAGGGCTGATGCATGAGGAGGAGTAAGTGCTGACCTGGGAGGCGACGCTGTGGAAGTTTGGCTATGGCCTGTTGATACATTAACATTTAATGGCCATGGTAGGAAGGGCTCAGACTGAAGAAAAATCCATCCAGAAAATTGAACAGTTTATCCCCCAAAATGAAAGAAACCAGTCAGTGGGTGTATCAGGCAGATGCTGGCAGTCACTTGTGAAGGGCTATGTTCAGAGCTTGGAAATAGGGACTGCTCCAGCGAGTGACCCGAGAAACTGATAAACATGAGTGATGGCTCGCTCTGCTTCTCGACTTCTGGCTGGGAACGTCGGAGCCCGCTCCTGGCCAGGATGAATTTTCCCTTGGGTAATTTTCCTGCAGCCCACAAGCCTAAAGCAATTTTTCCCGAAGGAGAAAGAGTTGCACAGCCCCAAAGGACCAACAACATTTCAAGAATTTATGGGATGTAAGTCACTTGCTCGGTCACAAATGGCCCAGCAATAGGAGCCTCTGCATCCTCCAAAGAGGCTGTGGCACCAGAAGACCTGGGGAGATGCTGCCACAAGCAAAGGAAAGGAGATGGGAACTGAAAGGCAGATTGCTCTTGATTCCACATCCTTCGTGTGCAGACTCTGATGTTTTTCTCAGTGTTCTCAGGGAAATGAGATTAAAAGCAATCCTTTCTTGCCTCCCTTCTCCCAAGATCTGAACTGGTTAACTTCTGACAGGGGTTTTCTGTGTCAGCCCTTTGTACACATTCTAATAGGGAACACCAAACCCTAACCTCAGCAGCAGATTTGGTATGTGCGGATTAGAAGTTGTGCATTACAGAGTGGTAACTAATAATCAATTCTCAGCAGACAGGAGCCTGTCAGGTGGAAAGAGGGTGGACAGAAAATACTGGCTATAGACAAAGCTCCATACTCAGACGAGGTATTGAACACAGGGGAAGACGGATTCAAGGAAACGCTCAGGAGAGTTTTTTACAAAAATTTAAATAAGGTTGTGCTAATTTAAAATAATGATAATGACCACTGTAGAAATACAAAAATTCCAGCAATTAATCTGCAAAAGCATCCTGGAAAAGAGTCTGAGACAACAGATCTTCATGAAATGAATCCCTAGAGGTGAGCAAATAGTTCTAGCAAAGTGTTTTGTGGACAAATAGTTCTATTTGCAGAGTTTTAGAAAAAAATTGCAATACACATTTGTTCAAAGTGGCTCCTGTTAGGGATAAGCATGTGTCTGACTTCAGATGCTTCCCTCTGAAAGCTCTACTGACTGTCAGGAGGCTAATTTAGGCGATAACACGTAGATAACAAAATTTAGATGCATAAATATGTTTCTCCCTTCCTTGTCTCTTATGTGGGTAAGAGTCCTGATGCTCAGATGTGACTTTGCTCTGATTTGAGCCTTCTACACGGTGAAAATTTTTGAGTGGAATGATTATTTCTCAAGCTGTAATTCAGTCATGTCCAGTTCACTGCAGGCGGTCATTCAAACGCAGAGGCATGTATCCAGGTGAATTGGAAAGGACAGGCTTCATAGCATGCTAGGAATCAATTTGTGTTGCTGGGACTCGGGCTGTATGGATGACATTTGTGAGGAATTTCAGCGGGCGGGCAGGGTAAGCACCCAGTGGGCAGCGGTCACGGTGCTGGGGGACTGCAGCTCTAGCCCGGCTGTGCCCAGGCACATCCTGTCCCCACCTCAGGGACCTCCAGCCCGCTCAGATCAGCACCCACCTTAAGCATATTGCAACCGACAGGAAGAAGATAAAGGTACGTATTTGATTAGCCACAGAATAAATCATGTCACTAAGCAGAAAGTTATGTGAAATAAAAAGTAACAACTCTATAAAAATGCTAGAATTCAAATATTTACAGCTACTTAAATATTAAGGCTTTTACTTCGCTAATCTGAGATTAATCCACCATGTAAAAATAGATATTTGTTTAAATAAATTGACTACACTGCTAGTTAGAGATAGCGATTTCCATTGTTCAGAAGGTCTGCTTTATTTTGATCTTTTTTAGGAGATAATCCTCATAATCCTGTATAAAGTTGGCTATAATATGTGTTCTCCCTTAGAGCTCTTTGCATACAGCAGCGATCCTGCTACCACTCACTGGTTTCTGCTACTGTGGAGTTTAGGTTTTCACGAGGAAACCGGGAAGCAGTTATGAAGACGTTAACTGCAGCGATAACCAGAATGAATTCAGCCACAATGCTGTTAGCAGATGAACACTGCGAGGAAAACTCTAAGCCCTGATTAGAGCTTTCTATCCCAGCAAAATCAGTATTTTTCTTACAGCTGTGTGTGCACTGACGGTCTATTCCAGTGCTTCCAACTTAAGTCACCGAATGTGGAAGTTCAGTCTGTTTTCCCAGCATTATTATTCTGTGTATGAAAGCTCTACATATGATGTTTTCTGCTTATCTATTTTTATTGCATCTTTCTTAGCAATAAAGCCTCTCTGAGCTGTGCTTTCCACCTCAGAACGAGTCCGTTGGCCAGATGGTTGCTCTAACAAATGGGGAGAGATGTCAGAAGCACTTTTGCGTACCCGGGCAGTGAGGCGCACCAGTCCTGCTCCTCGCTGCCGGCGCCGGCCACGGCACGCCGGGGCTGAGCACGCCTTGCTTTCCCGGCACGAGGGCAACAGGCACAGGGACAAATGCCACCCCTGTGGGGACGATGACTGCACTGGGGAGAGGCTGCTTTGCGCTGCCTGAACCATCTGGCTGTGCCTCTGAGACCTGCTCCCGAAAGCCAAAACCTCACCAGAATGTTTTCTGGGTTTTCTTCCTGGATGGCACACGTGGCTTTCGCTATAAACACTACCCCCAACATTTCAAAGATAGCTTCGAATGGGAAACTCCTAGTTGGCTTTCAAAATCATAACCTTACCATGCCTACCATCTTACACTGATTATCAGCATTACATTATCTGCTGGATAGAGTATCATTTTATCTTATGGGTGATGATTTCTCACTGCTGCTTATGATTTTGTACAAAATACTTTCTGCTGTCAGGGAAGGTGTCTTTTAAAGTCCAGCATCATGGCCTTGTTTTATGGATGAGAAATGCCAAGTCAAATAGGCAGGATTGGTTGGCTAATGAGACTCTGGTGAAGTGCATCACAGTGAATCACAGATCAGCTAATGATTATTGAAAATCCTGAGAATAACATGCAACATTTTTTGCATTAGGAAGCTGTTCTGTTGTCTGTAGTTTCTCTGTCAGTGCGATACCATCAAGTCAAAAGCAGATCTCTGGAAACCAGAGGCCTGAAGTTGGCGATGGTAGTCACGGCTGAAATAAATCATATTAATTCATTTTTTAAATAATTCGTATGTTACAGCATAACCCTACAGAAAGGGGAGAGGTGCTGTGGGAAGGAAGAGGGATCTGCTGGAATAATCTGTGGCTTTCTGCATGTGTGGACAGTTACCAGCACCTCAAGCAACCCAGGGGAGGGACAGGCAGGAGAACTCATTCAGAAGCCAAAAAAAATGAAGCTCTTTGTTACCCCAGAGAATCACGAGGGCTCACGGGGGAAGAATGAGGCCCCGGAGAGCAGAAGCACAGGATACTCTGGGAAATCCTCCCTTGTGCCCAGCCATCCTGGGCAGCGGCGGGGGGGAGTGACGGAGGGGACACAGGGACATGAAGGCATGGCAGTGAGGCCGTGGTGGCCTCCTGAGCGCTGGGTAGCTGCAGCCCACGGGCACTACTCTCAGGAAGCCTCCAAAAGGTCTCACCTTTTCAGGGGTAAAGTTAATACCAGAGATTATTAAAAAAGCAAGTAGATTTCTCCCTCCAATGTAACTGCTGTAATAATTTATGTTTTTAAGATACCGTCATCTTTATTTAGCTTTTCTTTCAAGATATTTTTTGTTGTGGTTTTGGCTGTACTTGGATCAACCTTTATATCCAGCAACAAAGGATTCAGTCTTTTTGGCAGTTATTTTTGACCTTTTCTTGAGCAATAGCTGATAGCTTTCCAGACTCTTTGTCTAATGGTAGAGGTTAAGCTAAGACTAAAATGCTCACCCGATTGCACTTGAACTTGTGGCTTACCTGGGTAGAAAAAGCAGCTGCACTTTTGACACAGAGCTGCTTCCAAAAACATCGAACAAGTGTTTGGGCTCTAACTTTATATGCTATTAAGCTGTATCGCACAGAAATTTTTCTACAATATTCCTCACAGACTGAAAACCGCCTTTGTAGTTTATGAAATGTTAATACCATAGCATGAATTTATATAAGCGCATAATTAGAAATGATAGCTTAGGGAAAAAATCTTATTTAGAAAGTTAAATTTGTTAAATTAAAAATGCAGCTAATGACTCACCTTTTACTCTCCAAATATATTAGATGTCTATATTTTTATGAATTCTGCAAAGTAATTGATAGGCTTTAGTATAACACTGATAATACATGAAGGCACATTACACAAGTGAATGTTTTGGATGTGGTGAATCCACTGTTAATTATAGAAAGGCCTTCTTACAAATCTAGGATACCATCTGTCCTAAAACTATCCTTTAGCTAGCTCTCTGCCTGCATTCTGTGCAGCTGTACTTTGCCATTGCACTCAAAATAAATAGGAGCATGCTACAGTACAAGTTAATGAATAAATGACGAATTACTAAAACTGTCTGACCAGATTATTCAATCTCTTCATCATGAGTCAGAAATTCTACTTACGTTTCTTCATCATCTGCATTTACATGTGTATGCTCCCTCAAAGCATGCTTTTTTGTTGTCATTGTTATTACACATTTTAATGGTTGGTTAGATTTGTCGGATTTTTGCAAATTCAATGAAACGCCATACAGAGAAAGCACATGAAACGCAGCGGGTTTTGTACTGAAGAATTATTGTTATTTCCACATTTGACTTGTGCTGGTGTTGAGAGACAGAGGGAAGGAAGAAGGTGTTCCTGATACCACATGCTAATGCTGCCAAACTGAATGCCAAAAATCATTTTTATCTTGGACTCAACAATGTTTTTGGTTTTATCCCTGCCTTTGGACTGGAGGTTTTGTGAGTCTTTAGCTTAACACTCTTCTGTGCAGAGACTGTATCTTATCTCCAGGACAAAGAACCACATAAACCTTTGGTTTAGGTCAACAGTAATGGTGGGAATCTGTTCCTTAAGTAGGACATTATGGAAATACCAGCTTGGAGTGGCATGGAGAGCCTGTTTTTTTTCACCCAGCTGCTCATTATCATGATTCACCTCTCATGGCTGATTATCTGAAATTTTCTGGCAGGTGCTTGGTGGGCACTATAGCATTTGTGTTCAAAAAACCTGCCTTGCCCGTGTCCATAACTAATTCTTTCTAGACTTTTGGTGATGCTTCTCCCCTCAACCCAAGGAATAAATTTCTCTTCCATTCCTGTAACAAACCCTGGCTACTTTTTATATAAATGTTATTATTTACATTTGTTATGATTAGTAAATGCGGAGGGTGCAAGGCCTGCTAATGGAATTGAGTGGCTCCTTTACCCAACCATCTTAGCAGGAAAAGGCTTTCAGGGCACTTGATATTGACTAACTCCACTGGGGCCTTCTTCCAACTTGGGATGAGCCAGGAGCGTCGCAGATGTGTTGTGTGAAGTGGTAGCCCCTGGCTACCGCAGTGAGGGCCAACATACCTAGTGTATCTGAGTGGGTGGGACAGCAGGTTGGGGCAGATACATTTGGGTCATTTCTTCCAAACTGTTATACAAAAATTGGATATTTTTAAACAGTGGTTTATAATCTATGGAGTCACCCACATTAGACAGCTGATAATCTCCATCCTACGGGTGCAATGGAGCAGCCCCTGTGATGGAGAAGGAGAACTAGCTCTTCCAAGTTTTAATTTCAGCCCCTTCATCTTATGCTCCTTTCCATGTAACAGCATCTAATCACAGCATATATGAATCAGTTCTGTTTTAGGGTCATAATTTTCTCTGTTCTTTGACTCTCTGTAGATGAGAGCCTTTGCAGGCAGTCACACCTTCGCTGGAGAGGGACACACACTCACTGATACTGCTACAGGCAAGAGTGGACCTATGCACCACGCTAGTCTCATGCTGGCTTCCCTTCTCCATGGTCATCAGCCGATTGCATTCTTATACCCTACTGAAATGCACAAAAATACACTGTCCAATTTGACAAAACTTCCAAGTAATTATAAAGTACTTTTTGCAATTTCCTATATAATATCCTTTCAAAGTTGTCCTGTTTTCTTTCTCTTTGAATGTATATTCAGAGCAGGCAGATTTGTAGGCACACAATAAGAAGCTGATTTTGAAAAGAGGTAAATAAATTGCACTGGCTGGAAAAGGGCTTCTTGCTGCCCTTTTATTATGATGTGCACACAACTTCCTACAAATTCTTTACTTTGCATTTCTATCAGACTTGTGCTGGTTTTGGCTGGGGTAGAGTTAATTTTCTTCATAGTAGCTAGTATGGGGCTATGTTTTGGATTGGTGCTGAAAACAGTGTTGATAACACAGGGATGTTTTCGTTCCTGCTGAGCAGTGCTTGCACAGAGTCAAGGCCTCTTCTGCTCCTCACCCCACCCCACCAGCGAGTGGGCTGGGGGTGCACACGAAGCTGGGAGGGGACCCAGCCGGGACAGCTGACCCCAACTGCCCAAAGGGCTGTTCCATACCATATCACATCATGCTCAGCATAGAAAGCTGGGGAAGAAGAAGGAAGGGGGAGACATTCAGAGTTACGGCATTTGTCTTCCCAAGTAACCATTATGCATGATGGAGCCCTGCTTTCCTGGAGATGGCTGAACTCCTGCCTGCCCATGGGAAGGAGTGAATGAATTCCTTGTTTTGCTTTGCTTGCGTGTGTGGCTTTTGCTTTCCCTATTAAACTGTCTTTATCTCAACCCACGAGTTTTCTCACTTTTACTCTTCCGATTCTCTCCCCCATCCCAGTGAGGGGGGAGTGAGCGAGCGGCTGCGTGGGGCTTTAGCTGCCAGCTGGGGTTAAACCATGACACACAAAGATAAACGAATTGTCAATCCTGTTCACAGTTCCTTATGATGGCTTTATAAAAGTACTAGCCAGGATGCTAAAAAAAGCTTTCATTAATTCTTCTATTTATTAAGGTGAAAGGAGGACTATTTTGCAAACAAAGAGGAATAAACAGACTGCAGTGAAATGTCTGCTCCTTTTCCAGAGGATACGCCTTCTGCATGATTCCTAACTTTAGGATGACTCTGAGCAGCTCTTAAAATGGACAAAAAACTTCTTGATTTCAGATTTCTGTAACTTTATTTCAGTATTACACCACTCCAACGCTAAACAGGATAAGTGAAATGCTGTACGGTAATGTTGAAATTTAATCCAGGGAATCTGCCCACACTTTAACAAAAAAAAAAAGAAAAAAAGAAAAGAAATTGTGTATTTGTTGCACAGAGATGTCTAATATTAAAAAAATAATAATATCTCAGCATTGCTTTTTGTATGTGTGTGTGTCCATAAACACATAGATATAGCTGTCAGGGTCATTTCTTCAAAACCATCTTGGGAAAAGATACCCCTCATAAATCATTTTTACTGGGAGTAGTTTGGAGCAGAACAAGCCCTGAGTGCTGCCACGTAGCTGACACAGAGTCTACCAAAACTTACTCTTCCTTGGCAGCACACCAAAACGATTTACAGCCCAGCAGGACAGCAATGAGCTACCTCCAGTGCCAGGAAGGTGAAACAGAGAAAGGTATTTGCCATCACCGCTACTGCCAAAGATGAAAACACTAATCACACGTGGCCAGGGAAGGATGGGCACAAGTTGGAGGAGGAAGGGGGAGGGCAGAAAGCCCTCTTGGGGAGGCAGTAGAAAGGGGAAAGCTTAATGTCAGGGAGGAAGGTCATGGAGAAGCGAGAAGGCCACTGCACAGGCTAGCACAAGGCAGCCAGCCATGAGACTTGGCCTCTGAGGTGGTCATCAAGGAAAGGAGAGTTGGGGCCCTCAACAAGGAACTGGAAAAATCAGATGATGGTTTTCACAGATCACCTCTGGAGCCTCTGCAGATGGGGGTAAATCTGTCTGCAGAGAGGGTAAATTCTTATAGGCTCAGATGCTTATGTGGACTTTGGTCCTTTACTTTTTTCACAGCACTGCTTTTTTCTCCTGTTGTTTTGTCATTGAATGAGATTTACTAGATTCAGATTTTGAGAAAACAGCAGGCCTCAAGAGAGAAATAAAAGTTTGGAGACTCTGATAATTAAGATGGATAGATTTGTTAATTGTTTGAAGTTCACCAGCATCATCGTCAGCTCTGGTGTGCTCTAACCTCCTGCCCTGCCTGGGAAGTGTTTGAGCAAAGAGTTTGTAAATGTTTAGGTGAGGAAGAAATCTGGTCCTCTATGGGACAGGGAAAGGGCAATATGTCCCTGAACTCCATGAGACAGGATCAAGTCTAAATTACCACACTGAAGTTGCCTTATTTGTCCTTCTTACGAGAGGCAAAAGGTCTCAGGACAATTAATTCTGTCTTTTTTATTGTTTCAGTGTGGAGCTGAAAACCCCTGACCTTTTATCACATCTATTTAGCTGTATATCTATGGCTCAGGAGACAATTAAAAATGGGATGCATGTTCTGTGTTTGGCAGAAAAATGCAGTACTAATTCATTTTCTGGCTACAACAGTCCAACTGTGTTTAGTTTTTCCTTCTTGCATTCACATCTAAATCTACCTTCCCCCCTTCCATTGCATTTTATACAAATTTGCATCTATATGTGTTTATGCGTCTGTGTAAATCTTCGGAGTCATTTTTTACTACACTTCTTATTAGCACAGAATATAGAAGACATTCTCTAAAGGCTTGAGTTTTCAGAATATAAAACTCTTTTGCTTGTTTGGATTTGGTTCAGCCTCCTCTAAACATGATCATAAAGCATTCATTCCCAGACACTCGGTGGCCCACAAGGCATGATATCGACTCGGCTCCTAGTGCAGCTGCGTGTGATGTTATTCACAGCCAAAGTCCCAAGCCATCTTTCTACGCCACTTTGAGGGAATCACTCTCTCTATCAGCGAAGAAAACAAGCAGCTTGTCTACTACAACATTCAGAAACCTCCCCTTCCATCTCTCTCCCTCCCTCAGTGGCAATATGAACATCAGAGGTGGGAGAAAAATAATGCTGGGTTTCCCGAAGCAATTAATTTGACAATAGTGCAACTTTAACACCTTTGGACATAAGCACAAATAGGAAGAAAAATTAAAGCTTAGATTTCAAAGCCATGAAAACAGCAGTAAACCACTAGCAAAAAGCGTTTCCTTATCATCAGCAAGCAAAGGATTTAGCCACTGGGAGATGTTTTAAAACCTATTTTTTTTTAAATCTACTTAAACACTACTTCTGATTCCATGTGAAATTCAGATCCAATTCCAAAGCTTCAGGAAAACCAGGCAGGAAAGCTTGAGTTCTTGTTTGAAAACAAGAGATATCTGAAAGTACAGCCTTCCCTAATGAAGCCACAATTTAAATATCAAGTTTTACACAAAGCAGAAAGATAGAAACTCCAACCCACGTCTTGTATCAAAACCAGCTGTTTGTAAAGATTATCCCTCATTTTTTATTAGTGGGTTTTGACACATCTTGTGCCAGCAGCGGATATGGTGAGAAGTTAGCCCTCTACGTTAACCAAGATGCTGGCAGGCTGCAATTCTGGCGTTTAGCAGCATTATAAATGCATTTGTGAGCGAGGTACCCAGTTACAAGCTACTCCCCATGACGGGAGACCACACGAGCCAGCGGATCAGCACTGCTCATCCTGCCGCACTGTGCGCGGGACGAGGCATCCCCTGACGCTTCACGGTTTCTAGTAGCGGGGCCGGTATCGTGCCCGTGCGCGCTGCCACAGCAGCCGTCTCTCCCTCGCAGCGGGACCCCAGCGTGCCCCGGGCGTCTGAGCTGCTCCGTCGGAAAAGGGGCTGCTGTGCAGGGGGCACCGTGCTCGGGGCAGCCCGAGTGGCGCAGCCGCAGCCCCAGCTCCACGGGCACCGACGTGCCGGTGACACCGCCTTTGCCGTCGCACTGTGCCAGTGCTTCTCTGTATTGAGAGAGGAGACACTTGGTAGATCTGATTAGCCTGGAATCTCTCCAGAGTGGGTACATCTTTCTGGCTGTTTGCTCAGCCCTTCATTAAAAGAGACTTTGACCATGGTAGAAATGACATTATGCAAGAACTGAGGCCCTGAAGCTTTCCTAGCTAGACTGCTTTTTCTCCTTTTTTTTTTTTTCCCTTTTCTTTCAATTTTGGATATTTTTCCCGTGACGCTTAAAAATGATATAAATATTAAGGGCTAGATGGTTGTCTCCCAAACTTCTAATAGTATTGAAGCAACAAAGGTATCTGTGTTTAAAAACACAGGACGCTCCCTAGCTACTTGGCCGAACGTTCTTTGCTATGCAAAGCTCTGCAATATTTTCAGTAGTGCCTTATAACGTCAGCTCTCAGAGTATGATAAGGTATCTCCACGGTTTCATGTTGCATCAAGTGGAAATCCAGCATATAAATGACTAGCTCAGGAATATTTTACACAAAATTATTGAAATTTTTAAGCTGTTTCTGCTTTTACACAGGAAGTGGAATAGACTATACGGTATTAAAGCATTTTTGGGAAAGTTTTTACTTTTTGGAAAGGTCACTTAAATGAGGAATGTTATATTTATGGACTATGATACATTTGTCCTCCTGTACATTCCCCTCCATCACCCAAAAAAAGGGCTGTATGTCAGGACGGTCAGCAAAAATCAGGTCTGTTTGGTAATAGGGCTATATTCAGACCATGCAACTACCAACCCGTATGAGATACCTCATTTGACAAGAATATCACTCTCTTGCCTGCAGAGTGGCTCTGTACCTGATGTTCAATCATTATGTTCATTAGTGGGGAAAAATCCTTCAGGAAGATCATTCTTTTTAAAAGCCATATGCAATTGTGTGGCTAAAAAGCACAAATGCCTTTAATTATATTAACCATGCTTGCAAATTAAAGGCATAATAACCCATTTGCATCTGTGTAAATCGGGTATTAGACCTGAAGTCAGTATTCATTTGTGTACATCTAGTTAAAAAATAAAGGAGTAAAACACACATACAAGCATCATGGTTAGAGTTTGTGATGGATTGGAATGATATGAAAGGGTATCAGATCAGTAAATTAGTGATACCACACAGACAGAAAATCATGGCAGATGCTAGATGATGGCATGAGAAGCAGGGAAATTTGCTTCTGCATTAAGAGACTTTTCTCCACAAAAGCGATGTGAATATTGTCACTCATCCTTCACTTTAATAAATCTGCAGGACAAAGCTTAGGAATATCTTAAAAGTAATTGGAGTACAAAGCTGGCATCCTTTCCTGGATGTGAAAATATGTCAGGAGAGCTTCTACTAGCAGGCATCAACGTGATCATCAAACTTTCTCCTCCAGCTCAGGCTTCAGATTCTGGTAGGGAGCTACACTCACTGATTTGAGATCCAAAATTCAAATTTAGATTAAAAGAATTTAAATATCTGTAAGGAGCATCTGGAAGTCCTTTCTCAGACACTGAATAAGCAAAGGCTTCAGGACTGCGATCTTTGTTCGTGTGTGTTTGGTTAAAATATACAACAGCATCAGTGTCAAACAAATGGATGTACTTTAAAGAGCTACAAGGAATTACAAAAGACTCTTGCTCTCCTTACATCAGCTGCGTGATGCTTCATGCTCCCACCTCTTGCTGAAGCTGCTGCTATAAACAAACAAGCAAACAAACAAATCCCAGAGCTGTGCAGACAATGTTGGAGACATCATTCGCCATGGCTGGGGAATAAACCGAGACGTCCTGACGCTGGAAAGCAACACGCGTGTTGAGTCATTGTTCAAGCCTGTTCACTTCAGCCATTTTACAAGGCAAGGCGGCAAGGATTATATAAGCAAAATGAACTGATCTCAGTCAGGATACTTCTCAGGCCTGTCGTGAAGTTAGTAACAGTGCAATAAAATCCTTGTAGTTTAACAGTGGAAAACAAGAGAGCTTATAGGAGAAAATAGACTTTACAATTCAAAATGCACTCTACAAATATTGGGTCAATTCCTGCTGTCCTGATTCACACAGGCGCTCGGGCCTTAGCTAATCTGAAGAGTAGCCCTGTCTATAGCCAGGCCAAGTGCACTGCTGCCAGTCACAGTTATTTCGGCTTTATTTGTTCCCTTTTGGGGATTGCGCTGGGAAGCTCTGTTAAGGGCTTATGGTCCCAGTGCAGAAAATGCCTAAACAAAGGGAGTAGAGAGTTTCATCCAGTGGGGATTAAAACCCTGGCCCTGCATGTCTTAGCCATCCGTAACCTTATCATGTTAGTTCAGTTTGTATTTTGTAACAGTCATACATCTGACATTAAAGTACATTTGGTTAATGGATCTGTGCCAAAGAACACAGGAATATAAGCAATTCTTACAAGGAGAACTACTAAAAATAGTGCTACTTCTCCTAAGAGATGCAAAGGGATATTACTGATGGAGAGTCATTGCGTCCTCTCCCACTGGGACTATTTCTGTGCTTGGTGCGTCAGCGGGGCAGCCTGGGCTGGAGGAGACAGAGCTTGGGCTGATGACAGAAATTAGGGGAGAACATTCAATACCGAAATGAGACCTGGAGGAGTTGATTCCTTGTCTCTAGAGTTCTTATGCTTGAAAAACAAGGAGATTTTACTCTCCCTATATTTCTTTTTTCTTTTTTTTTCTTTTTTTTTTTTAAATATCTGCCTAAAAGAAAATCTAGTTTTATCCAGTGTTAGGCCAATTAGTACTAGTGCCTGTGGAACCTATTAGCAGCATCAACAACAGCAGATATGGTCAAAAAATAAAGCTGGTCATTTCTGTACTCTCATCTTAATTGTAGTTTTAAATCTAACACTGTTTTGCTCATTAAAATAATGCTGGAAAGAAAAGCCTTGCGTTTTGGGGTTAAAAAAAATCTTTCATTTCCTATGTTCTTTTCAAAAAGCTATGGTAATTATTTTTATAGTGACAAGAGGATTATTTGACTTAATTTAATATAGAAGATTAAGTTCTCAGAAAAAAAAAATCACTGTAATGTATGCAAGTGGAAAAAAAAAGTTAACTTTTTCCTATATCATCATCAGAACTTCCCTGTCCTTCTGTGAGACAATCCTACCGTGGGGTGTGCAGTGAGATTTAACCTGGAGCTAAAACCACCTGGTTCCTGGAAGCACGTGTGCTTGAAGTAGCACTTGGAGAACTGCTCTGCTGGAGAAGTGACCAGGCCGCTTCCTGGAGGATCCCTTTTTCCCCATGTTGCAGCAAGGTCGTGACAGGAGGAAAGGTAAAAAGAGAAGAAAGAGAGCAATTTTGTAAAACAGAGAGGAAAAATGGTGCAACCGGTTACTCCTTTTGTCCTGCACCAAGCCTGTCTCCATTCCCTCTCTGCACCAGTTACAGAGCAAGTCACCTTTCTCATTTTCATCAGCAGATTTTACTGTCTCCATACACCAGGGATGATCTGTGTGGACTGAGGAACAGAGTGTGTCTCAGCTCCGACAGGTTTGCAGAGAGGCAGGACATGCTTTGTTTTCAGGAACAGTTAATATTACCCACCAGAAGGACAAAGAGAAAGTAATTAAACTGTGTATCGGTCCTTGCTGCAAAAGGTGTTTCATTAGCAAAGCTTCATCCATGAAGAGAGCCACGCTGAAGGAGCTTTGAGCATGCATCTGTCTGGGCACACATGTTAATCTTCCTTATCATGTGCTGGGAAATGTGGAGCATTCCTGGAACAGGCTGGTATCAGTGCCACAACCAAGTGTCAAACATCTGCATCTGAGACCCCACACCAACTCACAGCTCTAGAAATTCCTTTGTTTTTCCCCAAATAGTTCTACACTGGAAAGTCGCTGCCTTTTCTCCTTTCCAATCCAATTTTTAGAAATTCTTTTAAATTAAGTTTAGCTGTGAACTAATGGAAATAAATTAACTATGAAGTATATCATGGTGGTCCTGGTCTTGCAGTCTGCGGTGTGCTGATAAATGATCAGCGTCATAAACTAGCTGTTAATAGATTTTAAAGCCAGAGCAGAAAATTATGATCATCTAATTCTGACCTCCAGCACAGTGCTGGTGACTGGACAGTCCCTGTAACTCCTGCGTCAGGGCCACCGCTGATCACTGAGTGGCAGGACATTTTTCAGCTAGAGAAGCCCACCAGCCCCTTTACAAGGAGTGGGACAGATCCTCGCCTGGTGAAGATCGGCATGGTTGCAGCACCGTGTTACACCACATGAAAATCTGGTCTGCTACTTTCTTTTTTTATGGTGCCATGAATCCTATTCTCTTTACTGAAGCAGTGTTGTTCTCATTCTTTCTCTGCCTGATCCATCTCTCCTAAGCTTTCCTATTGCTCTTATCTTTCCATCCCAGCAAGCTGTCTAACTGTCAGTTTTCCCCATCCTTGCTGCAAACTGCCCCCAGGCCCTTCCCCTTTCATGGTCACATTATCTTCTGTGCTGGCTTGACCAAATCCACTTGTTGGCTCTGCTTTTTAGGGACAGATGCCAATATCTTGCTCACGACAGCACGATCTACAGAAGTGTCTCTGCCGAGTGTTCTTTGTTTTAGCTCCTTCCACAGACTCTTGCCTCCTGGAGGTCACCAATGACAAAAACAAGCCCCAAGTGAGCAGACATTTACCTGTAGCTCCACAAGCGGGTGAGGAGCTACAATATTTCCACTTGGAAATATTTCACCGCTTATAAGCAAATCATGAACAGAGAAAAGGGATAAATGAGTTAACTGATCCTCTGTCAATCACTTTGCTATGTCTACTTTTAGAATTGTGAGCACTATAACTCTCAGTTTTCAAGGTTTGTGCTCTAATCAGTTACTTCAAAATATGAAACACAAAATTTTGTTCAGGTAGGTCACTATATTTTCCTGCCTATATTTATACATTCAGGACAAACTCCACAAAGTACAGTTCACGGGTGGCAGCGCTGCTCATTACTGTTCAGAACTGCTACACTGTTCTCCTCCTACTTAAAAAGTTTAAACGCCCCATGGGGTTTTAAGTTAATTTTATTACTAGAAAAAGTCCCAAATGGAGCTTGAGTCCCAAGCACTTGCCAGTTTTGATTTGTTCAACACCATTCTTTAACTTCACATGTGTGCAGGCCCTTTTCACCCTGACAGGGCAATGTTTGCCAGCCCAGACTATTTAACACTCCTATTAAATAAATATAGAGATAAGTAAATAAATATCTAGATAAGTAACTAAATAAAGCAGTTGTCCAGACAGAAGAATATCTGGTCTTGTTCAAAACCAGCCAGATTCATGACCTGACAGACAGTGGCAGGAGAAAGACCAGAGCAGGCTCCACTGGGTCTCCCCAGGAGCTCTTCCCAGACCCCAGGGGATCACTGAAGGAGAAGCAATTGCTGAAAACTCAGCTGAAAGGCACTTGGAAATACTTGCAGCACTTTCTTAGTGACATGGGTTCCTGTGCAAGTGCCAGCAAACACTAACATATGAAGCAAAGGTATGTTACGCTTCTGCTGGCTTACTCTAATCAAAAAGCAGGGTGACCCGAATTGATTCCTGAACGTGGCTTTCCTGGTTAGCACTGTATAATGCCCATTACAGCACTGTCAAGCCTTGAGGTGATGAGGGCATAAAGCACATTTCGATCCTGAAGAGCAAAATAAATTACTTGGCTTGGGCAGATGGAAAAGGACACTTCTTTTCACTGCTATCTAGCAAACCAGGAACAGAGTTTAGTCCAGTGAGATCAAAAATAGCCCAATAAAACCTACAGGCTGCAGCAGTACAGATGGCTTGTACCATCTCCTAAGCCATTTGCTTTTAGAAGCTGAAAAATGGCAGTGCTGGAATTTTAGGTGAACATTTCACTGCAGGTGATCGTCGTACTGAGCAGTGTTAACTCGGGCTCTCATCTTAAAACTGTACTCTCAGCATTTAACACCTCACTCTCCTGCCTCATTCTCTTCCCCAAAAGACATTAAAGCCAAGCCAAGGCTTCAGCATCCAATGCAGGATCACTAACTTTAGGGACTAATTTCTAAATCTTACAGTACATCGTCGCTGCCTTCAGAAGCAGTTGCTGATTATCGCTTTCACAAATATTTACTGCTTTCTAATTCTTGAATAGAATATATTATGAAAATCTCCATATGCCCAGGCACAGCTTGACTTTTCGGGTGAAAGACGACGACTCTATTTTGGATTCACGCTGCTGAGAGAACACTTACTGTATTGAATTCATACCTCATTTAAAATTGCCTTTACAGATAATAAATCCAAATGTTCCTTTGATAATTATTCTGTACTAAAATTAATACCAAATAATGTGCAAGCAAGCAGGCAGGCCTTTATGGGTATGATTACAGCATTTACTCCTCTTTGGGAACTGCTGGAACTGTCTACATAAATAATACCATGCCATTATCCTTAAAGCAGCACATTTGTTTTACAATGAACCCTTGCAGGGAAAACTTTCACATATATACTATTGAAGCTTTCTGTGCACCTTAATCATCTATCATACCCTTTGAGAAAAGGTCTCGTAGAAGATAACTCTTTTTTCCCCTCACTACTGCTTGACATAAAACCATAATGGTTGTTAGGCATATTGGAAACCCTCCCATCCTTCTAAAAGACAATTTCTCTTCTTTATTCATTCTACTTGGATGCCTCTGTAGAGAAAGAAACTTTCACTGTGCTTTGTCTGAAATTCACGTAAGGGCATATGTTGTAACTGGATGGTGAACTGCCAGAGTTGCAGACAGTGTTTCTCCCAGCCTGACGTGTCTTAGTCCTTCACTGCCACCCTGCAGCCTCTTAATTGCATCCAATCTTTTTGCTGGGACACTTGCGCTGGCACGATGACATGCTGCCTGCCTGGGGCACTGCCCACTGTGCATTTGGCTCCTGAACTTTGTGGGAAATCTATCAGACAGTCAAAACAAATCCTGTGCCCAGTGAACACAGTTGACAAATTATAACCCCATCCTATTTGTTGCTATCAATAAATTCTAAGTCAACACCCATATTTTCTGCTAAAGTCAAACCAGATGAGCACTAGGAATTGTGTAATAACAGCTTCATTACAAACAGAAGGGGCTTATGCAGCACCAAGTCCAAAAGCATGGAATTACTGAGCTGCTCCTGACTAGCATTGGCATCAGAAAACCAAAAATACATGGACGAGGAAAAATGGCAGGTTTGTTGAAGACTGCTACTGAGTAGCAATTACACTCTAATCAGAAACTTTAAAAGGAAAAGCAGGAGTAACTCAATTCAGAGGCCTTTTACTGTCAATTACACTAGACCTTTTCTTATTCGCTTTGCTGAGCGGCTACTGAGTGATTGCTGATGGAGTGAAATCACAAGTGCTGCATGCCATTACAGCCGCGGCCGCAGCTCTCCCAGTCTCACCCACGTGGACACTTCTTACAAGTCAAAATGGGATCTGATAAATCATGAAACAAGGACTCCAAGATTCAGATTGCATTATGAGAGGATTTGTATTCTTGGGCCCTTTCTTCCATACACAGACAAGTTGAAAAATTTAGGTTGCATTACGTACATTGAGTCTATTTTCCCTGCTAGATCTTTGCTGGGAGATGGGCTCCTCGGCAGGTGAGGTGTCACTGCCTTCCTCTGATACGTTCCTGTGCACTGTTCTCTGAAATACTGGGCTCGTCTCTGCTTTGCAATGGAAGAAGAAGATTAGAAACCTAGGAAAACTCATCGTGCACAGGAGCATTACAGCCTGGCCTTGTCTCTAGTTACCTCCTGCTTTGGGCAGGGTTGGACTACTTGATAACTCCATCATGTAACTGAGAGCTGATGCGCCGATCAGCGCAGCAATACCAGTAACACTGCTAATGCTGAGCAGGGCAGATAAGCCTCTTCCCCCTTGAAGCACCCAACCCCAAAGAAAATAAGGCAACTCTGCGGTAGATGCTGAGAACAGCTTTTTTCTTCACTTTTAAAAAAAATTTTCTAAGTACTTTGTTGATGGCCTCTTTCCCCTATTTTTCCTCTACAACCTATATTTGGGTTTCTAGATTTTAGAACTCTAATGAATGGGAATCTTCATTTTTCTTACAGGGGTAGTAAAGTATGAGGGTTGATGCAAAGGTTAGTTAAAATGGGCATCTTTCTGCCCTGATGGTAATACAGGTTCTCTGAACATTTTTTCCTTTTCCAACAGAGCGTGCCCAGCCTGTAACAGAGGCAGGGGATGAGGCAACACATGCTCCTGAGACATAACATAGTATCATTTTTATTTAGGGTTGGAAATTTTCCGATAGGAAAGGAAATTGAGAAATTGCCACCCCGAGGGTGGCAAATGATTTGGTAAGCATTTCCACTTTCCAATAAAAGAAGTAACCAGGGGCTCTTGTTGGCCTGGTGATACCATTAGCAACTGGAGTCCAAACCCTTCTTGTCTCAGCTATGCTAAACTTAAATCGTCACCATTCACCTTTGATAAACGTGCAGTGATTCTAAGTGGCCTGTACTGGGACTGGCAACTCAGACTGGAGATAGGGCAGGAGGGTTCCCTGGGAAAGCTGGAGTGGTGAAAGGCAGCAAAAGAAGTTGCCTCTCCCCTGGCACCCATTTGCACTGCAGTAGGTGCTCCTGGATCCCATGTGGAGCCGGGTGTTGCATATGCCATAGAGAAACCAAACCAAACCTTCACCCTCGGTGGGAACAGCAGAGTGCAAGAGCAGCCAGGTGCTGTGCAAAAGCAGGGGATAGCAGATGCTCCCCTCTGTGCCACCACTACAGCTAGCAACAAGCCAAAAGCCCCAGAGAAGAGTGAGACATGGTTATAGTAAGTAAAACAGGACCTGAAGAGGGTTTTTTGAAGTTCTTATATGAAAGGCAACACATGGAGGGACCATCTCTCCTCAGAACGAGAAATACGGATATTGCCATAGTTTGGAAGAAGCAAGCTGGAGCTGCCGGGATGAGAAGGTGAAGTACAGCACATTGGTGCTGCGACTGAAAATAGGAGACTCGAAATCCAAGAGGAAATAGTTGATTCTGTGTTGTGAAGCCTGAAGGAAATGGCCAACAACTGCACCAACTCAATCCAATTAGGAAAAAAGATTTAATTTAACTACTTTCCACAGATCTTGGTCTCTGAGAACCAGTCAAATGCAGAGATAGAAAAGATAAAGGGCTGCTTTAGGGGTGAACGTTTTCAGCAAAAGGTTTCTAAAGGAAGTTAAGTTGAACAATATAGGAAAATCCATGCAGAAGAAGATATATTTCTCCTCCAAGTTTACAAACTCTTAAGTGATGTATTTGCCAACTTTTTTCAATTAGTTTTTTCAGCTGAAAGAACTCTGACATTGTGAAGCCTTACAAAGACACATGATTAAATTGACTTAGACAGGTGAGGTTCAGAGCTCGCTAAAAGGTCATACAATTTAAACTGACAGGTATCACAGAAGACAACCTGACTAGTCCAATATATTTCCCCTGATAGAAAAGCCAAGGACTTGCAGGCAACAGATTATCATGGATGCTGCTACCAAAAGTTATTTAACCTAGAGTGTAAATAAAAGTTCTGGCTATAGAGAGCAAATGACACCAGAGCTGGCTGCTGAGCCTGCCACTGCCTACATAATGGGACATCATTCCGTATTTTCTGCCCTGCTGTTCTTAAGCCCCTTGCAGACTGTCTCATGGAACACCATGGCAGGAACACCATGCGCCTGCCACACTGATTTCGGATGCAGCGCAGTGTTGTGGTTTAACCCCAGTCGGCAACTAAGCACCACACAGCCGCTCGCTCACCCTCCCCCTGCCCCGGTGGGATGGGGGAGAGAGTTGGGGAAAAAAAGTAAAACCCGTTGGTTGAGATAAAGACAGTTTAAGAGGACAGTTTAATAGGAAGAGAAAATAATAATAATAGTAATAATGACAAAAGAATGTACAAAACAAGTGATGCACAATGCAATTGCTCACCACCCACTGACCGATGCCCAGCCCATCCCCAAGCAGCAATCTCTGCACCCCAGCCAACTCCCCCAGTTCATATACTGAGCATGACGCCATATGGTCTGGAATAGCCCTTTGGCCAGTTGGGGTCAGCTGTCCTGGCTGTGCCCCCTCTCAGCTTCTTCTGCACCTGGCAGAGCATGGGAACCTGAAAAGTCCTTGACTAGTGGAAGCACTACTTAGCAACAACTAAAACATCAGTGTCTTATCAACATTATTCTCATCCTAAATCCAAAACACAGCGCTATACCAGCTAGTAGGAAGGAAATTAACTCTATCCCAGCCAAAACCAGGACAGTATCCACCCCTTATTCTATACCATCTATGTCATGCCCAGGTCCTACACTCTCTAATACATCTCAATTAATCACCACCACCTTTCCTGTCTTTTGATATATACACACAGATATCATTCTCTTAGTCAATGGGCCATCCCTCTAAAATGTCCGTTGAGTTCATTTAGTCCATGACGTTGGGCTCCATCTGTCATAACAGTCTTTCAGGGCAGGAGAGATGGTGTGGGGTGTTGGATTGTTGCATGCTGAAGCCAGTTCTGGTTCCATCACCACTGCACTTTGCTTGGTTTAATCAAAGTTCATTCTTCATTAATCTGGGTGATTCTTACTGTAATACCATTGATATGGCATATAGCAACCACAGAAGTGATGACATACAGTATTATATAGCAATTAACATCATACAATTCAGTTAATTGGCTTTTCTCACCCAAAGTAAAATCCCTTTGAGGTACACATTGGAATTCCCCATCCTTCTGCATCACCCACCAAGCGCACCCAGGTCCTTGAGCAAAAGCAATTCCATGAATGGGTTTACCTTTGCCTGAATAACCCAGACTGTCTTCCCCAGCATATTTTTTGTGTGTACTACAGGAACTTTATCCCCTTCTACAGTACGTACAAGTTTTGATTGGGCAGGGCCAGCTCTATTGGTAAATCCCCTAGAGTAGAGTAACCAGGTGGCTTTTGCTAAATGTGTATCCCAATGTTTGAATGTCCCAGGACCCATTGCTCTCAGTGTAGTCTTTAACAGTCCATTGTATCATTCGATTTTCCCGGAGGCTGGTGCATGATAGGGGATGTGATACACCCACTCAATGCCATGCTCTTTGGCCGAGGTGTCTATGAGGTTGTTTCGAAAATGAGTCCTGTTGTCTGACTCAATTCTTTCAGGGGTGCCATGTCACCATAAGGCTTGCTTTTCAAGGCCCAGGATAGTGTTCTGGGCAGTGACATGGGGCATGGGATATGTTTCCAGCCATCCGGTGGTTGCTTCCACCATGGTGAGCACATGGCGCTTGCTTTGGCGGGTTTGTGGGAGTGTGGTATAATCAATCTGCCAGGCCTCCCCATATTGATATTTCAGCCATCACCCTCCATACCACAGAGGCTTTAACTGCTTGGCCTGTTTGATTGCAGCGCATGTTTCACATTCATGGATAACCTGTGCAATAGTGTCCATGGTCAAGTCCACCCCTTGATTGTGAGCCCATCTATATGTTGCATCTCTTCCTTGATGGCCTGAGGTGTCATGGGCCCACCGAGCTATTTATAGCTCACCCTTATGTTGCCAGTCCGGATCCACCTGAGCCACTTCAATCTTAGCAGCCTGATCCACCTGCTGGTTGTTTTGATGTTCTTCAGTGGTCTGACCCTTGGGTATGTGAGCATCTACATGACGTTCTTTTACAACCAGGTTCTCTACCCGGGCAGCAATATCTTGCCACAATGCGGCAGCCCGGATGGGTTTGCCTCTGCGCTGCCAATTGTTCTGCTTCCATTGCTGCAACCACCCCCACAGGGCGTTTGCCACCATCCATGAGTCAGTATAGAGATAGAGCACTGGCCATTTTTCTTGTTCAGCAATGTCTAAAGCCAACTGGATGGCCTTTACTTTTTCAAATTGGCTTGATTCCCCTTCTCCTTCAGCAGTTTCTACAACTTGTTGTATAGGACTCCCTACAGCAGCTTTCCATCACCGATGTTTTCCTACAATACGACAGGACCCATCAGTGAACAGGGCATGTTGCTTCTCATTTTCTGGCAGTTTATTGTACAGTGGGGCCTCCTCAGCATGTGTCACCTCCTCCTCTGGTGATATTCCAAAATCTTTGCCTTCTGGCCAGTCCATGATCACTTCCAAAATTCCTGAGCAACTGGGGTTTCCTATTTGAGCCTGTTGTGTGATCGGCATGACCCACTTACTCCACGTAGCATCAGTTGCATGATGTGTAGAGGGGACCCTCCCTTTGAACATCCAGCCCAGCACTGGCAGTCAGGGTGCCAGGAGGAGCTGTGCTTCAGTACCAACGACTTCCGAAGCAGCTCAAACCCCTTCATATGCTGCCAATATCTCTTTCTCAGTTGGAGTATAGCAGGCCTCAGATCCTCTATATCTCTGACTCCAAAACCCTAAGGGTCGACCTTGAGTCTCCCCTGGTGCTTTTTGCCAGAGGCTCCAGGTAGGGCCATTCTCCCCAGCTGCGGTGTAGAGCACATTTTTTACATCTTTCCCTGCCCGGACTGGCCCAAGGGTTACTGCATGAACTATCTCCTGTTCAATTTGTTCAAAGGCTTGTCGCTGCTCAGGGACCCATTTGAAATTGTTCTTCCAGGTCACTTGATGGAGAGGGCTTACAATTAGACTGTAATTTGGAATATGCATTCTCCAAAAACCCACAATGCCTAAGAAAGCTTCTGTTCCTTTTTGCTAGTTGGTGGAGACATAGCTGTTATTCTGTTGGTCACATCCATTGGGATCTGATGATGTCCCTCTTGCCATTTTATTCCTAAAAACTGGATCTCCTGTGCAGGTCCCTTGACCTTACTTTGTTTTATGGCAAAACTGGCTTTCAGGAGGATTTGGACTATTTTCTTCCCTTTCTCAAAACCCTCTTCTGCTGTGTTGCCCCACACGATGACGTCATCAATGTATTGCAGGTGTTCTGGAGCTTCACCCTGTTCCAGTGCCGTCTGGATCAGCCCATGGCAAATAGTAGGGCTGTGTTTCCACCCCTGGGGCAGTTGGTTCCAGGTGGACTGGACGCCCCTCCAAGTGAAAGCAAACTGTGGCCTGCACTCCGCTGCCAAAGGGGTTGATAAAAATGCATTAGCGATATCAGTTTTGGCATACCACTTGGCTGCTTTTGACTCCAGTTCGTATTGAAGTTCTAGCACGTCCGGCACGGCAGCACTCAGCGGTGGCGTGACTTCATTCAGGCCATGGTAGTCTACTGTTAGTCTCCACTCTCCATTAGACTTTTGCACTGGACGTATGGGACTGTTAAAGGGTGAGCGAGTCTCGCTGATCACTCTTTGGCTCTCCAGTCAATGAATGAGCTTATGGATGGGAGTCAGGGAGTCTTGGTTTGTGCGATATTGCTGCCGGTGCACTGTTGTGGTGGCAATCGGCACCTGTTGTTCTTCAACCCTCAGCAACCCCACAACACAAGGGTCCTCCGAAAGACCAGGCAAGGTGGACAGCTGTTTAATTTCCTCCTTCTCCAAGGCAGCTATACCAAAAGCCCACTGGTACCCTTTTGGGTCCTTGAAATACCCTCTCCTGAGGCAGTCTATGCCAAGGATGCACGGAGCCTCTGGGCCAGTCACAATGGGGTGCTTTTGCCACTCATTCCCAGTTAGGCTCACTTCAGCCTCCAATACAGTCAGCTGTTGGGATCCCCCTGTCACTGCAGAAATACAGATGGGTTCTGCCCCTTTACAGCTTGATGGCATGAGGGTACGCTGTGCACCGGTGTCTACTAGAGCCTTATACTCCTGTGGGTCTGATGTGCCAGGCCATCGAATCCACACAGTCCAGTAAACCCGGCTGTACCTTTTCTCCACCTGGCTGGAGGCAGGGCCCCTATAGTCCTGGTCATAGTACTCCTTACCCACTTCTTGTAAATCCAAGTCAGGAGTTCCTTCATTAAGATCAGGAGTAAGATCAGCCCTTCTACTCTGTCTGGGGAACTGCCCACTGGAAACCAGAGCAGCAATTTTTGTGGAAGAACCCCCTTGTGTGATTGTTTTTCCTTGCAACTCACATACCCGTGCCTCTAGGGCTAACGTAGATTTTCCATCCCACTTCCTCATGTCCTCTCCATGGTCACATAGGCAGAACCACAGGGTGCCCCGTGGTGTATATGCACTGTATCCTCTCTCTTGAGCAGAGGAATGCTTACTCCTAATAGCTGAGATCCTGGTCCATACGGGTGGGGAGTAGGACCTATCCTCTTTGAGTTGCCGGACCAGTTTCTCCACAGCCGAGGCAAGGGAGGAAGAGAGAGTTTCTTCATATTGCCAGAGCTGGCCAGTCAATTCATCCACCGTTCGTCCCTCTCCATCTTTCCAGGTCATTAGTGCCAATGAGTTGGCATACGATGATGGTGTGCTCCATACAAACTTCCACCACATGGGTCATGTGCACTTGACTTCATCTGGATCTTTGGATAACTGCTCATTGTCCAGGTCATCATAAATCACCTGCAGCATGGCTAATTCCCTCCGTTACCAGATACCTCTCTCCGTGGTGGTCCACTTGCCTGGAAGACATATAACATCTTCCTTGAAGGGATACCTTTCCTTCACGCCTGACAGGAGTCACCTCCAGAAGGCTGACGACTTGTGCCCCTTTTCCAATCGCTTTGTCAATGTCCCCTTCCCTAGAAAGGGATCCCAGCTGCTTGGCTTCCTTACCCTCTAATTCCAGACTACTGGCCCCATTATCCCAGCATTGGAGCAGCCAGGTGACAACATGCTCGCCTGGATGATGGCTGAAATCCTTTTGCATATCTTGCAGCTCACTCAAGGATAGAGATCGGGTGCTTACTGTCTTGCTTATGAGTTCTTCCTCTCCCTCCAAGGAAAAGGAGGAACCCTCTCAGTGAGTTCTTCCTCAGGGGGAAGCAGGGAATTCTTCCTCTTCCTCCTCCTGTTCTCGTGATGGCCCTGCTTTAGAGTAGTCTGTTTCCTCACTGCCAGGGCACTATGCTTTCTCCTCCTGCTCCATCTTAGGGGAAGCTTCTTCAACCCTTACTAAACGAGCTGACTTTCACTTCCAAGATTATTCTTGCGTCGGTGACTGATACCACCACGGGTTGGTTCTCTGGTTCAGCTGCAGTGCCTGTCGCCGGGGTTTGAGTAGCTGCAGTATTCTTAAATAGTTGTTTAACCCTAAGCAAGACCTGACACACATAGCAATAGGACCATGCTGGTTTGAACATCACAAGGATATTCAAAATTCTCCAGAGCTACTGTAATTAGCCTGGAGAGGAAGGGGAAGATGGAGGAAGGTGTCTCCCACACAGGTTGGCTCTCCGAGGAGAAAAAGTAAAAGGTATAATTATTAATAATTTCCGATAGATGGCTCCCAAAGTACAGAGGTGACAGCAATGCTGAGTACAAATACCAGATTGATCTCATGACCAACAATTTTATTATACCATAAGCCAGTGTTACACAGTACAGCAAAGTGATAACCTTAATCCACCTCCCAGAGGTGATAAACAGCACATAAATACTGATAAAGAGTATATACAGCAAATAAGGTGTTATATGAGAACAACTCTGAAAAGAAACACAACAATTCTGAGAGCAAGTAAATCAACATTGTGAGCAACGACTACTAAACTAGTATAATGAATGCTTATAACAAATTTGTTTTTAACATGCTCTGATCAGATTTGTCATTGTCTCAACCCTTCACGCCCCACGTTGGGTCCCAAAAAGGACTGTCGTGGTTTAACCCCAGTCGGCAACTAAGCACCACACAGTCGCTCGATCACCCTCCCCCTGCCCCAGTGGGACTGGGGAGAGAGTCAGAAAAAAAAAAAGTAAAACCTGTGGGCTGAGATAAAGACAGTTTAAGAGGACAGTTTAATAGCAAAAGAAAATAATAATAGTAATGATAAAAGAATGTACAAAACAAGTGATGCACAATACAATTGCTCACCACCTGCCGACTGATGCCCAGCCCGTCCCCGAGCAGCAATCGCTGCTCCCCAGCCAACTCCCCCAGTTCATATACTGGGCATGACGCCATATGGTCTGGAATAGCCCTTTGGGCAGTTGGGGTCAGCTGTCCTGGCTGTGCCCCCTCCCAGCTTCTTGTGCACCTGGCAGAGCATGGGAACCTGAAAAGTCCTTGACCAGTGTAAGCACTGCTTAGCACACTGATGTTTTAGTTGTTGCTATCACGTTATTCTCTTACTAAATCCAAAACACAGCACTATACCAGCGACTAGGAGGAAAATTAACTCTATCCCAGCCGAAACCAGGACACACAGTTACCTGAAGTGAGAGTTACATAAAACATCCCAGTCTGGCCCAGGTTCTGCTTCTCTTGCCGATGTTCATACCCTGATAATGAGAACAGAATCTAATCAGCTAGTTCTTTCCTTTCTACATGGATGCTGACTAATTTCAAAGAGATTTTCTATCTCTTGGTGAGGCTGAACTTCAATAACTGTATGAAGATACATGTCATCAGGACAGTTGAAAATATTTAAAAGAATTTTAGACTGTTTTGCTAGCCCTGCTTAGACAGAGATGTATAGTAGTAGCCCCATGAAGCATAAAATTTAGTGGTCAGTGAGGATACGGGCAAGAGAACCAAAACCATCCAAGATGGTTTGCACAGCACCCTCCTCCTCACCTCAATGTGACTGAAGCAACAGCAGGAGTTGGTGAAGAGTAGACCTGGATAACAGAGAGCCGCTTAACAGTTCCTCAATTTTTGTATTTTGTGGACAAAGTAACCACGTGGATCAAATATGCCTGCTTTCCCTGACTAAAATGCAATTTTCATTAGGTGTTTTTATTTATAGACAAATAATACACTTAGCCACTCTGGACCCTGAGCGGCAGACAAAATGTTCTTTCAGACATGAGTCAGACTGCACTCCTTGTAGCGCTAAATTACAGAGGGATTTTCACTACACACTGATTCCAGCAATATGAAAGGTCAGTACACACATATCTTCAGGTGCGAACGTGAGATGAGGAAATGCTTAAGCTTTTATCTTGTTTCCAAGTGCTTTGGGTTAAGCCTTACAGCTTTGCTGAAAGCTTTAGTGGCTTATATCTGCTGAATAATAGTGTTAAATCACGACGGCACTGATGTCCTGCACAACACTGTTTGTGGCCAACTCACCCCCATTGCCCACTTTTTATAAGAAGAGTACGAGGAGGTAATAGGATTGGAAAGAGGGGCCCTATCATCTCTGCCTCCCCTCGGTGAAACAGGAGCAACCATCCATGCAGGCTTAGCGTGCTAAGGCGCTTATGCCGCTTTTGAAGGAGAGACATGGCAGACCACTTGAAGAACTAACAGGAGCAGAGGGGAAAGGAGAGAAAACTAAGCTTAAAAAAGGCATTAAGCGGTGCCAGAGAGACAAACAACCACAGAAGTAATTCCAGTGGCAAGGCTGCATGATGTAAGAGTGCACACAAGCCACTGGAATTTGAAATAAATATGACCAAAGGATCTTAGCCCAACGGTGAGGGAACGAGGGAGGCGAAATTCACCTTGCAGGGGAGCTTCATTGCGTTTCTGCTAGTTTGCTGCTGAGACACAGGATACTTTGGGCCAATAAATTTGTTCACTGTTCACGTAATCAGTTAGAGGAAATCACAGTTTTCTATCGTAGAGTAGCAGAGGGCTACCCCTGCGCCTTGTGCAGGCTGGCGCAGTCAAAGCCAACCTAGAAGGAATAAATTTGCCAGCTGCCCCGGATGTCATAAAGCCAAAAACTGGCTGTTCACTCTGCCCCCAAACATTCAGCGCTGCTGCGTTTGTGATTTATTTCTGCACTGCTCCTTCAGGTCGTGACTGCCACCAGATTTTGTGAAGCACAAGTTTAAAACAAAGAAAAAACTTTCCTAAACTTTTGGGAAGAAGTGAAGCAGAAGAATCCTTTCTTTCCTGATTACAACAGCACTGGCATTCCCCACTGATCACGCTCACCCTCAGAGACTTTGCATTTCTATTATTAGCATCACTGGCTTTTTCACTGTATCTTTACATTTCAGTTCTGGGTTATACCATGGGACTAGTCAAAATTTCTGCCTGCTTTCCATTTCATAAACAAACATGCATGGAAGCAAAATCCCCAAGCACTCTTTATATGCATAAAACTGATTCACCAACAAATAGCAATTTTGCTATGAAAACTGATACTTAGCTCTTTCTGACACTGCTTCTGTGCAAATGGGCAGCAGTGACTTTTTTTTTGTGGTGTTATTTCTCACTAACACCATTTTCTGGTATAGCTTTCAGTAGCTCACTAAAAACTGGCAAAACCTTCCTGATATTTGTTTTATGGTAATAATAGAAGTGATTACACTTTCTAAACCCAAACAAGTGCTGAGAAATCCTCTACTTGTCTGAAAAGAGTTTTCACTTGTAAGCCTTCCCCCCATCACCAGCTCCAGGACAAGAAGTGATGCAGATGACTTTCAAACAGTTCTCTGTTCTGACCAGTCAGTGCCAGTGCAGTTCCTTTGACTTGTGTTAAACTGCTCCTATTTCTGCTGACATAAAAGAAAGGAGAATGAGCCCCCCTTTCAATCAGTTACATGGTGGATGATGGTTAGTTGTCTCTGCTATTCCCAGAGAGGCTTCCCTGCCAAAACTGGGGAACACCAAGAAACTCTTGCTAATGTGATGTCCACCTGGGCTTTATCCAGCACAAAGAAAGCTGGGTCCGTTCTCTGTGCTAGCTTAAACTCTGCTGTTTGGCCCAGAGAAAATAAAAGGTCTGAAGATGAGAAGAGATCCGGTTGTTCATAGAATCATAAAATCATAGAATATCTTAAGTTGGAAGGGACCCATAAGGATCATCGAGTACAACTCCCTGTCCTCGTAGGACTACCTAAAACTAAATCATATGACTAACTCCTTGAAGTCTGACAGGCTTGGTGCCGTGACCACTTCTCTGGAAAGCCTGTTCCAGTGACCGACCACCCTCTCAGTGAAGAACCTTTCCCTAATGTTCAATCTGAACTTCCCCTGATGCAGCTTCCTTCATTTCCACGTGTCCTATCACTGGTCACCATTCCCTGTAATGAAGCCATGGGCTGTGGTTTAATATTTGCTGACATTCCCAGGTGTCCTGGTTTCAGCTGAGATAGAGTTAATTTTCTTTATAGTGGCTGATATGGGGCTACAACTAAGTGCAGCAACTTTAGTGCAGCAACAACTAAAACGTCTCTGTGTTATCAACACTGTTTTCAGCACAAATCCAAAACATAGCCCCATACCAGCCACTATAAAGAAAATTAACTCTATCTCAGCTGAAACCAGGACACCAGGGCTGAATTATACTGTCACCTTTGAGGTGAGAAAGTACCATACACTAACAGGATTATTAATCTAATGAAAAAAAAATTGAAAGAAACCAAGATCAGGGAGCTGAACCCAAACAAAGCCAAATCAGAAGCCAGAAGTGTCCTTGTAAGCACTGAGGGAGATAAACTGAATGAACAAACGATCAAGCAATGGGGAAGCATCGTGTTCGTAATCTCTTATAATCAATGTGGTGATACCGTTGAGTTTGCTCCACCCTAGGAGGTGGGAGGACAAACCTGCTCGCTCTGTGCCCCGCGGCGGCAGGGCTATGCTTGCGTGCTGGCTGTGGGAATAACCAACTTCTGCGACCGTTCCCCCACCGAAAAAACCCCCACCCGCTACAATACTGTTCAAAATACTTGAAGAGGGGCTCTAGGAAACACAGGCCTGAGCCTGCTTCCCAACACGGGGTGTGAGCCACTGCTCATGGTGCAGCTCACGCACACAGAGGTGACTCTGGGCGTCCTCCCAGCACCGGCCCAGGCTGCCTAGCCGTGCGTGGCACTGCAGGGACAGCGGGGAGGACTTCTGCTCCCAGCAGCAGGAGCACCGACAGCCTCCTGTCACAACCGCGGAGTATTTAACACAATTCCCTTCCTCTCCTGTTCTGCAGATGGAGCAATGAAATCTGTAGTGTAATGTATTCAGCAAAGTTTGAATGATAAATGCTGATGGCATTTCCACTCACTGTTAATATTAAAAAGCTGGGGAAGACTCCCTCTCCTGAGGTGAACCAGTGCAAATCAGGAATATTTTAAATCAAAAGAGACTCAGGGCCAACTTGCAGTGAACTCTAAATTACATGGAATTGACACATGCTGAATTTACAGCTTCCGTTTAGGCCTGCACCGTCTGCAGAGCGAGGTGAGGTACGTAATGCCGTGCCACACTTTGATTATAGCTGATTTCCTTTCTGGGAGGATCTGACAATCCTGGCCTTTTCCCGTTTTGTGCATAGAGCTATTTCAAACCTTCAACAGAATACAGCTCACAGCTGTCCTTCTAGCAACAGTATCTTTACAACATTGAGAAAAATAAAAGATTAATTTTTTGTTTTCTTTTTTTCTAATGATGAAAGTCAACATTTATCTTTGTATGGAAGTGGATATGTGGATGTACTGAAATTATGTATACTTTACTGAACGCAGCCGCTCAGATACTGCATGAAATAGGAGGTCTGCACAGAGTATGTGCACATTTTTTTC
Organism: Ciconia boyciana; assembly: GCF_034638445.1. Lineage (NCBI taxonomy): Eukaryota > Metazoa > Chordata > Aves > Ciconiiformes > Ciconiidae > Ciconia > Ciconia boyciana. Next base: position 32,495,587 of record NC_132942.1, on the reverse strand, counting down.
ATCCTCTGTCATACAACCACTTTTTTAATTCTTCCGGTTTCCTATACCTGAAATGTACCTGTGTATATAATATTTATAACAGACACGTTTTTATCAGAGAGAGTAAATTAGAATAAATTTCAGGGACACTGCTGAAATATGCCATGAAGACATTTATGTTGCAGTTGTGGTTTAGAAGGAATTCTGGGCTCAGGAACTCCAGCAAACCAGAGCAACTCCACAGCTCTCCAGTACTTCTGATTCAGACAGTGGCAATTAAAAGCAGAGGCCAAGCTGTTACCTCTAAATGGCTACAGGGTGGAAGAATGGGAGCTGCAGTGGCGTAGAAGTGGAGAAGAAGAAAGGAAAACTAAGCATTACCATTTGACAAGTAAATTTTAGAGCATATAGAAATAACAGAGGCGACAGTGCTGACATTTTGCATATCTGTGGAAAGCACAGAAACCTCCTCTGTAAAGAACCCTGAGAAAGGTGCGAAAGGGTGCAAGTGCAAGGTGTCATTTTGTCTTATGTCCATGAGCCCTTGGACCGCACTCATCAAGTTTAGCTTTCACAGCCATTTTGGAGTCTGAGAAGAAAGGCGGTGGCTCCTTTACACGCAGGGCTTATTGTCAACACCAATGAGCAACTTTCTGCCAAGGGCTAACACAGGCGCTCGCTCAGAGGGGTGCACAGGGAGGCTCCTGGGGACTAAACAGAATCAAGTGTTTAGAGCTGTCGCTGTTTGGTCCTGGCTCCGCAGTGAGACCTACACCCCCGTCCAAGATGTGCTTGGTTTCAATAAGGTGAAAAATGAAGTAGAAGTGCCTCAAGACAATACTGAAAGGAGCACAGTGAGCAGGGACCTGGCTGTAGCAATTTAATGAGGAGCTTAGCACAAGGTGGGATTAGAAATCCAATCCTCCTCAGGGCCAAAGAATGTTTTTGGAGGTATGCAGGAAGCTGTGGCTGGGACGGGCTGCCTGGAGTCCATCCCCAGTGCACAGGGGACACATGTTTCGCTCAGGACATAGCTGAGGTTGCTCTAAGGGGAGTGGCATGCAGATGCCACCAAAGCAACAAAGCATCTGGCATTTCTCCAAAAGTCATCAAATTTCTGAGCAAGCTGCTCAGGCTAACACAATACGGTCAAGGAAACCAGACCTGAAGACTTTAACATGATTTGCTTGCATTCACCTTTAGATAATTGATCAGCAAATATTCACCATAAAACCTTTGGAGCCAATCATTCACTCATGTGGGAAGAAAGAGGCTGTGAAACAGCCACAGTTTGGATCAGTGTCCAAAGCCTAACTTCTGTCCGAGAGGGGTGAGCTTGAAGAGACGAGATGGCACGAACTCTAAATCCAAACAGCCCTTTGTGTCACAGATCCTCATGTCCCAACCCAGTTGCCCAGGGCCAGCGACTGCTTCACCAGCTGCCCAGCTAATACAGGCCTGCTTTGTCCAGAGTCACCAGGCTGAATTTAAAATGTACTTTGATGACCTGGTCAAACTGTTTTGTCTGAAGAAACACCATTTCCTCAGAGTTCAGCCATTAATCCAGTTAAGTGTAATTAAAGCATTTGCACAAGTCTGAACTAATTTCTCTGTTTACAGAACAGATTGGATAAATATCCCTGTGAGAGGCAGAAAATTCATTACAGCAACAGCTTAGGTCCCTGTATTTCTAAGCTGTCTTGATATGAGGAAATTACTTCGGTACCCTAACATAAATCTATCATTTCAGTAAGCTCTTAATGTAAAAGCACTGTGGAAATAATGTCAACAACCTTGTGATGACTAATAAATAGACTAATGTACATCCAGCTGCACATAATAAACCTTTAGAGAGCCTAATGCCATCATAAACCACAAGAACAGGTATCACAAGATTACAACTGAGGTTTTATACACAGGCACACTTTGCTCATATTAATATTTATTTTCTCCCTTACTTTCCCTAGTTTGCTGCCCTTGCTGGCTCCAACACCAGCTCTCCAAGCTGGCGCCTCGCGGCACTCCCAGCTCTCTCCGACTGCTTCTCGGCATTGAACTTTCTCAGCAGCAAATCCTGGAGCTGCTGCATTGCTGGGTGAGGCTTTTTACTTGTACGTTAGATGGAATTGTGACATTCTCGGTGTTTTGTGAGAACTGAAACTCCCAGGGCTCCACTCAGCTGGCGGGGACAGAGAGGAGGTGACTGGGCGGGTATTGTGCAGGCGTTTGCCCACCGAGAGCTGCAATGCCACCCAAACCTCACGCCAGCCACCGAATGACTGCAAAACAGGAATGACATTTCAATTCAGTCTCCTGGTTCAAGACAGTTGTTTTAGGCTATCTCTATGCTAATTATGTACAAGACAAAGACACTAGTTAAAAACTCAGCTGTGCAATTTTGATTCTCATACAGTAACAACAGACTCTCAGTGTTTTGTCCCCCAACTGAACTTACAGTTCAGCTGAGGGTGTTAGTGTGATTACAAAAATGCTAAACTGATCTGCGCTACAAAACTGTGTAATATGAGTTGCAAGCAGATACAACCATGTGGTGTAACTTTAAGGCCAGGAGGTACTACAAGTGGAAGAACATCTCTCAGTACCAATCTCCTGAGCATCCAAAAGTGCACGTTTGAATTCAGCACAGCTGCAGATTATGGAATTAGAAAGGATACTGGCTGTCAATTTACATTTTTTAAATGACTGATATTTTCTTCCTATAAACATCTGCTTGTAAATGGGTTTCATTATGGCACAGACTTTTGGATTGGGGAATGTTCTCAAATTCTATTTCCTTTCCAAGTTTCTGTTGGGTATTAACAAATTTGTGTACATTCCAACCTCACAGGCAAAATCCATTTGAGGAGCAATTTCTCCTGTCCTTGCTTTGAAAAACCTTGAATAAATACAGCTACTGTTGCTGATCACAAGCAAACAGTATTCTTCATCTTTAGTCCCCAGGGTGTTAAGGTACACGGTAAAACAGAACACCTCTAGCTCTTCCTACCACTCCACACGCTTCCCTTGTGCTTCCTATTTCTACAGCTCTAGGTCTTGTCCTGGTCCCCACAGACTCCTTCACATGGGAGGTTGTGGGAAAGGATTCTGCCTCCCAAAGCAGACGGCCATCCTGCCATGCTTGCTGCTTCCTGAGATCCTCTTATTCTTCCTGATAGGGGATGTTATGGTAAACGCCCAGCTAGTAACTGCTGGTGTTTGCAGGTTTGCGTTTTCTGACATCCTATTTCTTGCCCAGTTGCACTGCTTGAGATGTGAGCTAGTAACCGAACACAGAGGAGTCCTTGTTAGGAGATGCTGTCTTGGAGGAGAATGATTTTGTAGTCTCCCAGCAGCCAGATTATGCTGCTGCTCAAGCACCCTTGCAATTCCAAAATTACTGTCTCTTTAGTTTGCATGCAATAAAGGCATCAACAAAACACACTACAGGCAGAGACAACCAGCCCTGGGAAGAGTAGGGCAGCCCTTGGAGCAGCAATTGCACAACCTCTTTATTTATCCATTTGGGTCCATATATCAGTTCACCACAGGAATCCTGGAGAATTTTAAGTGGCTCTCGTTACACTGGAAGAGATAGGCTGATTACCTTGTGCTCATTAGAAGTGTATGAGGCTACCAGAGATAATTGGAGAGCTCAGTGAAATATTTGCCTTTCTCAGGTTGCAAATATTGCAGTTCCTCATTAGTTTACCCTGCTATTGCCCATTGGCTCACTAACCAGGGGTTTGCAACCTGAAAGGACAGTGGATGATTTCCTAATAAAACAGGGCAACGTACATTTTATTTCTGGAGTTTCAGTACTTTGTGCTACACTTAGCAAACTTCCTGGTACTGTTTTGTCTGTGCAAGAGACAAGGCACTGTAAGTGAGGAAACTGATGTAAAAAAGGATGCAACGTGATGTCATGTCAACAGTGTAAAGATATTAAAAAGCGCTTTGCAAACCTGAAGAACAAATGCACCCATTAAAACTGCTCTATCTCATATTTACGCTGCATCATTTCAGGCAGAAGAGCAGTGAAATGAATTTAGTGTGAAATAGTTTTGTATCAATATTCATCCATGAACTGCACCGGCACGTTCACACAGGTTCAAGTATGGAAAGAGAGTTCAATGTATTCACATTCACCTCATTGTGAAACCAAAGGTAGGCTATCCTGAGCACCGCTGCGAGGAGCACAGTGATAGTGTGTGCTGCACCACGTGATGGTAACGTACTGCAACGTTTCTTCGAGAGAGGCAGTACAACCAGGTTGGTACTAGACAGCGAGGAATCGCCTCCCCCTTTCACTGCTGTCTTCTAAGAGCATCGTGGACACAAATGAAGCTAGCAGCCTCTCTGCCACAGAGCTGTGATACGAGAGTCCCTGAAGAACAATTTCACCACTGATCGTCTACTTCTGAATGAAATACTAAAGTACTAATGGTACTAAAGTACCAAGGGAGCTTGCGTAAAGCAGCCTTCCTCTGTGGACTTTCAACAGGCACACTCCGATTTACACCATCTCACCTTTAATACTGAAAGCTAAACACCTGCATCTGATTTCACTGCCACGAACTGGTTCTGAATTACAGCAGATATTTGAACATAAACGCCAATCTTGATTAATCTCAAACTTTTGATAGGGAAAGGTGGGGGGAGCTCTCAGTTGAACTGAAAAATCTTTCTAATTGGCCTGTGGCAACTGCTTTACAACAGAAAATCTTAAAAACAACCCTCCAGAAATGCCAGTACCACTTTGAAAAACCCTGTAGTTTCATGGCACAATTTAGTTCTAAATGATTATATAATTACATTTGTGAACGTAATCCTATGGGGTATTATTCTAATTATAGACCACAATCCTTCTTAGCAGCTTTCAGAGAAATAATTTGTGTAATGAAATGAAGGTTTCCAGCTGCAGCAAACAAACCAATCTCAAACCTTTTTTGTAAATGACAGGATATCCTTAATGGTGTGATCAAACTTGGATCAATCCACTGACTCTGTATTTGCCTGGATTTGGGGGATTCCTTATTCCAGAGTAGAAAAGGGCTGAGGGCAGCATGCTACCTGCAGAACCCACAGACGTCGTCTAAGATGATAAATAATGCAAAAAAAAATTAAAACTGAGGCCACAGCTATTCCATCCAAGTGTGACAGTGCCACCACTCCAAGTGCTGTTGTGCACAGAGGCTGAAGACAAGGGACTCCTGGCCTTGTGGACATGTTTATTCTGATGATCCAAAAGGAAATTTTGCTCAAAGAAGCTTTTATCTATAAACACTGAGCTGCATCGCAGAACAATGGATACAGTTGAAAAGCAAGCAAACACACAGTAACTCCAAATAGGTGCAGCAGCCTTCACTTGGCTAAATTGGGATCTTTGTAGACACTAAATGTCTCTGTAGCCACTCCAGTGCCACTGAATAGTGCTTCATGATACTGGTATGTTATCTGTGCCTTGGACTAAAATCTATTCACTCTCCCAAAACCATTACCAGTCATTCGTTGACACAAACAGCACCTACAAGCAGCACTTTACTATTGCCCACTTCCTGACAAGCCGTCCTTTAGGGTTATCTGCATACCTCTTGCCATATAAGCCGTCTCGTTTGTCAGCCAGGGCTTCTTGAGTTTGTGTCCAGCTTCCCTTCTATTGCTCTTTATGTAATATCTTTATGCAACCCTCCACCCAAGGTAACAGGGCAGATAATGGCAATGCAGAAGCACTCGAGCACCCTGTGAAGACAGAGGTTTACAGAAGCTAGAAATGAGAAGGACCCATCAAGCCAGTAAATCTACCTTCCTGCAGGAGTAGGATGTAGGTCTTTGAGCAAGAGTGCACTGGGGTATTAGGTAACATAGTTGGACTACAGAAAAAAGGTCAAGAAATAATTATTTTAAACCCAACAATTTCTCTAGATTATTTTGCTGGTTGCACAGTAAAACCTAGATTCTGAATTGGGCCAATTTTCTAACCTAACATGCACCGATAGAGGCAGCCAAAAGACCAAAGTGCTGAGGTTACTGAAGGCAGAGATTTGTTCCAAGACTGCCAGTATTTCACATAATCAATTTCTCAGTTGGATTTACTTAAAAATGAACTCCCTCTAAACATACAGATACATGAACATGAGCTTGTTCATTTCCACAGTAGATAGTGTCCTCTTTACTGTCCAAAACCTGGAATTTGAAGTAATTCTTGTAATAAGAATCAATCACCATTATTTCTGACACTAAAATTAATTTTGAAAACTACACCGTATTAGAGGACATGGTTACTCCACTCAGAAGTCTCTGCACTGCCAACAGGACAAAACCGTTATGTGCCGAAAACATCCGTGCTACCTCGTTTCCAGACCACTCCTCAGGGGAGCACCATCCTTGGCCCATTTTCAGAGCTCTTATTCCATATGGAAACTAGAGAAACTCAAACTTGAGGCTGTTGAAAGATCCTTCTTGATGCACTGCACATACCTGTCCCCACACACACATAACAAACATCTTCACACAATCTAGAACTGCATACACTATTCTCTCCTTTACATTTCCTTTGGAAAAAATACATCTTCTGTACAGACTGGAAGCAGAAGCAACTCCCGATACAAGCACACGCTATCTCCATGATGCAGAATTAAAGCAGGGCTTCAGAGTGGGCCCTGAGAAACACTACAACTTTCCCACCACTGTACTTGATGAGAGTCAGCGGCTGCCAAGCTGGTCTGCACTCAGGAGAGTAGCCCTAAAAGCACCAGTTTCAGGACAGGACAAGCAACAAGAGCTGTGAAAACTCTAAAATGCAATTTTACTCTCTCTAAAATACACCCCCTCCCTCAAATTTTATTTCAGAATTAAAGTCTGCATTCCCCTAGTTTCCTACTGGTCTTACGCTTCAGCGTGCAGACATCACGTAAAGCTTTGGTTCCAAGGGAGACTTAGTGAATTGTAAAGACCAACTTCCTCTACTGTATTATCTGACAGCATTTGGAAACAGTAGGCAGCCATGTGGAAACGACAAATTGTAAGTGGGGTATTGTTGCAAGCAAGCACAATCACAGATGGCCAGATACAAACAAAAGCAGGCCCAGCGCTTGCTCTCCAGTGTGCTTTATACGAATACGCTGTGGGCACCCATCTTGGCAATTCTCAATTTGTTGTATATGAACAGCAGCCCTGCAGTACAAGCGCCCCTGCCTCCACTTCCTAGAGCGACAGCAGCTTGCAGTCACTGCAAAATAGTGCGACCAAGTGAGCTAAATTACATGCTACATTAGGCTGACTGAGACAGCAATGCATGTCCCACTACACGCAGCTTGCGTGGGGACGAGGGAAGGTGTCATCGCTTATCTGTTGCAATTGGTCCTTTTTAAAGACCTTTATTCTTATCTTTGATGCTCAGTCGTTTCTCTCGCCCCTTTCCCAGTGATCATCCACAGTAGACAAGGTATGAAGTGACATTTCTTATCATGTATACGTGTCAGGGAGGTTTGCAGCTTGAAGATGTGCTATTTGTCTGCACATAAGGAAATAGCAGATGTTGGGGAAATACAGGAAATACTATCCTATTTGTTATTATGATTTTGAATACATAAGACTCAATCAGACAACACAGGAAATCCCATACTAGTTTTGGTAATCCTAGCCCTAGCTGATGGGTTTTAGGAGAGCTCTCAGTCTGGACTTATACTCTGTGCTCCCCAGACCTATGCCTTCCTATAGCTCTATAGATAAACATTGCAACTGGGCAGATAACAGGTATATCCCTACAGCACACTACATTGAGAAAAGATGAGCAGGGAATACGCAGAGGAACAGAGAAAACAGAGGCTGAACCTACTCAGTGTGACCTGTATGTTTTGGGCTGAAGCTTACACATTCACGTGCTGGGAGATTGTTTTAGTTAAGCCAGCTTGCATAAAGTGACTTCTGTTCTTGCTGTATTACTCCTTGGTTCTTCCTTAGGCTTTTCTATTCTTACTTCCCTGAGCAACCAACCAGTAGATTATTGACCAACTTGTTTTGGCTCAACATTATCATAAATGTTGATTATTGGTGTTATCATTACTTATGAGTATGTATGCTTTGATCAGCTATAAAATAATGCTCACACTAGAATCAACACGTGGGATGGCTGTGCCTGTAGAGTCCAAGAGGAAGGCACATGACATGAGAACATCTGAGAATGACTGGCGCCTGCTGTAGTTTTAGTCAAGCATGTTTCCTGGGCCAGGGGAAGAAAACAGATATGCCTATTTTACGTAGCTCTTCTTTTACAATAATAGTGTTTGTAGAATTGGTAGTCAGTTTGAATTGTGTTCTGTACATTGCATTATATATGTAAATTAATTCCTATTAATCTTTATAACGTTAAGCTACTGCTGAAAATGTTCATTTAAGAACTGCCTTTGTTCTTCTGTCTCCCTAATTTCAATTCCCTTCAGTCTCTTCTCCCTGTGTATTGAAGTACTTTATTAATTTTGTCACGTTAATCTGATCAGCACTAAACACACTACCATTTCTAAAGACCTAGAACATGAAGCTAAGCTATAGTGACATGCAAACAAAAAGCCTAATGTGCAACAGGCACAGCAGCTCTCGTTGTGCCTGGCCTATGAGAAGGTGACAATCTCTGGTGGGCTTCTGGCCGAGCCCACCCGGCCGCCGTGGCACTGTGGCCAGAAGCCAAGCAGAGCTGTAGCCCAGAACAGAGAGGGCAGGGGAGATGAGGCAGGACACACAATTAAAACCTCATTAAAATAGCAGGAGGGTTAAGTGTGTCATCAGAAAGGAAGGGGTAAAAACCTGACAACGGCAAAACCACCGAGCTCTCTGTCATTCCGCTTGTTATTGAATGGAAGGCCTGAAGCAGAGAGGATTATCTCTGAATGTTGATTACCCAGACACTGTATGTCAGAACATAGTACCCAGGTCTACGGAAGTGGCATTAATTCTGAAACAGATAGGATGAAAACAGAGAAGTAACTATCAAATGGAATTGTCTTTCTCATTACAGGATGGACATGTTAATAAACTGAGGTCTTATGCCAGCAAAAAAGATCTGCAAAGAAAGCAGGAATTAATGACAATTCATGAAACAGTATGTACTTCTAGGAACAAATCCCTATTTTAAGATTCATTTCCATTCCCAAAAATGTGATATCCAGAAAACTGTTGCGCATTTAAACATATCAATACTTAGCTAGAATTCCATTTATGTTTACTAAATTCTTGAAAGATTTTAGCAGGTGTTTTGGCTAATATCTGATGAAAATGTAGATAATTCAATGTTCAGGTGATACTGAAATAGGGGTGTGCTATAAACTAGCCTGGGGCTCCAGACAGAAGCAACAGCAGGCACTAGCAGATTTCTCTGACCAAGCATATTCTCTCTCATTATGTGATCGTTGATTAAGTTATGCCTGACAGGTAGAATGTGATTGATCTCATTGACTAATGAAAAACCAGAAAGAACTGTTTTTCATGAATAAACATGCAGAGTCTGAAAACTGAATTTCAAAACTTGCTTCATAAACAATCCACAGCTTGTCCGCTTTTTGCTTGCTTGTAGTATTTATTAAATAATTCTGAAGGCAGAATAGATTAGGAAATTGTGGAACTGGTTCACAAACATTTCATTAATCCCAAAGGAAATAAAACTTATAAAAATTATCACTATCCTCTACAAATTAGCTATTCTATGACAAAATTATTTTCTCCTTAATCACAGAACCAAATTCTTATCTTGAACACTTCCAGTTCATTACAACCCATTAACATAATTGGGAACTGTACGATATGAGGAGGCAAGATGTGCCTTGTAGTAAGCACAGATATTAATTTCATTTCGTTTTTCAATTCATTTTATTTTGAGGAATGAAAAAAAGAGAGAAAAGGAAACAGAAAGTGATGTGGCTCAATGACAGTGATGTGCAGCAAAAATAAATAGGACATGAAAAACTAAAAGATTAACTGCAACAGTCCAGTCTGCATACTCAATATTAAAGAATACACATATGCTCAGAATAAATTTTCAAGGCCTTGGACACACCACTTCATGACCTATGATTAATCATAGAAGAAACATAAGACAGTCCTATACCAATTGCTTCTCTGAAAGCAAGATGCGTTGAACATAACAGTTCACCTATATAGCTTACGCATAGTTTTGACACATTATCTAGATACTTGCTGCCTGTAGGAAGCAAAAGAAGAAAAAAAAGGACAGCAAGGAATTCCTTTCCCCATCTCTGGATCTGAAAGATCATTCGTAATTATAACATTTTCAACTTCAGCTCAAATCAAGAAGATTTAAATTTCTTATACAATTTTATGCACAAAGCCATACTGACTTAGAAAACATGACCATATCACTCATTATACTTTCTGCGAGAGTTTTGTTAAACTCATTTAGAAAGGGTGTATCTTGTAAACTTTTATTCCTTGTTCAAAAAGCTTTCAAATCACAGAACATTTGAGAAAGAGAGGAAATTGCTTTGGATTAGTGGTTAAAGGCTTTGGCCACAGTCCCTAGTCTTGTTGACTCCCTAACGGAGTGTGGTTATGGCTGACTGAAAGGCCCTGAATCATTATTTATTCTTGTCTATACTTAGGGGCTAACCAGGCAGAATTGTTCAGCTGTGCTGATTGCTTCACATAGTGCTTGACAGAAGTTTAATTCTATGGTTTAGAAAAAGTTTCTGATGCATACGATGAGCGCAGGGGTCACTAATCACTATTAAGCCTGGATCCAGAGCTGACGCAAGTACGGCACACGCAGGGACTGGCACCATCCCCTTCGGGTTGGTCGGGATACACGAGAGCAAAGCGAAACAGTTTTTGACAAGCTGCCGAACAACTTTGACTTTTGCTTGCAGTGTGAAATACACACGAAGTACACCGACAGTAAAGAAGAACAAAACAACGCTCGGATTTTGACAAGGCACAGAGCAGGAAATGGACACCTAAACTGATTGTACAGAGAAAGATTTTTAGCGGATCAAATCCAAAATACAGTACTTGCACGCTGCAGCAGAGCCTCCACGACAAGGGAGCGGTGGGACTGCGTGGAAGGCTATACGCTGCCGACGTTTCCGCAAAGCTGGTAATGTGGTCACGGTCACTTGGGAACATAAAGATGACACACTGTTTGCTAGTCTGACGAGATGCCGTGAGGGCAAATGCTATCAGCGAAACCGTGTCTGTCCAGCCTTCCTGAGCAGCAACATTTCTGCTGGGAGCATTTGCCAGCGCAGCTTTTACTAGTAAGCAGGTGAGCCCCAGAAGACTGCAAATGGGCCTAGACCTTTCCTCTAATTTAAGAGGAAGGCCTGTCCCCTTCAGCATGTACTGAAGCGTCAGACTGGGTAAGACCATACACACGTGGGGTTTGTTGTTTTAATTTTTCTTTTTTTCCTGACCTGTCTTAATTTCTAAGTAAAAGTCCTGTGCTTTAAACAGCTGTGGCTCAACACTGCTGGGTCTAAGCCTTCAAACAGGACACCTAGGTCATCTATTTAAAACCTGAATTTGCTTTTCCCATGGTGCTGGATCGATCCATGGGAGCCAGGTAAAACTGTGCTGTGGTACTGAAGGTGTGTTTCCTCAAAGTGAGTATCATCCTATCTGTAACCACTTCATAACCACATGAGCGTGAAACATTTTTCCATCATAACGCTTTGACTATTAATGACAGAATATTCTAGTAAGATAAATATGGGAAATAGCATCTAGCTTCAAACACTTGAAATAAGACTCACTACGTGCCTCCTACAACCCAGAAGAGAGACATAAGCCCAATCCAAACTATGAGACTCTGCCAGGGATGCAAAAAATGGGGCAGCAGCAGCTTAAGCATTATCACAGATTTCTCAAAGGTGCACAGTGGGTTTCTGAGCGCTCAGTTTCCACAGAAACTAAGCTACAGATTTCTTGCTTTTTTTAAGTCTAAGTCCTATTAGAGACATAACTTTATTGCAGCTTTACCTGTTTAGTGGAAACACGTACATTTTGTAAAGTTTGGAAAAGCTGAGCTCTGGAAACCTCAAAATAATGATCATTATCTCCATCTATTGTAGACTTATAAATATACAAACACAGGCACGAGCTTTGTAGCAGTTACTGGTACAGTGCTAATGGCGATGATTCAAATTCTTTTCAATCTTCCAGTGAGAAGACTGTAATCAAGGCACATTGGCCATAAAGATTAAGTAAGTCTTGACAGACTACAAAATATTTACAATCAAGGCCAATAACCTCAGAGGTGCGGAAGTGAGAGGAAAGCCGTGTCTGCCTTCTGCAGCACAGGGGATTGAGATTCTGTCCAGCTCTTCACATATTTGATCGTTTGATTTATTTCCTGGGAGCCCTTCATTTCAGATGGTATTCTACTTCTTTATCTTTTTTGTGCACATTTTAACTTGTTTACTGATTTACTAAGCAACTTTATATTAGCTCCCACCCAAAGGACTGCTGAAACTGCTCTAAGTATTTACTTTCAATCAGACAGCTTTTCTCTTCCATTTGTTTTCCTGACATTATCAGTACCTTCATATGAAAGAAGAAGCTCCAGCAGTGCACCTCTATCACAGTGGCTACACGTTTTAATCAGAAGGTAGAGGAAACAAATCTGAAAAAATTAATATAAATAGGATACTTGAACTTTATAACGTGACTCTCTCACAGCTTCATGTCAAAGACATGATAGCTACTGCAACAGGAAAAGTTCCTCCTCAGTGAATAATTGGAGAATACTCTTCTGATGGTTTTTCAGAGTCAATTTACAGAATGCAGCTGTCTCCACTCAGATCAAAGTCCCTGTTAAAATGGCCAGATTTATCTTTCTGATAGGATCTGCTCTTCAGCTTCTACACTGAGGGGTCCTCTGTCCCTCTCAGCCACAATGTGATCTGCGTCCCACAGCGATTGGAGAGGTCCACATGGGAAAATAGCCTTTCAGTAAAAAAGCGAAGTATCCCAATAGTTACAGATGAACATCATTTCTGATCCCACAGAGCTAAGCCTTGCAGAGTAACTTTCTTATTTGTTACAGTCACCAGCAATTTCAAAAATATATATGCTAATTTTCATTTTTAACCCAGATAAAATAAATATCTCTCTCTTCTCACTTGTCAATGAGAAGAACACATGTATGTAGACTATAAATGCTTAAGTTTATATAGTAGTTTCAGGGGTGGGAAAAACTGCTGAGAGTTTCCCTTCAGTGTATGCTACGGGACTTTGCAATTTATAGCAGCTTCTTCCCTGGGAAGGACTTTGCAGCAGACCCATATTGGCACTGCCCTCACTGAAGGCCAGTATGAAAATTCCTTTGATTTCATGAGCGAATTTCTAAGCTCTTTTCTGGTGAAATCACCAGAGAGCCAAAGGCAAACACTAACCACCAAGTAAATACCAAAGAACAGCACTAACTTTAAAGCAGGTTTCCATTACCCCCAGACAGCACTGGGAGTACAATGAGCTTAACAACGTATTAGGTGGTACACACAGACAGATTATTAAATAGCCATATTGGTCCTTCTGAAATAAAACCCTTTGATTCCAGCATAGCCAGAACAGTACCTAGGCTGCCCAACCCAAGGCTTAACTTGGCTGTTCCTGCTACTCCTAATTCAAACTATGAAGAAGCTGACACAAACCTCAGAAGCAGTAAAGCCCTGGTTCCTTCTCCCATTTAAAAAAAAAACAGGGAAAAAAAACCCCCAAACTAACCAATTCCTGTGTTTCTGAATTTCTGTAGCTGATTTGTCGGTGACATTTTTCATCCTGACAGCACATTCAGGAAACGTGACAAATTTAGGCAAGAGTCTCACACTGAAAAATGTTCCTGCGAACTTTTCCCAGTTAAGCTGCAATGAATTTGCTTAGCAAAAAACAAAAGGTTTTTCCTCAGCTTAGCTTCCAGTTACTTTGATACATGATGTTTCAAGTAGTTTTAAAAAATGGACCTGGCATGAGTTTTGTATTAGTTTTTAAAGCTCAGATCATCGTTCAAGATACTGTGCCATTTCTCACTGCTCGATCTGAAAGAGGAGTGTGAGCTTTTGCAGTCCCAAGGCATCGTCCGTACCCACTTCCACAGAGCCTAATTTTCCAAAGCATCCTTTCAATTTGTGGCAGCAACTTAGCGCGTGACATCACCTGGCTCTGCAATTGCAGAATTGCTGCATAATGCAATTTTGTAATTGTCAGATGTTGGAGCTCTGGCTGAGCAAGCTGGGGGACCTATCTGTTGCTTTTCAGACCATTCAGTGATGAGACAGTCAGTCCTGGGGAGGTCTTATGTATCTGAAATGAAGCCATAAACCCTGTCACAAAACAGAAATAAAAGCTTTGGCAAGCTGTGAACGATTGGAGTGAACGATGCCCTGTGAGGGTCACAGACAAGATAGCTGGGCTCGGCGGAGCAGCTGGATAGGATACCTGTGGTATTTTATGGATTATTATTCTAAACAGAAAATGCAGGCTGGCGTGTTCGTGTGGAATGCAGAGGAAGAGGGTGAGGAATTACACATTGCGATAGGTGTTCAGGAGGCTCTTAGCCAGCTGCACTCACAGCCTTAGCAGCCAAGAGCCTTTTAAGCCTCTTCTGCTTGTAGAACCTCTCTCTACCTCATGAATGGAAATTCAACACCAAAACTCTCAAGGTCACCTTTTAGTGACCATTTAGCTTCACAGCTATACTTTCTACACAGCTTTCCCTTGTCCACAGGGCTTCAACAGGGACTGCAGTGTAAATATTCTTTCTGACATCTTCTCACTCTGGTGCATGACCACGTTACCATGAATTATTATAGCAAACTTTCTTTGTATTCACTTCATTACTAGAGACTTCTGAGATCAACACTACAACTTCAAGATCCTTTCAAAACATATCCTAAAGCCCCCTGGATATTCCCGATTGATATAAGCTGCTCTTATGCTCTGCATACAAGGGCCTCACTTGTATGCAGACTTCAAGAGCTAGCAGCACTAAACTGAAATAAAAGATGTTTTTGGCTAGACCAGAAATACACAAAACCAGCTTCTTCTTGTGGTGACATTTGTTCTCACAACGAAAAACAGCAAAGAAGAAATTAAAAATCAACTATCATAGCAAATGGGTACAAAAATTGTTTTGGACGCTAAGTACAACAATGAGAAACGGAAACCAAACTGCTGTAGGATAACATATGCATTTTGTCATCTGCCATTGAATTACCAGAGCTCATCTCCAGCCTGGAACAGGACAAAAAGCACAGAAAGAAGAATTTTACACTAACATTGTTCTCCTAGGAGATAAATGTTCCACAAATATCACAAATGCCTAACTCTATCCTTGAGAAGCAAAGTGTTTCTTGAAATGGGATGCTAGCATGTATAATACCAAACTAGTCTTTGGGTTCTTAGGAACTTCGCACTGCAATGGCAGGTCTGTTGACTCCACTTTTGAAAACCTCTCCTTTTCAGTCAGATAGGGTTAGATTAACAACAGATCTATTAGTTTCATCACTACTCATGAAACAACCAGTATGCTGAGCTGTAAATACTGTGCCTGTGGGAACAGTTTGTTTATTCTTGATAAGTATGAGAAATTCTAGAAGGACAACTTGTAAACAGAAATTTTAGAAGCTTTAAAATTAGAAGATTGGAACCATTGTTTCAAAATTAAACAACTACAATTCATTTATGGGAAATTAGGACTTGTGTTTCTAAGAGCTTCAGGCACATTGGACAATTGCTGGCCTTAGATCTTCAGTGAAATGCAGAATTAGCTCAGCTCTTCCATCCACAAGTCTTCTTAAGTTTGCATCCACAATTGCTAACCCTTTGAGCACATACTGCAAAATGCAGATAGGCTAGGAAATGTTCATCTGTGATCAGCACCTAATGATTTGAGTGACCTGAATTTGGAGAATATTCATGGAAGCATAATAATTAGACATCGAAAAGACCTGAGGCTGTCTTCCATTACCTAGTTAGTGCAGCACTGAGCCTAGACTGATTACTTTTGACCAATCTCATCTTACAAAGACCTGTGTGAAGAATCTTCCACTCCTTCTCTTGAGAGGCTTTCCCAACAAAGCAGATCTTGCTTTTAAAATATTTGTCTTGATAACCTGTATCTACTTTTTGAATAGTCTACTTCATTTTAATACTAGGCACACATTGCCTTGCTTTACAGAAAGGTGTATTCAGCTTTATCAACTATTTATGGACAATCCACTGGCACTTAAGCTTTTGTTTTGTTGTATTGTTCTCTATGTGCTCTTCTTTTCAGCACTTCAGAACCACAAGGGCATTCCCTCCAGTATCTCTTGTACAACTTTGGTCCTCCAGAAAATGTATAAGAAATGATAAATTTTAATAGAAATAGCCTATGAAATCCCCACTGGACTGCACAGATGGCCAGAAATCATGATTGGAAGCATTCATACATATTTCAGAGTAATACACTGGGAAAAAAGATACATTGCAAGATGAAAATACAGCAAAGAAAACTCAAACTCGAGATGCACTTTGGCTGAAACCAGGTTGGTGTTTCCCCTAAACATCCATCATGCAATCTGATTGAAAACATAACACTTGAATTAAACAGATGCAAATGAAACACTGTTAAACAGGACTTTTTTAAGAACTGAGACGCCTACAGCTTGATTATATATCTTATCTTTAGCCAGATTATTAAATACGCGAACAACAAGACAATTCTGCTAGATATGTACTACCCAACAGAACATATGTATATAGATAGTGAATTAGCAAATGCAAACAGTTAATCCAGACTGTAGGGCTGGACCTTAATACTCAGGCAGCACTGTAGTTGACATTATGCATAAACAATAAAAACTAGGACACTTGCTGTAGCTCAGCCAACATGTAGATTTTGTTTTAAAGGATTAACTAGCCTAGTGTTAACATTATTATCAATTAAAAACATGTAAAATTTCACAGATTTAGAAAAGGGAAAAAACCCCAGAAAATTTACGGAGAAGTAGGAAGAAATCTAAATATAGCTATTCCATCATAAAGATTTTGTTGGTGCCAGTTAAGAATGATTTGCTCACTCGTATCTTCAGCACATTTGTGCCAATTTTGCAATTTTTGTGCTTTTACTCCCCCCTCCCCGTACATCAGACGTTCCCCTCCCTTTGGAGTACACCCAAGGAAAATGTATTCCAACTGCAGGCTTGGATGAGCCATGGCTGTAAGCCAGGGCTTCTGCATTGCATTCCCAGTTTTTTTCCAAATCTCTCTGCATATGCCCTGCAAAGTCATTGTCTCCAGAAGTAAGAAAGAGCTAATAAAGCTGTGTCGGTACGTTCAGAATGGTTCAGCACTCTCTGCTGAACGTCCTTTTTCATTAGCCTGAAATCCTATCTTCCAGTGCTTAAGCATGCTGAGACATAAAGTTTTGGAGAGAAGTTACTGGAGAAGACCGTTCTGTAAAGAGCATGGTGCAGGTAACTTGTAAGTTTGCACAGAATCTCAGAAGCTCTCTGTGAAGACAGGACAGATTTGCAGGATCAGGGCCTTATATTCTGAAGTGACAATCTGGACTGGTTCTTTGCCAGTCTAACTGGTTGGACTTCACTAGAATTGCTCTTGACATATCAGTGGCAGGGAAAGGGAAAAGTGGCCTTTGAACATGTGAATGACATTTCCCATGGCTTCTTTAGCTGCAAGGACTTCTGATAATACCACTGTGCAGAGAAGGGAAGTCTCTGCTGGGCTGAAAATACTTTATTTAAAATTTTCAGCTCTGATGTTTAGTAAAAGCCAAGTGGCCTCCATTACCTACACAAAAATAGCCCACTAGGTATCCAGGGCTGTCTTTCCTAGTACCTCTGCAGACTCTTTAGCCCTGGGTATGTTCCTTGTGCATTAGCTGAACAGGATTCTCAGAACCACTCCTCGATCTGCAGTATGCTCCACATTTAACGTTGTTGTGCACTCACTCACTGAACCATTTTTAAAGTCAGTCTCCTGCTGAGAGCTAAATGCACTGTTTGTATTCTAATCTTTGTACCTACTGCAGCTAAAGTATAATGGTTCCACAGCTAGAAGGCAATAGCTAAAGCAGGGGAAATATAATTAAGAAAAATAAAAAATGACTGATAGAAAATACAGCACATTGCTCTAGACATATTAATTTAGTGCTATCTGAGTGACTTGAACAACTAATTTATTAAAATTACCTGGAAGCATCTTATGATTACCCCAACATAAGCACTCTTTAATTTGCCTCTGCTTCTATTCTTGGCAAGACAGTCCACATTTTGCATGCTCAATATACAAGATGCACGAAAACCAATTAATGCTGTTGACCTATACGAATAGGATAACACCAGTAGACTTGATCCCCACCAGACAAGTGCAGATAACTGGTAAATGAAGGACTTGGTCCTAATTTGTGAAGCCAGTCAGAATTAAAACATGCTGAACTCTCCTTGGCTTCCATAGGAGGTGAGAATGTTTAGCATCCTGCGCCACACTGAGATGCTACAACCTATCAAAGTTTTGACACTTTACAAGTTCATTGCCTGTAGCAACTAGAAAATGAACTCGTAGGAGGGAGAGGTAGCTATAATGAGAGGAATACCACATACTTCCATGCCAGGCTCCCGCCCTGTTTGGCCTCACAAATCAGTCCCTCCCAAAGCTCCCCTTGCGTGCGGATGAGCTCCCGACTCCTACAGCAGAGCTAATGTCATGCCACAGGCCCTTTCAGGCTGTTGCCTCAGAGCGCTCTCAGTCACAGGTCAGTCTCCTTCACAGGATTAAAACATTTCAGAGGCTTGGTCCGAAAACACAGGGAAGGCCTTGATTTCTCACTTCATTGGTAAATATGTTGTGCATTATTGAACTGACTCTCAGGGTTGGGGGAGCTTTCCACTGTGGTTTAACTACATCTAGCTCATCGCCTAGCTCCCACGTGCTTGCTCAGAGATGTCAGCAGGATGAGATCCCTGAAGAACTCTGAACTGGTTCATCCAGAACAACATAGATAAGAGGTTCTCTTATAAAAGATCAAGTCTAATAGTTGAAAACATTAGACACAAGCTTGAAACCTCTTTAGGGAACTTATTTTGTTGGAACATTAAAGAATGTTTGTTCAAGGTCCCTGAGCAGAAAATGGTGATAAAAGTGGAAACTGATAAGCAGGATGTGTTCAAGGGACAACAGATGAGCTCCAGAGTGACTGGTGCAACACTGCTCCACTGCACTCAAATCTGGAGAAGAACACCTAGCCCTGTGTTGACTGTTGGGAAAGTGAATGTGATACTTAAGTTGTCCAGGGGAGATCTACTGGGAAATAAAAGGAAAAGCCCCAGAGATTCACTACATCTGGGCAGAAACTCTCGAGCCAGGGTAGCCTTTTGCTACTCTGCCTGGCTGCCGTGGCCATGTTTCAATGGCTAAGAATAAGAGATGGTTTTAACCTCCTCAGGTTTTTGGCAGATGATCAAGCAGTACCTCCTCCCTGGAACTACACCGTCACTTGAGTCTGCTAATCAAGGCTTCACACAAAGGCCGTGTACTGCTTTGTCACCCCACAACGTCACACGAACAGAATGCAAACCACATCTGGCCCATTTGGTCACTTCTCCCTTTTTCACTAACAGGTGATGGTTAATAGCTCCCTCCTGGATCTCCCAGCTGCGCCAGCCTATGCTCCTCCCCAGTCACTATGCTCTTGAAGGCTTCAGCCAGCTTGCATTACATCTGAAAAAATGATGGGCACAGCTTCCTGGTGATAAATGCCATGGTGCATAATTATTGAGAAAAAATATTTCATTGTGGGGGGGAAATGCTGTGCTGAGCTCTCCTTTTGATAGCCGCATCTCCAATTCACAGAAAGCACGAGCCAAATTCAGGTATGGTGCTCCTTCAGCAAAGTGAAGGGGATTGTGTCAAGGAAGGACTTTGGCTCCTTGTGGGCAATTGGAATGTGATAGTGGTGCTGCTGAAACAACCCACTGCGCTGCATAACAACGGCTGTAGGTCAGTGAAAGTCGCATTTTTTGTTTGTATAGGTAGTAGAGCACAGCTATAAAGCCTGATGTTAGTGCCTCTCTCTGATTTTTCCTGAAGTTCATTTTCTAAATGAATACCCAGCATATGATTCTCTCAGCCCTGTGTCTCTTCTGACGATTAGTCTGCTGCCATTTCAGGCTACATGGACCTTCCCTGAGTTCATAATGGGGAAGATATTAATTACGTTCAGGGAAAATTGAGTTTCATGACTCACAGAGGAACACGCTACAGTCTTCGTGAAACAACTCCTTTCCACCTTTTTATGTAAAGTACAACAGACTCTGCATAAATGGTGCAAGACATTTTTATGAGTTACATCATGAGTGGAAAAGAACAGCAATTGTATCAAACTGCCTGGGTGCGTTAACCTTGTTTCTGAGGAGCTAAAATTTTTTTTTGGAAGCAAAGTTAAAGAAGATACTGCACAAAGAAGAGTTTGTCACTTGGTCTTCCTTCTCCTCTTTTGTCCATATTTCCTTTTGGTAGCGGTCATACCCCTGCCTACTTGAACACTGAAGAGGGTTCTAGCCGGTGAATAACATTTGCAAACCCTAAAGCTATGCACTTAAGTTCTTATCCTGAGAGACATTTTAAACAGGCAACCATAGAGAAAACCAAACCCAACCTACATTAACTGTACTGCAAACTAATTTCATGAGGCAACTGGCACTGGAGCGCAAGTCTTAGTTCCAACAGGTAACCATTTCTTACTGCTCTTATCTTGACAGCATCCTTCAGAAAGGTGATTTCTCTCCCAGAAATAAGTGAATTATCAGAAATTGCTGTTTGATTTTCCTTGATTTGTGCTGCATACTGATAATCGTTAAAATACATCTTTCTTGAGCATTCACTTTTTTATTGCTCGAAGCTCCTCTGTATGAGGACTTTACTTTCCCAAGCAGTGTGATCTGGAAGCAACAGCACAGAATTGGGAGAAAAAAAATACTAAGTTTGAATCCTTACCCTGCCACTGCAAAAAGGAAAAAGGGAAACCTCCCCCCTCACTCTTTTACTTCTGAAGAATGGAAATTAATTACCTTGCACATATACACACGTGATTTCAAATAGGCTCAAATAGCATACATATAAGAATTAATTGCACATGCCTGTTATCTCTGAAGTAAAGACACATTAAGGATGTGAAGACATTTCCAGACCCATGGGAACAGTGTTCTTATGCCAGCAGTACTCTACTGGAATACAAAAGAACCTGTGGTTTTTGCTTTTTTAAGATGTGTTTAGCATGACTGAAGAGCCTAGCACTGCTTCTGTGGCCGCTGAGTCCCTGTGCCTCCCAGGCCGAGGGCACAGGGAAGGTGGAGAGCACCTCGCCCAAGTGTCCCCTAACCTGATGCACACACAGAAGACACATTTGCAGACAACCCTATCAGCAGCACCATTTATAACAGCAGAGGAGGAAGGTGTGAGCAACAGAGCTCTGACACCTGTTAGCAGGCAGGGAAGGGGGCAGCAAGGGCAGGAATGGATGTGGAAGCTGCTGGTGCCAGGAGCAGAACTGGGTTCGAGCATCCTCTCCTGCCCTCCTCCCTCCCTCCTGCTTTTTAGCAATTTCTCTCCAAATTTCTCCAAAGCAGTGTTTGAAAAAAGGAGAATAGAGAACACAAATCTGCTCAGAATGAAGCTTTGAGTACTACTACTCACACTGCTCCTGTTTTACAATGAAGAAAGAGGTGGCAAGGTCCCGCAGGATGCTCGTGGGTTCATCCCAAGGCCTCTCTCCACTTGCTCAAAGCTTTGGTGGCCTGTGGGAGCCCAGCCCCATGTGGCAACAGGGAGGAGACCCAGTGCATTACACCTCCCTCCCCAAAAGCAGCTGACCCCTCTAGGAACATGTCCCCATCTCAGGTACCTGGGCAGGCTGAGCCATCGTTCGCAACCTCCCAGCAACTTTGGAGAGGTGTAAGCCAAGGGGAGGAGACACAAACTCACTCAGCCACAGACGGATAAAGCATATTGCACAGGGGAGCAGGGAAAGAAGCTTCTTCCACTGCTCTTCACGCAGATGTATGGCCACCAACAGCCCAGCAAAAAACACAGGCTGAGGTGCTAGTCCTTGTCTCGGCAGCAGCAAGGTAGGTTCAGCATCCTGTGGTTAAGCACAAGGGCTTGAGATGGAGATTTCCTTTTCTGCCATCTAAGAGATAGAGGACAAACCCTATAATTTCTCTGTCTCACTCTTCCTGCAAAGAGCAATTGCAAGTCATATGTGTAGGGACCTTACACTAGTCCAATGTGCCTTGTACGCTAGTTAGAAAGGCAAGACATCAATATACAATATAAAGTTCCAGTTCTGCAAGAATCAAGGGCTTTAAAAAATCTAGCTTCAAATGTTGTGGTAGGAATTTAAAACAAGAACATCTTAACAGTTTCTTGAAAATGCTGGATTCCAGCTTTAGTAAAATCTTATTGTTGATTAAATGCTGCTTAATTGAAAGTGGTGTGTGATTTCTCATCAGCATAAGTAATCTGCTATAATACCTGTACAGGCTGTGCAACCATTGTCAAATTGAAATACTGCTTTCCCCTTTCTGCCCATTTGATCATACATTCCATTTTGGATTTCTCTGCTTTCTATACAAAGGCTTCTGAGCTCAAGATCACAGAGACGGTCTGGCAATAAAAACATTCAAGCAGCAATGCAGACAGCTGGGAATTTATTGCATCAGGATTTGTTTTTAAAATATAGATTTCTGCTGATAAACTAATATTGTCATCTGTTCTGGTGGCAGAGCATACTGCAAACAGCAATCTTCCCCCAGAGAAAAAATGTCAGATTGTGATTTATGAACAGGGAGCCACTAAAGAGTATGATTTCACCCTAAATTAGTAATTTATCAAGTAAAGAACCACAAGCAAATAGCTGAATATTGGTGCCTTAAAGGGTCAATAAACTTCTCACTAACTTTTGCTTCAAGCACAAATAACCAGAGCCTCCTCCAAGGGAAAACTGTTCTAGTGGATGCCCTAGAAAATGAAAACATTTAGGTCTAAGTGTTGAGGAAAGCATTCCCAACATGACCTTTGAGTGTCCATACGGGGTTCAGAGGAGCCCCATGCAAGGGGACTGCACAAAGCTGCTGAAGGTAGCAAGTCCATCGAAATGTGATAGTATAGATCAAGAGGAGGTAGTGCAGAGAAGGGGGAGAAAGAAGGGAAAACAAAGCCATCTAAAAGGCTGAGTGTTCATTTTCAACCTTAACTAATTGCCTGAAGTGAAGCAGTTGATTTCCATGTACAAGGAAATATGAATTATTGGAAATCACTATGACACAAGTCAACAGAACAATTGCAATGTAAAATCCTCTTACAGGCCAGGGAAATGAGTTTCTAGATATCCATCTGGGGGAAGGAGGTTCCCTCTACCTCTGATCAACGTTGTCAGGAAACATACACTACCAGTGCCCAAAGGCATGGCCATGGATGCAAAGCTATTCAGCTAGGACTAGAAGCAAACCAAGGAAGCTCAACCTGTTATTCCCTAGTCACTCCCTGAGACAACTTTTCTCCAGGCTCCCCAACCTTCATTCCCAAGAATTTCAATGATTTGTAACTTTGTTGACTTAGCAACTGCAGAGCACTCAAATTCACACTACTCTCAATGTTATGGAATGAAGTATAACTTCTTTTTTCCAAACCATGCTGCAGATGTGGATGCCTGGATCTGGGCCCATAATTTCCACAAAATGAGGCAATTAAAATTTTATTTGAGGCAGTTTAAGTGCATCTGTAAAACTGCTACTAATAGTGTCAATAGAACAATTTATGGTTGTGTGCTTGTAGATCTGGAGCATTAGAAGATTTCATGGGGCATCAATCCACAACTGCCATGAAAGATGTGTGTTTATTTTACTGGTTAGATGTCAGCAGTCTGTTCCTTTATACGGCACAGCTGGATTTAATAATGAATGAAGGACTTCACTTCTTAACTACTGAAAAAAATTTCTTGTCCATTCAAGAACTGATTCAGATTTCTTTTCCACTGATGTAATTCCACTGTCTCCTGTCAATTTGTATTGTCTGTATCTCTTTCTGAGATTGCTTAAAAAACAATAACCAAGCCAATAACCAGAACAAACAGGAGAAGGTGCTCCAAGCTTTCAAATTCTCATTGCATAGCAGAGGGGTACTGGGTATACTGTTTTTATAATAATTTTTTTTTCCTCAGTCTTTGTAGTGATGCTAAAACTTTATTGGGTGATGGTATGGTCTCTGCTCTTTCAAACTGCAGAGAATGAATGCAATGGTAACCAGGTATGTGAAGAAGTAATGAGCAGCAAAAGAAGAAAATTGGTGAATCACAGGAAATTTAGTGAGAGACACCTAAAGCCAACCATGTAGATCAATGTGAATGGTAAATGCTCAATTCTAATCGTGAAGAGTATTGGAAAGGAAGCCCTTTCCCATTTTCATTCTAGCTTGCTTGAACATTCACAACATCTGCAAATGTCATATTTTGGCTTTATGAGAAATAAGCCAGTTGGCTTATTCAATAATAGAGTCAGTTCATAGGTCAAGTCTCAGTGGTTTTGGCTTTAATGGTCACAGTAAATATGCTTTGATAAAAAATTAAGAATTATTACTTAATCTACTTGGAGAGCTTAGGTATTTCTTCTTTAGATATCTGGGTGGTTACAGAAAGGCAGCTAAGAGGCTAGGGTTACAGCTGAACTTTATGTTTGATCATCAGCCCTCAACCCTTCCTCACACCAGAAGCATTTACAAGGCTGGAGGAGCAAGTCTCCTGTGTGCTGGTGGCATCCTCCTCTCTGTTCAAATTTTGGCACAAGAACCAAGTCTGAAGCAACCTAAATTCACATTCAGGGGAGACAGACTGGGACAACCAGCATTAGCAGGAGAGGCCAAGATTCAGCTCTGACACAAAGAACCTGCTTACAAACCGAGCCTGGATGGCAGACAGGCAGCCTAGAGTACCATCTACAAAAGCTTGCTCTAGCATTCTTGCATCAATTGCCCGAAACAACTGCACTTGTGCAGCACAAGAGCTGCTATGATACATTAAACACAAGCCCAGAAAAGCCAGCGAGTTAATGATCACTGTCCATACAGAAGTATAAAAGGAGAGAAGCAGTTATTTCATTTTCGCTGTCCTTAGAAGAGAAAGCAGAGAGGCCACAGCCTGAATGTTTACAAGAGCTAAAGTCTTGTAAACAGCCGGAGGATTTTGCAGCAGTTGGGAGGGCTGTGGCGAACGCCCTGGTCCCCTTAGGCAATTTGAAAAAGCAGAGGGGTCAGTGCCAAGGCCAAAAAACTGATTAATGTGAGATGGTCTACCTCAACCACAAACTTTGGCAGTTCGCAACTCAGTGCTGACATATTTCAATCAAAGGATGTCTGCAGCTAAACTGAATAGCCAGCCAGCCTATCAAGTAGTGGATGCTAAGCAATTCCAAATCACCCCAAGAATTTTAAAATGGCAATGACTTACTGCAGGACTGCAGAGAATGACCCGTCTGTCAGATGCAGTTGTTGTATCTGCGGCTGACACAGACGTCAAGATTCCTGCTCCCCTCCATGAACACTGCTGTGATGCTGTAAAATGGAGAGGGCCGTCTGGGATCACTGCCCTACACAAGCCATCCAGAATCTGTCCTGCGCAATCTTTCCTGCATTTTTTCAGCAATGATATTTCATCACTTTTGAATGAAATAAGTTCTTTTGCAGTGAAATTGCATCTTTTTCTGTCAGACAGTCTGCTTAACAGCAAGGTAAAACAAAAATGCCCCCTTCTTTTTATTCCGTTTTATTTCTTTCATAAACAGAACAAACATTGCAATTGTTTTAATTTAATGACCTAAATTTATTTGCTTGTAAGCAAGCAAACTATGAAGACATAGTTTTTTGGGGGATGGTTGCAGTCCCCTGAATTCCTATGGAGAGCACTTAAGTCAACACAGTTTTAAAGCACTTCATACCATACTGCCTTGTACCACCAAACTGTTATTTTTGACACACAATGTGCAGCCTCACAAGGAACAAAAAGAAAAGGTTATTTCCTGAAGAGTGGCAAAGCACATACGCATACCCCTTGGACTTACCTGGAGTCAAACAATTTAATATAGATTGAAGCTGCCAAGAGTATGGGAAGCTAACCAAAAAGGAAGTTTCACATTTAAAATGGGTTTATCTGACAAAAGTTGTGGGAATTGATTTACTCTGCCAAGAGAAACAGCTCCAGTTTCTCTACCCCTTTAATAATGTCCTTGGAGAGCCCTGATGGACACTGGAAGTTGGCACTGTAATGAACAGCCCATAGCTAACTAGCAGAGGCCATATCAGCACACTGTAAGCATAATTTGTAGCAACTTCCACGTATACGTTCTTGTCCCATCCGATTCAGCCTCCCAGGATAACAGATCATCATAAAACCACAACGTCCAAAAATCTTTGCTGAGTGCTTCTTCAAAATTGACCTAAGTAGCAGGAAGTATCTACACTGACAGTTTCAAAAGTGACATCTCCGCTTGTTTTTTGAAGCACACGCTAGTTAAGGTTTGTAAGATTAACAGAAATCTCTGCTCACATCAGAACTGCTCTGTTAATAGTTTTTGCTTAGTCACAAAAGCAATCAGAAAAAGGGCATTTGCTGGTAGAAAATAAAACAAACATAGATAGGCCTTACTGGATATAAAATACAAATTCTACTCAAAATCCAGTGACAGAACCCAAGCTGACAGAAGAGTCAAGGACAAAACTGGGGTACAAGAGGAGAAAAATCAACTCCCAAGAGAAGGCAGACTGAGGTAATGTCTTGATATAAAAAAAGAATTTACTTTTTAAAAGTAGAAAATACAGGTTTTAAAAAAAAGTTTTAAAAAACCAAAATAAAATCCCAGTCAACACCTTCCCATGAACAATGACCTACAGAACGAATCAGCACAGAAATCTGCATTCAGCAGCTTGTTGCCAAAGTCCTACTCCTTACTCACTAGAGCACACAGCCCTCCCACGTTCAGACTTGCTGTGAAAAGGGACCTAGTAAAAGGGCCCACTTGTCACCAGAGAGGTCTCGTGTAAAGCCCCTGGGCAGACAAAACAACTTGAATGCCTGGGGAATTTCATGCTGTTGTTGCTGGCTAAGACAAAACATTGTGGAAAGCCTAATCTGTATGTCAATCAGTTACAAAACTAATATTTACCCTGTCTACCTTATAATTTTACAGAAACAGGGAGATCTTATTTAAGCCAAACAGGCAACCTTGTTCTCACACCGCTCTTTTCTTATAATAGAGAGTATCTGTGCCTGTATCCACCTTCTTGTATTACAGGAATCTTCCCCTTAATATTTTATACACCAATTAATTGACAAAGGTAACTCATAGGTACTCAATTATAAAAGAGACACAAAATCAAATAAGGAGACAGTAAAGATTAGACAAGGGAAAAAAACCCCAAACCCAAAAGAGAACAGCTAAATAGCACAGATAGATACAACTATAACATCAGTAATAATCTAAGGCTACTGAGGTCGCATTCCTTCTCCCCCGCAGGCATACACATCTGGCACCTGCGATTTTACTGGCATTTGCCTACCGGTGTATATTTTCTGGAAGGCAGTTTGGCACGCCAAACCCAAGAGCAGTCTTGAACAACTTTCTGACACTTTCACAAGTACAGCATTAGAGCACTAGGGACAAATCTACGTAGCCACTGTAAAACGATCTTTAGACAGTTTGTTCCTAGAGCTATGCAGGAGCCGTCCCCTTTCCCTGAGGGGTTGCTCAGCGCGCGGCAAGGCAAGGAGCTGCGGGGTCCCCCAGGCTGGCAGCACACTCGGCGCTGGAAGTGCGTCTTCATCAACCCAGAGCAACACCAAGCACAGCCCCACGAGAAAGAGAAGTATCCTCTGGGTGGCTGGAAAACTGCAAGTGAGCACAGTCCTACCAACAAACCTGTGGGTCAGCTTCACTGAATTCGGTGGAGTGAATCACTAAAAAAGGCTGTATTTGACCTGGGGGACAAAACAGTGTGTTTGGCCCAACTGGATACAATTTTGAAAGAAAAAGAAGTAAAAATCTAAATACCGTTTGAAAAA